>NC_141347.1:16045496-16645496 GCF_057382095.1 Aulonocara sp. 'chitande type north' Nkhata Bay
AGACGGGAACACGGAAGAGAGGGAGCGAGAACAAGAGGGACACGATGGGAAAGAAAGGGAGACAAAGAAATCACTGAGACACACAAAGGGCGAGAGAGACTTAAACACAGGGGACTTGACAGACTCGCACACTGAAGACACGACACCCTAACCCACGTAATGGGGAAGACACAGACGTGGGAGGAACCTAGACAGACAAGAACTAAATAAGGAAACAGAACTCAATATCAACAGAACTCACTGAAGCCTAAACTATACAAACAACACAAAGAACATCATAATACAAAAAGGCATGAAACTCAAAATGCTGGGTCAAAAGACTCAGTCCATGACACTACCACTTCAAAGCCCTTCCACTTTGTTATAGAGCTCCTGAGAGCGACCCATTCATTCACTGACGTTTGCAGAAGCAGTCTGCATGCCTAGGTGCATGAGTTTATACACCTGTAGCCATGGAAGTGGTTTGAACACCTGAATTCAATTATTTGGATAGATGAACAAATACTTTCGGCATTATAGTTTATAAAACCTATACGTTTATGCATTGTCCTACAGGGTGACAACAATAGCCCATCATCCATTTACAGCTGAGAGGTAAAAAAAAACACTTATTTGTATGAGCCGCTTGCCTGTATCAGGAATATCCCACACTCTTACTCCGTGTTTGCCCCATCCAACCTTGAAAGATAGGAAACTTGCTTCCTCACGCCTTAAAAAAACCCCATCTGTAGGTCAACATGATGTCCTTGTTGTCTTACCAAAGTGCACAAAATATTTATAATCTGTGTACCACTTCTGTATAAGATACATGCCATGTATTTATTAAATAAAAGTCACTTTTTTTTTAAGTTAAAACTGACCTTATTCCTCATTTTTAGTCACATATAGACGAGTTCAGTGACAATGTTCAAATTAAACATGGCAAGTGTTTCAAATAATGACGAATCCCACAGGTCTTTTCTACTTGGAGGTATCCTTGAAGTTAATGACTTATATTTCTAATATGATCCACAAAGACACACAGCATGAAGCAAAGGAGTCAGTTTTGTCTGTAGGCTTGATTAACTGTCTGTGTGCTGCAGTAATGATGTTTAATTCAAAATTTATGTTAAATAAATGTTGTGTTATCGGGCCACAAGTTGTACTGAAAGGAGGCGTTTTGTTGTTTAGGAGTGTGGTTTGTTTTATGTTTCTTATGATGTTGTAAGCTACTTTTGCTCGTGTTTGGTCTGTTGTTGACCCCTTGGTTCAGCCTCTGCTGTAGAGAACAAAGAAGTTATGCATTCAAAGTTGCAGTGATGCGTAAAAAACAATTTTTTTTTACATCTTTGATTATTTTTTGGTGCGTCTTCCTCTTTGCGCTGAACTCCACTGAAGTTCCCTTTTCTGCTTAAGCTGACATTTCAACCAATAAGCATTCTTCCTGCACAGCGTCGTCGCTGTGGGTCTACACACTGTTAGTTTTTTGGATTCTTCGAAATCTCTCTGCAAAGATGAAGACTTATCCAAAGTCTGTTTTAAAGGTAGGGTGGCTATAAAAGCTTGGTTTCCCACATGTAAAGGACCTATGATGGAAGTTATGGAGTTGCAAATGAGCACAACTTAGCAGGGATACATTCAGAGATGTATCCTTTCTAGTTGGCACAGTAGCTGCAATTTTGTGTTACTGCCTTCCATAAATATAGAGATTATTTATGAGGCTTAAAACGATATTAAAACTAAAATAAAACTCGACAAAGACACTGAACATTTTTCTTGGCAGTTCATTTAAAACAGCAAATTCCAGGAAAATCCTCACACTGCAGAGGCAATGAAGTATTACAAGAATTATAACATTTTTGCTTCATCTTCGATTCGCTTTGTTTCTAAAAACTATTTATTTGCATTTCTCTGCTTAGTAAAGACTCGGTCTTAATTACAAGTGAAGGCTGGCAGTGGGTTCTCTGCTCAATAGGCACATCCGTGTAATGCCACAAACAAGTGTTTACAGCTGCCGATGAACCAAAACAAGCCAATCTGTATACACCAACACACACACGGGTACGCACAGCCTGGTCTTCATCCGGCAGTGCTGGCACAGCGCCCTGAGACGTCGGCACTCATAGCGGGCACAAAGGAGGGCAGGAAGCGCAGATGAAAGACAGAAAGAAACAAAGAAAAACAGCCAAAACAAAAAGAAAAGAAGCGCAGCAGACGGCGGGACGACAGAGAACTCAAGACTGCTGAGAAATAAATGTGAAAAAAAAAGAGTACCTCGGCTCTGATCCACGCCACGCTGGGAGAGGAGGAGCAGGATATTGCTCTTGATTGCTACAGGGTCCACCTGTCTGTCTGTCTGTCCGTCCTTCTGCCTGCCTGGAGCGTTGTCTGTGTGTCTGCCTGGCATCAGCACCTCTCTGTGTGTCTGATGTCTCATTTTTTATAAGCCTTTATGCGCCGGTCACTTTCCTTTTTTCCTTACATCTTAGTCTGCCACCCACTTTTTTGCTGCGTCTGTGTGAATCCTTGTGCGTCTGTCTTTTTGTCTCTCTCACCATGCTGCTCTGTTTTTGTCTTTCTCACTGTCTGATGTGTCTCTCTGTGCATATGTCAGTGTGTCTGCTTTCTTCATGCACAGATGCAGTCTCACACCCCCCATTTTTGCAGACAAACGTGCACATTTTATATTTGGCGGTTGAAAAAAAAGATGCAGTGAAGTTTGACGGTTAATAAATGCAAACGCAGATGTTGCACACATGACAGCAGCCACCTTGGAGGTCATGCAGCGGCACACAACAAGCCAACAGAAGAGGACGTCTTCTCTTATGAAAGTATTTCAGATTATCGACCGTCCTCGGTGTCCTTGCATCCCTCCATCAGAAGCTTGGACTCAAGCCAAGTCGGGCACCCCCCACCCACACCCACACGATCTCCACTGTTCAATCCCAGCATGCCTTGGCACAACACCGGGTGATTACTCTCACAGCGGTAAAACAGAAGAGATGGAAAGAAAGACAGAGAGCCTGGATCTCTGCCATGTCTTTCCTTGTAGTGAGCTAATGAAGCAAGAAATGCTTGGATAGACTTCAACCATCAACACACACACATACGGTGAGCACAACAGCCCTCGCCAGCATAGACATCATGCATATTGAGCATGTCTTTCATATTTGTTCTAACAAGAAAACCCAACATGGCGGACAACCACCAACCTGTCCAAACAGCGACTTCGTTAGCATGCCTTTGTTCTCCATAAAACTGTGTTTGGCTCCTGCTTTGATTCAAGTGCTTTTTAAAGGGAGGGTTGTTGTGCAACTAGGAAGTAAAGTTGGGGGGGGGAAATAGTATTTGTTGTGTTCAGTGTGAGCATCTTTACCTGGTAATGTAGGCAAAGTAGACCAATGAGTGGAGGGGAAGCGAGTCTCTGGTCAGCTGGCTGAGAGGTTGGCTACTTGGAACTGGAGCGGGGAGAAGACAACATGTAACGGTGCAAAGACAAAGAGAGTGTCCTGTTCCAGGGATAATTCAATCCACATTTCAGAGCAAATGATCATTCATTGTGACAGCCTTGATAAATATTTTCAGAACTCTGCTGAAGTCCTGAGTCACGCTTCAAATGAACAGTAGGTTTAGTGATTTATTAAAACGTGCAGAAATCACATTTAAATATAGTATATAAGAAAAAAACAGAGTTTGGTACGACCACTTTTATTCTTCAACACAACCTGAGCTCTCTTAGTCAACCTTCTTCTAATTTTTTAAAGTAGTCTTCAGGAATTTATGTTAAATAAATGAGTGAAAAATGAGCCATTGTCCAAAGAAAAACTTTCAGAAAGCTGGAGAACTATTGCTCAAGACTGCACTTAAAAAATAAGAAAGTCTGGCTCCTTAGAAACTAAATATAAGGAAATAAGAGGTGGCTGAAGCGTTCTGCACAGTAATGCACAAGTGCAGAGCAACTATTTGATTTTCAGATAACGTTACAAGCACTAGAACATTCGGACAGAGGTGCCAGGTTGCACACCAAAGAGAAAGACATCTGGAAAACATGTTACACTCACATTTACAGAACTGTTTGAAGGACATGCACAAATGCTTTACTTAACCAGGAGGAGTCGCTCTTGAGAAGACTGTCCTGGACGGAGACCAGCAGGGCAATTTTTTTTCCTGCGTTTTAATAACTTGCTTGTGACTTTTCATTTTCTGCATAAGTATTGCAGATAATGCTCCACACAACGGTCAGCAATTAGCACAAATCTTTCTGACCTAAATGCACATTGGCCAACCTTTCTTAGACTGTAGCTCAGGGGTGTCAAATATACAGCCTGTGGGCCCTCCAAAATCCTGGAGGGCCCGGATATCCCAAGTTGCTGTGCGTTACTCATGGGCATAATATATGCTCTTGATCTGAGCTATTGCAAGGAACTGAAATATACTTTCGAAGTCTTTCAGAAGCTGTTGCTTGATCTTGATGGACTGAGAGCCAGTGCAAAAGTAACAAGTCTCAAGAACAGTATGTTCTAAAGATGTCACTTGTTTTGAGCACTAAGAAATTTTATTCAGATTGTGTTGCTTTGTATTTGGAAGTCCACTGGGAAAAAATGATAGTGTGGATAAAAAATGGAAGACACTAATTTTTTTCTATCTAGTTATTTTTAGATGTTATATTCAAGAAATGTGTCTTGACAGTTGTTGTACTACCCTGTCCTTAACACTTATCCTGCATTTAATCCTCAAAGAGATGTGCTGATGAATGAACCAGCATTATGTTAAACATGTTGACTCTGTTTCAAAAATTGTTAACCATTTTGAGTCCTGTATGTGTAAAGTTAATCCTAAATGTGTTTACTGCATGAAAGTTTGAACACTGAAAGTTAACATTTACTGAACACTTAGTACAAATGTTTTCTAAGTGGATTTCTGGTTTATTTTCACTGTTTAAATATAAGGTGTTGAATTGCCTAAAGTAAAATATAAATTGTACAAACTGTACAAACAATAAAAAAAAGTTAATTGCTTAAAAATGTTGAATTCATTCAATTCTTAAAAGCTAGTACAATAATAAAAACAAGAAAAAGCTAAAATTATGATGATAATGAAGAAAATCAGCTACTTAATATTTTAAATGATGAACTTAAAAAAAATGTTTTCGTAACTACTATCATTAATTACATAACACTTAAAAAACAGTTTTGAATAATATGGAAAAAAGTTGGAGAAACATAAATTTTTTGAGTAAACAAAAACATGTTTTTAAGTTACCAATTATTAAGTATATGGTAATTAAAATTACCTTTACTTATAGAGGAAAAGTTCATTCCTCTAACTCAATGTAGTTTGTTGGTTCAACGTAATTTCTACACAAGTTATCTTAACGCAAAAAGATTAATGGAAACTGTTGCGTTAATTTTTTTTGTTAAGCTTAAACAATAGTTTTTAGAGTGTGGGAGCCGGAACATGCCCAACGATTTGTCTAACCCGACCCATGTGACCCATTGTAATGTATGAAACATTTCAACATGAGGGGAAATGTCTGAGCATTTCTAACTGAGACTAGTTGTTTGAATCATTAAGACATGAAATACCAGATGTTTAGTTTCAAAAGATCTACATGTGAAATGTTTGTACCTTTCAAATGTGGTTTGATGGTCAATTAATTCAATTCATTTAGATTTTTAAAAAAGTTGATTCAAAATTTACTTGAAATATATCCACCACCTGTTTTCTTACTCGATCGCTGAACAAGAAATAATGCTTTTGTTTGTCTGGCAAATTTTTAAGGTAATAGGAGACGGGATTGTGTTTTTTTTATTTTGCAGAAGTTGATACAACCCCCTTTAAACATTATTACTTGTACAAAATAGGTTGTATGTGGCCCAAGAACTAAAACAATGTTTTCCACCCCTGAGCTAGAGAAAACAAACAAGTCACCTTAATATCTCTACAACTTAATGAGTTGCATAAATATGAGCCTTTAAATTTCATTTGTGTTGAAAAGAGCCACCATGCTCCACTGGTTTCTAGTTTTGCAACAGTCTAAGCCCTGGATCTGACAGTGGTAGTGCTACACTGACTGATATGACTGATAGGACAGACCAACTTCCCTCAAACTCTTAACTAAAAACGGAAGAAAACAGAGTCTCCTGTACTGGTAGATAATTAAAGAGAAACATGGCTGTCTACATAAAGCTGTTCTTAAGGCTCCGATGTGACCGACTCACTTTTAAACAGCTAAACAATCTCCAAGCAAAATTAACAGACCACCAAAGCTCTTTACAGATTCTTTACTTTGACAGATTCACTAAGTTAATTCACAGGGACTGTTTAAGCGGAGAATTTAAACCATAAATCAACCTACCTGCCCTGTGCTCCAGCCTTAAGTCACCTGACCGCCTTTAGCGGCTGAAATAATGGATGCTCAACATACACAGCTCGCCAGAGGTAATAAAAGGAATAATAATAATATATTAAATAGACACGTTTGACTGTGATGGAAGAGAAAACTTTATTTAGAATATTTTAAAGTAAGGACGAGTAATATCAGTTTGGCTATTTTAGCATGCTAGCGTGCTCACAGTGATAACAGCCTAGCATCTTGTGTTAGCAGCCAAGGCCGCAGGGTGGAAACGTTAACTAGGACTGAGTATATTAGAGAACTGGGGATACAATACAAATAGTTAAACAAATACAATATACTTTTCTTGTTTGAACAATATAATTACGTACATTGTACTAACATGATAGTATATTGTACAAACATATAAAGTATATGAAAGTTAGTATGAAAGTTAGAACAATAAACTTTTCACGTTATAACGTGATATACTTCTATTTTTCTTTTGCCTGGGTGGCAGCTCTGCGCTTGCGTAAAATATTGATATAGAAGTGCAGTATGTACTAAATTGTGTTGATTGGCATGTCTGGTTTAAAAAAAAAAAAAGCCTATGCACATTTAAACGACAGAAGTTGACCCAAAGTGCACAATAACACTCCAGGTCTCCGACAAATCTATTTTCAAAATACACGAAAAGCTGAAAAGTGTGTTTTGTTGTATTATTAATTTTATTGTTGTGGAAAGTATAAATCACAATCATTTCATGGTCATTAAAACGTGTTCAGAAGTGATGACTATTCATCATCTCATAAATCATGACACACTGCTCTTCCCTTCATAAGCTGCCTTTATGGGTTAAAAGAAACAATATTGGCCTTATATTTAATTGGTATGTGATCAATGCCAAAACGTAAGCAAGATTATTGAGGGACATTGGCCTGCAGTGTTTTCAGAATAGTACATAAATAGCTGCTGCTTATTATATGTTGCTTGGTAGCTTGATCTATTATAATAGAATTTATCTGCAAAAATAATAAAGCTTTAAGGTAAAGATGCAATAGAAAGTCAAATCCAAAGTGCAGTGAAGTAGATGTACTGTATGTTAAGCCTGGAGTTACCACTTGTGCTCACTAATAGTACCAGCAGACATCCAGACAGAAACCCAAGATTTTAGATTTTTTTAAATTATTATTTATTTCCCTCAAAACAGGAAAAACTAAACTTGCCTCTACTAAATCATTCATCTATCCAGCAGTTTTTAGATTAAACATAAAAGAAATAATAAATAAACAAAATGCAACACAGAGGTTAAATCCTAAATATTCACAGTAGGCTGTGCATTTTAAATGATCACAATCTTTTTCTCAGTAATCCAAACGCACCCCTGTGCGAGGCAAGGCAAATTATTGACTGACTATTCAAAATGTAAGATTTCCATCCATAGCAGATTCATGTGAATCGTAACTGCTGGCAGTCCTGAGCAAGTTGTAAACAAGTGCAAAAATCCTTCAAGTCAAAATAATTCAAGAGCGTTAAGGTTCACCGTGTGATTTCAGTCACATTCATTTTTTTGATTTTGTATAAAGTGCCATTTCTTCACAATTTTATACGAGGATTGCGAATGCTATAAATGAATTATGAAGATCTTAACGTGATACAAAACGTATCTTTGAGCAAAAATTAAACAAAAGTAACAACAACAACAACAAAAAACAAAATCCAGGCACCTGTTGGTCAGAGAAAATAAAACATCATTCAAGTAAATTTAACTTCATTTTTAGAGTCGAGGTGACACATCCGAGTGGAGATCAGTGGTTTTCCTTTCGTTTCCACCTGTCGGCCCCCTCTCCTCCGCTCTCTTCTGCGCCATCTGTTCTTTTCTTGGACTTCTTGTGTTTGTGTTTCTTCAGCTCTCCGTCCTGCGGCTGCTCCGGGGTCGCCTGCCTTTTCTCTTTTTTCTGCCTTTTTTGTTTCCTCTCCTTCTCTGTCCTCTTGTCGTCTTTGCTGTTCCCCTGGCTCGCTGACGAGCCGACGCTGCTGCTTCGGCTGCTGAGCATCTCCCCTTCCTCCAGATCCTTCCCTCCACCGAACCAGTTTTCTACTCCATCCACTTTATAATCAGCCTCATGCTCCCACCAGGCACTTCCTCCCTGCACAGCCATCATCCCTCGATTTTCTCTCCCCTCTTTGCCTTCTTTGACGAATTTCTCAGCCTTGTTTGGTTTACGCTCTTCTTTTCCAGCTTTGCTCTGCATTAACCCCAAATGAGGGGAATATCTTTGAGAGTATCCAGGAGATTCAAAGGGGAGCAGGTCTCTGCCTTTACCCCGGCTGTGGGAGTGGTGTGTCCCTGGAGCTCTGTCTTTATTTCGATCACTCCCTGATGAATCTTGGTGGTTACTGTGGTAGTGGCTGTAGTTTTTATCTTTGTATCTGAGATTCAATGATGGGTCTCTGTGTGTTTTCTGTGCATCTTTTTCAGGCAGGTTGGGTTCCCTGCTTATTGTGTTGCTTTCCCTGTTTCTGGCACTGGTGAATTTCTTGCTGGGACAGGATGAACTCTTGTTGCTAGCCTGGCTGCCCCCGTATTGCAGATCTGTCCTATCTGCATTGTGTGATGTTGAGAAGGAGTAAAACTGAGAGGAGGTGGGGAGAGAGGCAGTGCGTTTTTGCTCTTTGTCCCCGTCTCTCCCGCTTCCTTCCTCTCTTGTTTGTTCTTTTGACCTTTTCCTCTCTTGTTGCCTCTCCCTCTCTCTGTTCCTCTGCCTGTCCATCTCTCTCCTCGTCTCCCTGCCTGCATCTGCAGACGTGGTGCTTACAGCTCCGTCTTTGCCACTAGAGGGAGCCACACTTCTGTGTGACCAGGAGCAAGCAGAGTCTCTCTCTTTCTCCCTGCCCCTCTCTCCCTGCTGTTCCTCGTCACCCTCGGCTTTGTTGGTCACTGACGGTTGAGGCAGAGTCAAAGAAACACGGTCAGTGTGAACTCTGACTTTTCCTTCATCCTCCTCATCATCTCTCTCCAATGTTGATCGGGGTGCCTGGGAAATAAAAGTAAAAATACAATGTGACTCAGATGTCATGACTTTTTTTTTTTTTAAGGGAGTAAGTCATAGTAGCTTAAGCATCATTAGTTAATATTAATCTCTGGCACTCTTCCTCATGTAATCAGTTGTCCTGTCTCCTTCCCTTAACCCACAACTGGTTGTGACAGGTGACTGTTAAAAGGGAGTTTTTCCTTTTTGAGTTTCTTTTTTTTTCACTGCCACCGAGTGCTTGTTCACAGGGGGTTATCTAATTAGGGCTTTCTTTCTACTATTGTAGGGTCTTTACCTTACAGTATGAAGTGCCTTGAGGCAACTCTTGTTGTCATTCAGCACTATATAAATAAAACTGAATTGAGTGACAGAATGGTGGCACAGTGGTTGCCTGATACCAAGATCCTATATGTGAATCCACCATCTGGCCGGGGCCTCACTATGATGAGTTTGTATTCCGGTTCTCCGGCTTCCCCCCGCAGTCCAAAGGCACGCAGTTAGTAGGGTTCTACATTGGTTGGATGGATGAACTTAGGTGGTGGATGCTTATATAACCTCGGCTGACATACACACCTGAACGTGTACCAGCTCCGTCCATCTTTCTTGGGTGTATTTCTCCAACGTTTTCACCACTGTCCTCCTCTGATGACTCTCTTCTTCACGGCTGCCCAACACACATAGACAAGATTAAATATCACAGGTAATCTAATAAAAGAAGATATACAGCTGCAACACTAGATCTCTTTAGTCTTTAATTGCATCCTAGGATGTTGTTCTTTAGTCTTTGTAGATCCCTGAGGAGAAAATTACGTCCTGTGTTTTATGTGTTAGGAGCAGTGGGCAGCCACCCTGCAGAGACTAACTCGAGTAACAAGCCAGTGACTCAATTGAAGACCTGAGGAAAATTAAACTAGCATGTTTTAACAGTGAGGAAAATCTGAGATCCAAGAATGCATGTGAATGTTAGACAAGGTGCTTGCTGTGAAGATGTGATAAACAAATAGCAGCCGAGCTGGTGGGAAAAATGAAGATAAATTGATTAAGACTGCAAATTCTGTGCAGCTCTGATAGGAAAATATTTCCCTGACTGTTAAAGACCAATCCAGGGTATTATGTTCTTATATTACAGGTAAAACAGTGTTGAACTTAATTTACTTATTAATTATCTAATGTAAAAAAACCCAAAACTATAGTAATCTAAATGGCTGTTCAGATACATTTCGGGTTTTCTACCTGCTTCCACTTTTTCCAGTGAAAGCAAATACTGTTGTTCTTCGTTTAGGAACAGTTTAAACTGAATACACACGTTTAGGTTCAGCAGTTGTGTTCAGACAGAAAAAAAGACATGACGATGTCACCACAACTTGTAACAACTTGGTAAGGTCTGAAAATGTACTTTGATCTAGACTTTGAGAAACGCAATCATATTTTATTACCAGATCAGATAAGATAAGATTATTATTTAATCTAAACATTTCTTGGAAAATGCAGCTACAAAGATTAAAATGAAGACAGTTAAGAGAAAAAAATGAAAGCAGTAATGTTCTGACCTGCCATCACCCAGCTTGGTGTTAGGTCCATTTTGGTGGCCTTCATTTTTGCTCCTTGATGAGCTGAACCTCAATGTACCTTCCTCCCTCGTCATCATCTCGACACCTTCCTTTAGCTCGTCCCTCCACGCTTCTCTGTTTTCTTGCTCCTTCTGCGAGTCTCCCATCTCTTGATCTTTGTCGTCCTCTCTCAAACTCTCTTCTTCCCCCTTTCCTGTCTCACTCTCCTCCACTCCTGTGAGCGCACAGTGCCATAAGTCTAATTCCCCCTCGTCTTCATCGTCTTTTCTTTCTCTGGTGTCTTCCTTCTCTCCTGCCTTCGTTCCCTTATCATCTCTGAAGGTAAATTTGTCCCATGTCAGTCTTTTTTCTCCCTCACCTTGTATCAGTTTGTCTTCAGAACGGTCCTCCTGGTTTCTACTGGATTCCTTTTCATTTAGTTCACCTCTGTTGACCCTCTGCGCCTCCTCTCTATTTTCAGGGTAATTTTCCTGCGCCTTCCCTGTAACCTCGTGTTTTCCATTGTTCTCCTCTGTCCTTTTGCCATCCAGGTTGATGTTGATGCTTATCTTCATCTGCGGTTTCACCTTCATCCCTTCCTCCCAGATGTCTTTCGCTGTCAGAGGCCATGTTTTCTTCTCTGACTTCTTCTCCATTTTTTGCTTCTCTTTGTCAAGTGGTTTCAGGAATTCACTAAGACGGTTTTCAGGCTTCTCTGCTGTTTTCGTTTTCAGGTGTTTGCCACTTTGCATCTCACCAGAAAGACTACCATCCCTTTCATTCTTCACCAGATCCTCATTCTTTCTTTTCCTATTCTTCTCTGATCTAGAGTCAGGAGTTTTGCTGCCTCCAGGGTTTTCTTCTCGCTCTTTGCTCGTCCCGTCTAGCTCTTTGTTGGGTTTTGCTTTGTGCTGTCTCTTCCCATCACTAAAGTCTAAATCTTTGCCTCTTTTCCAGCATTCCTCTCCTTCTGAATTGCTTCCTATGAATTTTCTTTCAGGTTGGTCTTGTTTCAGGACAGTTTGGTCTGAATCTTTCTGTACTGGCGTACTATGCTTGCAGGCCTTTGGTTCACTGCTGTGCCTCCTTTTGTCCTTTCTGCTGTCATCTCTAGAGCTTTCAGCATGAGGGGGCGAAGTCTCCTGTCCACTGTCTTCAGGTTGTTTCTTCTTCTTTTGTTCATGTTTCAGTGGGCTCGACTCCTCCAGTTTTTTCAGTGGTTTATTGTCTGTACTCGGTCCTTGCAGTTTCATTTCCATGCTACTCTTTGAAAGCGTGACTTGTTTATGTCTTGACTTCTCATTGCACCTCTCAGTAGATGCTCTTGGCTGAGCTCTGTCTTCAGATGGCGTGGAGCGACCGTCACTGGACGACTGAGATGGAGGTGATCGGCTGTCATTAGCCTTATAAGACATAGAGGAACTGCTGTCACTGCATGACTGAGATGGCGTGGAGCGACTCTCGCTTGAAGAATGAGATGGGAGAGAGCGACTGTCACTGGATGACTCCGACGAGGGGGAGCAGCCATCCATCTCAACAGGGCATCTATCTTGTGGTTGGTAGCGAGACTTTAAGCTGGCTTGTGATTGATTTCTGCTTCTGTCTGTGCTCACCCACTGAGGGGGAGGAGGAGGAGGAGGAAGACTGAGTAGGGGAACAGGCAGCTGGTGGAGCTGGTGATAGCTGCTGAAATATTTCTCATACCACTCTTTGTACTCATTCTTCCACTGCAGGTAGCACTCCCTGTCCAGCTCCAGGCTGTTTGCTCGACTTGTGCACGTGTTTCTGGAAATACTGTCCTCAGAGCGTGCCGCTTCCTTCCCTGAGCGTTCTCCCCGCTTCCGGGAGTGGTTGCTGCTTGAAGATGACTTCTTGCTAAGATGGCGACTGTGATGGCGGTCCTTTCTGCCTAATAGAGACTTGGACCTGGAATGACGAGCCCTTCGAGGTGAAGACGACGAGGACGGTGTAGGTGAGCGCGAGCGTTTATAACCGTAGGTATAAGAGCTAGGCTGGCGAGAGCGTGTGTGCAGGTCTCTCTGATGAGAGTAGGGAGAGCGGTGTCTAAAGAAGAAGAAAAAAAGAAAACACAAGACAGTTTTCACTGTATGGAAAATACATGGTTATTGGTTGGTGGGTGTTATTAGGTGGTTGTGGAGGAGTGGGTCGCTCACTAACAAGAAGGCCCCTTCAGTCTGTACCCTTGGGCAAGTTACCCCTGAGGTATGTGTTGGAGTGTGTGTGTGATTATTAGAAGGTGGAAACAATGGAGAGCTACAGGTACTCTGGCATTTACCTGAATGACAGACTTGACTGGAGGACCAAGAGTGATGCTGTGAACAGGAAGGGAATGAGCAGACTCTACTTTATGAGAAAGCTCTGATGTTGGAGATCTTCTACCAGCCTGTGGTACTGATAGAAGATCTCCATCATCATGAGTGGTACTGCTATTGTCTTCTGCTCTCCACCACAAACAACCCATCTCACCCACTCCAGTCTACACTACTGAAGCAGGGGAGCTCTTCTTCCCTCAAACTAATTCAACCCCACTTCCATAAAGAATGCTTCAGGAAATCATTCCTACTGTTCTCTTAGGTTTATACTGTACATACTATTTTTAATGACATTTGTACTACTCTACATTTGTACTAAATGTTTTTATATTATTTATTTACTCCACAAATGTAATGTGAATTTTCAGGTTTTTAAACATAACAATGCTGTTGGGTTTTTTTTGCTCTGTATTTGTCCTGCATGTTTTTAGTATACAAGTCAGTTTCTGTCAGTCCTGAAGATTTTCAATTCAGGATGGTGCAAAACAGCAAAATGCAAAATACTGTAAATAACATTTCTGTAAAAGGGCCACAAAATACCTTGATCTGCTTCTGGAGCGAGAGCGAGACTCAGAGCGGCTTGAAGAGTGAGAGTAGGAGCAAGAGGCCTTGGTTGTAGAAGACTTTGAATGTGAAGAGGAGCGTCTGTAGCCAGATGCTCTTTGAGGTGACCTGAGTGACAAAAAGTGACATGTAAAGATATAAAATATACATTATGTTCAGTTCATCATGTACATCTATAGGATAGTATAAACATAATGCTGTAAGCAGGTACACACCTCTCTTTTTTCTTTCTCTGATACTTGTACCACTCCTGGGGAATGAGGCGAGGGATGGGGGAGGAGGTGGTAGTAGAGGAGCAAAGGGATGGGATAGGGGTACCCTGGGGGGCTGGAAGGGTCCAGATGGGTGTGGCAGGTGGGTATCCAGGAGGGTAAGTGCTGTGCAACTGTTGAGCTGATAAGTACGTGTGAAAAAGTGGGGAGGGAAAAAGAGGTGGTGGAGTATTTGAATATGAAGAGGAGGATGATGTGGAGGGGATGGTAGAAAGCTGCTGGGTATTAGATTCAGTCTTTCCTCCAGTGAGACAAACCAAAGATGAAGAAGAGCTATAAGGAAGGTACATGAAAGGTAAAAGATGTCAGTGTTTAAAGAGTGGAAAAAGGAAAATACAAACCCCTAACTCAGAAACACACACTACCGACCTCTCCAAGCTGACTGAGGATTCAGGGTATACTGGGGTTGCACCTGTTGACTCAAAGAAAAAGTGTTTTTTTTCCCTCATTATTTCCTGATTTTAGTGACATTACTGGCATGTGTCTAAACACAAGGTTAACAGTAGGGAATAGATTATCACACACTGATACTGTTTATTAGTCACTCACCTGAGCAGGAGTGTTGATTCTCTTGACTGACGCTACCTGTCAGAGGCTGCTCTGCTGCTGGAGTGTCATCATCCTAAACAGACACAAATGCCACAAGATTTCATTAAAAAACACAAACAAAAAAAAGGTTATTATTGAGTGAGAATGACTGTTCCTGTATGAATGACCTCACCGGTGTTATGGGCTGTGACGGTGGATCAGTCGGATCTTTGTTTGAAACCTTTCCAGACAGGGCAGCACCTGCTGAGTCACTGCACATCTTTCCTTCAATCTCACTGAGTAAATACATCACAGTCAGCACAACATGATCGCAATCATTTAAATTCTCCTCATTCTTACCTCTTTAGCAGCACTGCAAAGCTGTAGCTACAGTGAAATTACTCCTTTTTTATAAATGGCAGCGCCAGCTATTTTAAAACCCTTTGATTTTAAGTTGGAAATACAGTAGTTAAATTCACAGTTTATCGTTAGACAACGAGCGTTACTTCATTGTCAGGCAACACTAGGAGCTCCCAAACAGCTTTAAGTGTGTTTTCACTGCTGTCTGGCTGGAGTGGGACATCTTCAACATCCTCAAATATTATGAAGATCGTCCGCAATGTGGATGTAGAAATACCCATGTAAAAATCAGTGTAATATTATACATACTTCTCAGATATTTCTAGCTGGTTTTCTAGAGGCTGGAGGGATGTGCCTGCTGTGTCATTCTCAGAGGCTGGGTCTGTAGTTGTAGGTTGAACCTCAGAGACTTGAGACTGTGGTGGTATATTTGCAGTCTTTAGATGATCCAGAAGAGAGTCCTGAACAGGGGGTATACCAAGAAAACATTGCAGAGATCAAAATCCAGTGGAACAAACAAGGGAGCATGAATGCTAAGGAAGATCTTTGTAAAACAGAATCCCAAAGCTTAAATGATTATTCGTAATGATGGCTAATTTACTAGGCTGATCTACAGAATTAAATTAAATTAGATGTTTTTTTTACGATTGCTGTGCCACACATAAGACGAGTTAATTTATAGAGCAAATTAACAGCAAATGGTGAAAAAACAGAGGTATTTTACTCTTGCAACAGCAGTAGAAAACAAAGTTTTCTTAGTTTTTAGTAACTTTCTAAGTTTACCACAAATAGATCTTAATTGAATCGAGTCCTCATCAGCTCTGTCGCTCTCTTTGTATTTTGTCTCTCAGGTTAAATACCTTTTGGACAGCTTTTTATTGCTTGTTAACATAAGTGCAATAAAACTTAATATGCTGTTGTGAACTTTATTACCATTGTTTTCTCAACAATTTCTTCTTGTGTGCTACACTCCTTATACGATACAGTGCACACACAAAACTAGAAACCGGGTAAGAAGAAACTATCATGACTGCAAATTAAAGGAAACTGCAAGAGTTTTAAAAATGATTTTAGTCATAAATATGAATTTAGCATTTCATATTCTTTTCATTTGTCCCTTTAAAAAAAATAAAGTTAAGGGATGATGTTAAATCAAGTCTAATGTTGCCTCTTCTTTACAGTGAGAAAGGTTATTAATTTAATAATAGTACTGGAACTTCTTTTCAGTAGATACCCAAAGCTGAGGTGTCTGTATCAACATCAGGCCTGAGAAAGTTGGATCACTGCACCTCAATTTGGGAAACATTTCATCAAAGCCAATAAACGAAACCAATAATTTACAATAGAGGAATATAGTACATTAGGACTGTGCGACATGGCAAAATATATCAAGTGATGATATTAAAATGTCTATTGTTCCTTTAGATGACGCTTTGCAATAGTCACCCCGGCACCACAGGAAGGACCAGCCAAAAAACATCCGGGTTCTCATTCCTAAACGAGGGGCTAGAGCCATCAGGTGCTCAAAATAAATCTCAGAAGAAGAACAGTGACCATTACAACTTATATTTGTAAATATATAGAAAATATATAGAAGCTCTTATATGACTGCGTGGGGTCATTTAGTGTGTGTTGCTACAGGTTAACATAAGGCTGATATTGATATGTTAAAAAGTACTTTTGATTTGGTTATTATATAAAATATTCACTGAATTTACAGAAAATGCACTATACTGTGATTTATATCATTATCAGGATAACAGATGACTTATATCAGGATATGAGACATGTGTACATGCATGTTTCTTCTTTGGGCAAATACAGAATGTTGCAGAGACCTACCAAAGGTCTTACCCTGAAAAGAAAACAGTAATTATATTATTTGCAGGTTCTTTATTTTTCCTGCCTGCCAGATGAAACATATTATTAAAAGGCTCACCTGCTGGCTTTGGGATGACTGCTGAGGTTTCTGTGGCTGGCTCTGCATGGGCAGAGGGGGCGGGGTAGGGACAGAGGGGGCTGGAGTTAGATTTTGAGACTGGGATGTGGCTGGTTTTCTTTTCAAGCTTTTGTCTTGTCCTTGTTCTTTCTTAAAACTGTTGACAGCCTGTGGTGGGAGAAAAATGGATGGAGAGCAAAGTGAATGCTGAATACTGAATCTTCTGGTGTGACGTTACAGATCAACAATACAACATTAACTGTACCTTGAAAAAGAAAGCATTATTACAAACATTTAATCTATAATATATAATTATTATCACTCTGTCAATTCACCTGTCTGAGAAATTTATTGGCTATCAAGGTGTCAGGAGAGACTTCTAATTGTTCGCAGGTGGGACAGATATGGTACTCTGATTCCAACAAGGCAGTGCGAATACCTGAGTGAGAGAAAAGGAGATTAAAGAGCAACCAGAGCACTGTTTATTTGTACAATAATGTGACACAGTCCTACAGTTTGAAGCAGTGCCGTGCTTTCACTGTCGAGAGTACAGACTGTACATGCACTTGTGTTTCTGCTGCTTTTGGTAGGCAAAATTTGCACATTTTTGCTGAATCTGTGATACACTTAAACATTTCTACAATTTTGTACTTTGTGTAATTAAATTTTTGAGTTAGTAAGAACTGGATATATAGATATATTAGGTTCAGGTGATTAGATGTTTAAACTATTAATTTATCTTATGTGTGTGTAGCAGACACTCACATTCATCACAGTAGCTGTTTCCACAGCAGGGTATGACCACGGCATCAGCCAGCAGTTCATTACAGAGCAGACAGAGGAGCTCGCCAGGTATGGGATCATCCTGGTCTTCAGACTCGGGCTCCTGTGCAAGGAAGGGAGGTTTCTCCTTCTTGCCAATAGCATATGCCTCTCTATGGACAGAAAAAAGTACATGCACATTTACTTTTGTGTCCAACCCACTGTCATTATTGCACTTTTCTGTTGCGCTGTCTTATGTTTGTATCGTTCTGTTCTGTCTGGTGTTGCACTGTCTTTGTTTTGGGTTTTTTTTGCAATTCCTGCAATTTTTTTTCACACTTGCACTTTATGTAGTCCTGTGTTGATTGTCTTTTATATGTAGCACCATTGTCTTGGAGGAATGTTGTCTCGCTTCAATGTGTACTGTACCGCTGCACATGGTTGAAATGACAATAAAGCCTCTTGACTTTTATTTATTAACAGGATGCTTTTAACTAGATTTACTTCAACTGGGTTCCTTTAAGAGAAGGCTGTTAATTTGACATTTGACTTAAAAATGGCTACTAATAAGCCAAAAGTATAGAGCATGGACTGAAAAGGAGGATATCTATCTATCTATCTATCTATCTATATAAAATACAGCTCTCTTTCAAATAACGACTCGTTACAACAGTGGTATGCAGAAGAGCATCTCTGAATGCACAACATATCCAACCTACCTGCCACTCCTGTCAGCTGAGAACATGAAACTGAGACCAAAGTTCACACAAGCTAACCCAAATTATAAAATGGAAGGCTGGAAAAATGTTCTTAATGTGTTTTTCTAAGTTTAGGTCTGCATCCATCACTACACCCAAATTTCTCGCCTGGTTTGTGGTTTTTAGGTGTATAGATTGAAGTTCTCTGGTGACCTGTAATCGTTTTTCTTTGGCGCCAAAGACTATTACTTCAGTTTTGTTTTTGTTTAGTTGGAGAAAATTGTGGCACAACCAGTCATTAATTTCCTCAATGCATTTACCAAGAGCCTGTACAGGGCCTCGGTCTCCTGGTGACATTGTGATATATATTTGTGTGTCATCTGCATAGCTGTGATAGTTTATTTTGTTGTTCTTTATAATCTGTGCCAGTGGGAGCATGTAAATGTTAAATAGAGGGGGTCCCAAGATGGAACCTTGGGGAACTCCACATGTGATACTTGTCTGCTCAGATGTGAAGTTACCTATTGATACAAAGTATTTCCTGTTTTCTACGTATGTTTTGAACCAGTTCAGTACAGTTCCTGAAAGACCTGCCCAGTTCTCCAGTCGTTTGAGTAATATGTTGTGGTCAACTGTATCAAATGCTGCACTGAGATCCAGTAAAACTAGGACTGACATTTTTCCACTGTCTGTATTCAGACATATGTCATTAAACACTATAGTCAGAGCGGTTTCAGTGCTGTGGTTCTGTCTAAAACCTGACTGGAAGGCATCATAGCAGTTATTCTGTTTTAAGAAGTAATTGAGCTGTTGAGAAACTGCTTTTTCAATGATCTTACTTAAAAATGGGAGATTTGAGATCGGCCTGTAGTTTTTCATTTGTGTCTTGTCAAGATTGTCCCTTTTCAGTATAGGTTTGATTACAGCAGTTTTTAGTGATTCTGGAAACACAACTGACATTAAGGAAAAGTTGACGATCTGTAACAGGTCTGACTCTAAAGTCTTTGAGACCTTTTTGAAAAAACTTGTTGGCAGGACATCTAAACAGCAGGAGGAGGAGTTCAGTTGACCTAAGATGTCCTCCAGGTCTTTGCTGTTAATCGGGTGAAACTGTTTGATGGTGTTTAAACAGTTTTTCGGTGGACACAGTACATATCCTGGATCTGCTGTTGATGTACCAACTGCTTGTCTAATCTTTTGGATTTTGTCTGTGAAGAATTTGGCAAAGTCATTGCAGGCCATGGTTGAATGAAGTTCAGCTGCCACTGGCACAGGAGGGTTTGTTAGCCTGTCAACTGTAGAAAATAAGACCCGAGCATTATGGCTGTTTTTAGTGATGATGTCAGAGGACCTTCTTGCACTCCTCAGTTGTAAATAAAATGGAAGGCTGGAAAAATATTCCCTGTTCTGATGAGTCTTGATTTCTGCAGCAATATTTGAATGACAGGGTCAGACCTTAAACTTAACAGCTTGAAAGCTGCCTTGTATAAACAGTTCAGGGTGGTGGTGTAATGCTGTGGGGGATATTTTCTTGGCACACTTTGGGCCACTTAGTATTAAGTGAGCTTTGTTTAAGTATAGTTGCTTTGTTCCATATTATTGCTGACCATGTCTGTCATGACCACAGTGAACCCATTTTTTGATGGCTTCTTCCAGTAGGATAATCCACCTTGCCACAAAGCTCAAATGAGCTTAAACAGTTTTCTTAGCCATGACAATGAGCTCACACAATCCAGTAAAACACCTCTGGCATGTGGTCAAACAGCAGATTCACATCATGGAAGTGCAGTCGACTGATCTGCAACCTAATGTGATGCTGTCATGTCAACGTGGACAAATCTCTGAGGAATGTTTCCAGTACCTGGTTCAATCTATGCCACGGATAATAAATGCATTTCTGAAGGCAAACTCTAAGAAAAGTGTAAATAAATGTATTTCCTAACGGTCAAACAAAAGAAACATTAATAAACACACACAGTAACACTTTAATTAACACTCACGCATCTATGGCAGGGATTGCATAGCGCCCACAGTTGGTCAGCTTGGCGCCTTTAATGTTGGGATCATCCACTTCGACCATGAAGGAACGTGGGATGCCTGTGCTCTTCTTTATCCTCACAGGTGCCTCAGAGTTTTTATCCTGCTGTCAAAGACAGAAACATCTACATTTAAAGGCACACATTCCAGCTTTATATTTAAAAATAATAATTTCTTGTCTGGTAGACCATCTTTGCATGATTGATATGTTAAATAAATCCTCAGCCATGAATCCTCTAGCTGAAACAAGATACTCTGATTGCCTCATCCTTGCAAACTGAAGGTTTGAAAAGCAGATGGGTGAAGCTTTTGTGCTCACAGCCAGAGGTATCTCAGTGAGATGACCATATTAGGATAACTCGCTGACGTAATATGGAGCCAATAGAAAAAGAAACTGCACATGTGCTTATCTCATTATCTGGAACCTTGGCCGTTTTTAATATGTTGGCTAAATAATAAATATAACAGAAATCCAGGAAAAGCATTACAGATATCTGAAGTACACGTGAATACGCAAACACTATCAGCACTCAAAGAAATTATACATTTCTACATTCTTTACTCACCCAGGTTTATTTTTCAATTCACGATTTGTACAAGTAGCTAAGTCACTTAACAGATACATTGTGGCCTTACCCCGCTGGAAGGACAGTTCCTGATGTGGTGTCCTGGATTTCCACAGCGATAACAGGTGTAATTCGCAGAAAGGACATTGCTGGGTTTTGTGTTTAAACTGGAGAATAATAGGAAGAGCCGAGTGAGAATGTGTAATGTAAAAAAGGACATCAACCAATAAAGAAGGAAGACGTAAAGAGAGATATGAGAACATGAGAGGAGTTTAAGAGATGGAAACTCGACAGTGTGAGGATACATGACTCACTTCATGGGGTCATAGATGGACTGATTTATCATAACTTTGATCTTATCCTCCTCTGATGCATCCACATCAACCAGGTTAGCCATCTGCATCTAAATGCATGATGTGCAGCATACACAAAGACGTCGTTTGAGGATCAGTGTTCAGCTTGGACTGAAGCATGTAAACCAAGATAAACGTGCATAACAGAAATAGAAAATAGCATTACCTTGGAGAAAAAGGACAGGGCTCTTGTCGAACTGTGATCATCCATCTGTTAGAATTAAACACAAAAAAGTTTCATAAAAGTAATCATGACGGCCGCCCCCGGTTACCCAGCTTGTGGAAAAACATTAAAATTGTTTATCCAAAAATGTCTGAAAATAAAGTTTGAGGTTTGACATACAAGCATACACAAAACAAGACATTTGAGCTACAAACCTTTACCCCAAACTGGGCTAAACCACAATTCAAAGTTTTAGTTGTTACTTTCAGTTTGTTTTACGAAATCACAAGTGTCATTTAAATGAACATAAAATTTGCATCAGCATCCATCTGTGATTTTCAGTGTGACTGATCACTGTCCACACAGCTCACACTGCATTTCTCCAAACTCTTGAATTTAAAATGTAAAGAAAACTTTACAAAGCATCCTGGGAATGTACACTTGTCCAGCCAGCGTTTTTCTGTCTAAGCATCTATTTATGTTATCCTCCTCTACTGTGCTGGAACAGAGGAGCAAAGAAAGAAATCCAAACTGTGTGTGAGATAGAGGCCGTGAATTGTTACAGGAAAAACCTGTTTAACAGGTTCTGGTTTAGTAGCCTTTAAATGGAAACACTGTAGAAACGCGCATGCAGAAACACGCATGGCCCCAAGAGGATTAATCCTGTGAGCTTTACCAGCTTGAAACGGAGACTTTTTGCTAAGACCAGAATGTCTCTGTTGGACTGTTGTGAAAGTTTTTTTTGCAGCTTTCAGAGCTGTAACTGCTTTAATGAATCTTTAGCCTCATGTAGATCAGTAGTTTGATTTGTACAAATATTTGGCTGATAGGCCAGAAAGCATGCCAAATAGGTATATTAAACTAAGATAAAGATAAAACATCCCTGAAGTGAGCCTTTAGCTGAAGCTCCTACTATAAAGAGAAATTAAATACACCAGCATGGGAGTATACTCATTACTTCAAAAAGATATGCAACATTCTCCCCCCCCCCCCCCAAAAAAGGCGCATACAGTACACATATGACTCAATGTTCAACATTATGAAGGTCAAAAGATGGTACTCTGAAACATCCGTTTCGCTCTGATATCATCATTTAAGCATGTCAGCTGTAATAATTTATACCCAAGTTATGTTATACAGGAGCTGCTGATGTGAAGGGGGGGGGGGGGGGGGTAGCTCAGTAGGTAGAGTGGTGGCCCCATGATCGGAAGGTCGGGGGTTCGACTCAACTGAACGGCTACCCTGAGGTACCCCTGAGCAAGGTACCGTCCCTACACACTGCTCCCTGGGCGCTGCATTGGTGGCTGCCCACTGCTTCACTGGGTGAATGGGTTAAATGCAGAGGAACTATTTCCTTATGGGGACTAACACATACACATTAAGAAGTGTTGTGGCTACAATTCTTTGTTAATGTAACACATTTTTGTAAACATCTAAAAAGTCCAAATTCACACTTACACCACTTACAATGTAATTTATAGCTAAAGCCGCCACTTAAACCTTAAAGTTAATGACACATTTAAAATGCAGCATGCAAGTTAAAAAGAAACACCTCCTGACTGAACTACATGATATTGTTAATGTGAATTTCAGGTGATGTCTTTTTGGTCTGCAGCTCTCTGTCTCTACAGCTTTGATTCCCAATACCAGTATTGTGCAAGCCGCCCAGCACGAGGAATCCAGTATAAAATGGGTGGAGTGGCCCTATAAGCTTGTTAAACGGCCAGTGATTCCATTGTCTTTTCTCTGTGTAGAAGTGTGTATTAGCGTCACTCTTCACAGTGAAGAAACACATACTCAGTACATAACACAGCTTGATATAAATAACTTTATTGGTAGAAAAAAAAAACAACAACACAAAATTAAAAAGTCTGTCCAAGTCAGTCCAACAGACTCAAAAGACTAAGAAGAGTGGCAGACACTTCTCCTACTGAGAAACCAAAGAGAGAAATCAGGTCAGTGCACACCAGTTAAGACTGCAGCAAGTGAAAGCTTGACTTTACCATCTTTAACTGAATTACACACAAGACCACACTATAGTGTTTTAGAATGAAATACTTACAATGCACAGCTTGGTCCCTGAGGAATGAGCTTCTTTTGTTCTTGTTATAGATCAGAGACTAAGCCTTTTTAGCTGTTGCTTTAGCAGTCGATGGCATTTATTACTTAAAGGCGTGTAACATGACATGGCTATACAACTCTAAATCTGCATATTTCTTCACTTAAAGGGTGTCTTCTAATAACGCTGTCCATTACACCAAGGGAGTGATTTCAATTATGGTGGTTCTAAATGAATCACATTATAAATACTCAGTAAGAATTTGAAACTTTACAGCAGCCTGATAAATTAAAGTTATGCAGTATTTGCCCAGAATTGATAGAATTTAGACCATAAAAAGTGCAAAAGTGGCTTCTGGATGAGGCACAACTGGGCAGTGCCAGCATCATTAAACAGTTGGGTTTATCAGCTGTGAATAGCTGGCCTGCATGATAATGTTTGACCCACCCGCGCAGCTCCACCTCCCACAGACAGATACTGAACAATCTTCAACAATAGACGCTGACTGGTGACACAGCAGCTTGATAACATAACAGTTGAGAATATTTATTTAATAAAAGTGAGCACATACGACCTGTTTAATTGTAAACTTTTTTCTTTTTAAATGTTTTTTTTAAAAAACTTTTTTTAGTCAGTTATCTTCAAGCACTTAAATTGTTATACTGCGATTGTAAAATACATGATTCCCATCAGCTTTGATCCATTTAGTCTGCTTAATTAAAGAAAACGATGCATGTCACATGTATTCTATGTATTATTATTCTTTGTTATAAAATGCAGCATGCCATTTTTAAAAGACACAGCCTTAAAAAAAAAAGTGCGTGTTTTGTGGAGCTGAAGGCAAAGTGCTGTGGGATGTGGTTTGGCTACATACTGCTCTGCTGGCTCCAAAGGCGTGGTGAAGCTGGACCTCTGATCGCTCACTGAAAAACAACAAAAAAACATTTTTAAACCTCCTCTACGACGGTGTGAGGCACAGATTTTTTTTCCCCTGACAGAAGTCAGTTGTCCATATCCAAACAGTCTTTGATGTGAATTAAAGAGCACTTTTAAAAGCTGCTTCAGTGAAAGTGATGGATAATGAAATCTACAACGGAGTGCTTTCTTTTGTTCAGAAAAGTGCAGACAAAGCAGGCAAATCAGGTTACAGCAGTGTGCATTAAACAAATCAAGAAGATATCTTCCTGCAGTGACCTTAAAATAAGATTTCTGTGTTTTTCCATACAGAGCATTACCTGCCGAGGTGCACAGCAGGGACAGTAGCACACAGACATAATTTTATATATCAAGAACAACAATCCTGAAAGCTGCCTACTTGATTTGCCTACTCACACTGCTGAAGCTCCACATTGGCCTAAAAACAAACAGAACAGGAATGCAGAGTTTGTCCCCTGTGATTACATTGGAAATACCCCAGGAAGGCAGTTCTTGATGTCCACTCAACGCAAAGGGCAATTTCTGAAATGCCAGCAAAGCACATGGGCACCTGTGAACAACTAGCAAAACTGAAAAGGCTGAATATTTTCTGTCTCTGAGAGACACATTGGGAGCGTTAACACACTCAGAAGAGTGCATCAGAAGAGCTAATACAAAGGTACATAGAGGCTGAAGTTCAGTTCCTGTGTTGTTTAGATCTGATGGAACAGAAAACAGTGAATCAAGTCAGAGCTTGAATGATTCATAGGTCAGCATTAAGGGGCTTACCAAAGCAAAACCACGCCTCTAAGAATGATCAAGGATGAGGACTGGACTGAAAATGAGTAAAAAAAAGCAGCCAATGTCCAAGGAAAAGCAGTGAAAGACTTTCAGAAAGCCTTGAATTATTGCTGAACACCACTTTAAATTAAATAAATAAATAAAAGTCTGGCTCCTGGGAAGTAAAATATACAGAAATGACAAGATTTGGGAAAGTGTTATATGAAATGAATAAGCGTCTTGAGGCAACTGTTGTGATATGGCGCTATATAAATAAAATCAAATTGAAATTTAATTGAAAGATGTCAACATTGACAATTATTTCATTTGAAAATATCCTCATATTGAATTAACAACAAAATGTTTACACAAAGTTAGAACTGGGACATTTTTTAAGTCTCTGGGAACTATTAACCTGCATTTGTACACGCAGCAATGAACCACATGCTCAACAATAGTTTTCTTGAGCACATGCAGTCAGTTCCACTCCCTCGTCTAGAGATTTTGCTAGATTACAAAAATCTTTTAATTACATTAATTACAGGTGGTGACAAAATCCTAAATTTTTTTTGTACATCTTATGTTGAGAAATACTGTTGAGAACACTATTGGCCAAAGCATAGCACGCCTTTCATTACAGAATATTTTCTAAATTAGATACACTTGATATTTGTTTGGACAATGTTGAATAAAAACAAGGTATGAATGATCACTGCAGTCTGTTTTTATTTACATTTTAAAAAGTGTCCAAGCTCTTTTTAGAAACATAATTAAGAATGATTGTGATTTATTGTTGTTTTTTGTTCGTGTGTTATTGCTTTGAGGATAAACAAGTCCCCTCATGCAGGTGGAGAGCTCATTTTTTGCTTTTAATCTTGTTGGCAGTGTTACGCCACCAATTAGCCCTAATTCCTCTCACCAGTCTGTAGGGTGCTGACACGGCTAGTCACATGACCGCCAGTCTGTTCCAGCGAGGTCCTGCTTTCCAAGCATAAAACCCACAACACTGCTGGTTCTACTGCGTAAGCCTGACCAGTGATTTGGGTAACCACTGAGTTTGTCACCATGTAGTTTCCTCAGAGTATTTTCTCATGGTCATGTCATGCAAAATCCTCAAAACTGAAATGGCCTCTACCAGCAAACCAGTGCTTTTCATGAACCACAGCAAAAGCTTTACAGTCAATGACAAAATACAGCAAATTAAGATAATTTTTCTTATTAAAATTATGTTTTTTGGGGTCAAGGTAGACTCTTATTAGCTTAACTGAATCTTTAGCTAGTATCCACTGCTACCCCTGGCTCTTGATAAGTCCTCTTGCAGTGAAATCTCAAAACTGTAGGTAAAGCTTTGGATTCCAGGTTGTAGCTTGCTGAGGCAGGGTGGAGCCTTTGCTGTGGCAGGGACTAATAACAGTGCAGGAAATCAGATGGCAACTCCAAAAATATAGACTCACTTGTTGTGGGTCTTGCTGCTCGAGCTGGGGATCCGTCTGACGATGACAGATGAACCTTTGGGGATCAGACTGTCACTGTCAGTGTACTCTGAGAGGGAGAGATGAAGATAGCGAGGCTTTAAGGGTAATGATTGGCTCACCAGAAAGAATCTTAACTGGAATCTTACAAAACGAAAGAAGATAAAGAGCATAAGATTAGGTCTCAACTTGACTGACAAGCCCAATAGGTAATAATGTAAAGTCTAATGTAAAGTGCTGGGATTGCAACAAAGATAGACTTATCCATTTGTGAAAAATGTCTGTCACAGCAGTCAGCTTCCCCAGGTGACATTTTGTCTGACCAAAACACCATAATCCAAAGATTTTCATTTATCATACTACCACCACACTACCACAAAAGATACCCTTTAAAAAAAAAAAACAAAGACAAACAAAACTAAACAAACTACCCATAATTCCAAACGCCTCCACCCACCAGGAGCAGGTGAACTGGAGAATACGGTCCTGGGTCAGTATCCCATACAAACTGGCTTGAGGTGTTGTGACAAAGACAAAGTCCACCCAAGACGTTGATATAAATTAAAAATAATTTATTAAACACATTTTAATTTTCTGTTCTTTTCCAGCATTGAGCCCTCATGACTTCATGAAAAGCTTCTGATTGCTTGATGACATGCTCTGTTACCTGAGCCACAGCCGCCCCACAATAGCCAAACATCCCAATGAACTTGTATCACCCTCATGTGCAATATTCACAACAAACCTGCTCCATTACACTTATTTGATCCACCCCCATCCTCTTACAAAGTTCATTACATATTTAATCTATTTTTTGGCCATGTTTACTTTTTTGTTCATGCCACAGTATATGACAGCAAATACTCTAATAGCGCATTCATGTGCATGTGCATCTGGGAGCTCTTAAGCATATGGTAATGAATAAAGAGGTGCTCCTGTTCCACCTTTGCTATTTTTAACTCAGGCTTCCCCTGAGACTTGCACATGCACTGACAGGGCTCACCCACCACCACCGTCAGGCCTCACGATTAAAAGCACGAGGCGTAAAAGCGGCAGGAATGTAGCCCATTCATTAGGCCCTTTTGTCCTAGCTTGACTTTTCTGGACCCCCCCTCCCTGCACTGTTTAACCTGAAAGAGGTGACGCAACGCTTACCTCTGTCTCCAAACAGCTGTGATAGCAGGACCACGCGCTTTCCGACAAAGTTGAAGACGTTGACTTCAGTTTAAACAAGCTCGTTATCAGTGCACACATGTTTTATTACCTTCTTTGGTCTGCGCGTTTGTGATCTGCAGGTCGCAGTCCCCGGCTCGGAGCTTCTCCCTGCCCATGATCTGCCTCTTCAGCTCATTCAGCGTGATGTGCACGCCATCAAAAACCACCGTGTCGTAGCTGAGTCTGGAGGAGAATTTATAATGAATGTGAGCCATGATGAGAAAAAAACCTCCCTCAGTCCAAAGTTGACTAAAATCCGACAGCTGACAGCTTTTCTGCGATGCCAGGAAACCTGCACTGTGCCAGTTGCTATGGGACTACAAAGTTAGCTAGCTGACGTTAGCAGCCGGTGCACCGAGCGATAGCGGTTCAGTGCTAACAGGCTGAAGCGTCAATTAACAAGTGCCTCACGAAAAGTGGCTTTTACGTGATGACATGACCCGACGTCTGCTCCGACAGCCACAGAAATTCAAATAAAAGCGCCTTCAGTCGGTTTCGAGTCTATTTTGAACTTTTATTCGCAATAACGTTGCTCTCGATCTCGAGGAGTTCGCTGACAGAAACCACCAGCTGTTTCCACCAGCAACGGCTCGTCAGCACAGGGCACGCTCCAGCTGATGGCGCGTTCACGTGACACCCCGCAACTTCCGAGCCTCCAACTTTACGCCAGCTCACTCAGCCGTGCGTGGTGATTATAGAGCTAACAAATCGCACATTTTCCTAACGCTTTCAACGCATCCAAATAAAACGCTTCTAATTGCGCAATACCAAAGTGAGTATTGCGCAGATAGCAACGAGGGGAGGAATAGTGCAGCAAACTCTTCGTTTCGTCCGTTAAATCGTTAAGAAAGGCATTTTTTTTTAAAAAAACGAAAAAAAAAACCATCAAATCACTCTTTGCCGAATGTAGTTATTCTAACCAGTGCATATGTAATTTCACCAATGCCATGTTTTGTTGTTAAATAATTAAACATTTCTTTAATTATAATATTATCTGTAAAATCTTTGCCGTGAGATATCCTGGCACAATTCTTAGTGAGGACAGCGAGAATTTAAGCCTGCTACATCATGTCTAATCATAACTATGTTTTGTAGCTGATGAAGATTGGTTATACCATAACGTTGTAATTTAATAAAATAATAGTAGGCTAAGTGAGACAGTGTCTTGAGGTTAGAATTTAAGATTTGTCTTTTTAAAAAAAAAAACTTAAAAAAAAAAAACGCTCCTATGAGCACTTGTCATTCATTTGGGTCTGTCGTGTCTTTCTCAACTAGTTTTGCCATCCAAAATATTTGATTTGATAACTTAAAATCTCGAGTTATTTTCTTAATTTCTAGTTATTTTTTCTGAAATTTGAGATAAAATTGTGGCAGGAACAAGCGTCCATACATTAAAGGGTGAGTCCGTGTTCTTGTTGTTTCTTAGCGTTGAAGGGCTGTTTTTGCCTTGTCACTTGAAGGCAGCATTTGCTTCCTTACAGTAGTTCACCTGTTTTTGGCCTAAGGGAGTGTCAAAGGCAGACTCGAATTCCTTTGAAAATTGCACGATCACTTGTCCAATTCTTTTTTTCCTTCCTTCTTTTTAGTTCTTTTTCCTTTCTTCCGTCTTCTTCTTCTTTTCTGTAAACTAGGTCCCCTTTCAACATAACCAATATCTCCATTAAAGAAAAACAAAGAAATAAACAAACAGCAAAAAACAACAACAAGGAAGTAACACAGAGGATGGAATAAAATCACATTATTTATATCAAGTAAGACTACACATCAGGCACCATTGGGTTAGTGTACAGTAATAATCCACTAGAGGGACTCAAAGCACCATTTATGATGCTTTCCTGTTGGCTGAATTTTAGTATGGTGCAGTATGAAGTCAGTCTAAAAGGTTCAGATTTTGACTCATTTGGAGCAACAGTCAAAGTAAAACATGCTTCTTTTTTTGCCCCGTTTTATTTGTATAAGTCTCCTATTTCAGTTAGTCTAATTTCTGTAATTAGTGACTTTTGGGTTTCCGGCTGTTCTTAGTAGATGGTTAGTAGATGTAAATTTTAAGGTGTTTTTGGCCTGACAGCTCCATATTCAATATCCCTTCTTCAGTGCATCCACTATCCTCTTTGCACTCTTTAACTCCAAACCGCTCACCCTGCGATGTCCCTCTGTCTCCCATAGTGGAGCTCCTTCTTCTCTATCAACACTGTTACAGAAAGCATCACATCTGTAGTGCTCTTTTTCAGCCTGAAGCCACATTTCTGTTCACTGATCGTGACCCATCATCTAAATCTAGTTTCAAAAACTCTTTCCCATGAAGCTCATTAGCTTTAGCCCTCTGTACAACTCTGCACGTCACCCTTCTTTTTGAATATGAGTACCAGTACACCTTCATTCCTCAGACATCCTCTAAATGCCCAGGATTGTCTTAGAAATTCCATTCTGGTGAAAAAGTCCATTGCCCTGTCCTTCCCCTCCTTTCCCTGTGTTTGCATGGTCCTGGGTTCGCCAGGATTCCCTGTATTAGCTCTGTGATATACCGGTGAGCAGGGTGTTTCCTGCCTCTGGGCCTGTGACAGTTTTTCCCGAATTGGAAAAGCTGTTAAGAAAATGTGTGGATGTACAGGCTCACTGGCTGGTGACTGCAGTTTCATGTTTAGGGTTCAGCTAATCTTTAAAAAAAAATCGAAACTAGTTCTGCAGCACTAACAGCAATGATGTAAATAGGAAGGAGGTGAGGAACCAAGAACTGAGGAAACAAGTATGTCTTAGGAAGCAGGGCCTGTGACATCATCGCCACAGGTTGGTGGCAGGGGACAGCCGTGCACCGACACACAGTGCTGGACTGCAAGCTGATTGGTTGGACTCAGATAAATGAAGGCAGAGAAAGGAGAGATGAGAGAGGAGTGCTTCTGCACTCGGTCCTCTTTCTTCCTTCAGCCTCTCGCTCTGTTCCTTTCTCTCCAGCCTGCTCTGCTCAGAGGAGGGATTTGCCCTATCTTCCCTGGCTTAGCATACCATTGTGAAAGCAGTGGGAGGATGGAGAGATGCAGAAAGAAAAAAGAGGGGGAGAGGATGAAAGGGAAACAGCTGCTGCCTTTAAACTGATGTTCTTCTTATCGTGATATAATACAGGATATGTTCAGTGACTCAGCCATCAAAGAGCTGCTTGGAAACAATTATATCCTCTGCTTTATGTGCGTGTGTGATTATGCATATTTAAATTGTAGGCATATGTTTTATTTAAATATGAATTTGTTTATAGTGTCTGTGTACGGAAATCTATTTCAACTAGAAGAAAAGGAAGCATTAGATGCAATCATCTGCGCCACGACACAAAATTATAGTTAGATACAGTGAATCATCAAAGTATCACAATCAGTACTTTTATTGTTGCTGGAACGCCAGCAGGTTCTAATTTTTCTGTCTGACATACATTATATAGGTTCTTGTCACATGTATAATTATTCGTCTGGTCTATAGTAACCATATGGCCGGTCTGTTTATAGGCTGAGATGAAAAGCTGATTGGTGGATAAGTGAGCACTAATGAGACTGAGTGTGCCACCAGCCCTTGTTGACAGTTTAAACACCACTTCTGCGAATTTGAAAAGTACCGTCATCTCATTGTATTATTTCAGATTATTCCTTTCTGGCCTGGTTGTTTAAGTTAAAGCCTTAGAGCAGTGGTGTCAAACACAAGGTCAGAATCGGCCCTGCAAAGACCCACCAGACAGCTTTGGAAAATGTGAATGAGCGCATATAGATTTTAACCTTTCATAAGCTTTACAGCTTTTCCTATCAATAATGATTTCCCCCCATACTACACTAAAGTAATGAAGTTTCACTGGTCCATCCAACGTAAGATCAATGTGAGCTCTGTGTGGCCCCTGATGTAAAATGAGTTTGACATCCCTGCCTTAGAAGATCCCACTGGTTTGAGCCAGGAAAGCTGTTTGTTGTTGCGTCCAGCTTTTCCTTTATGGAAAACTGTGGTAGATTTCCAAAAGAGATATCTGGCTGAAACCCCTTAAACAATAAATACAGGAGATACCTCAGGTAGGGGTATCAAATGCCTTGTTGATACTAATCAAAGCCAAGCGAAGGCGAGATTTTCTTTGGTTCAAATGTATTAAAATGAATAACACTGGTTTTTGTGATGCCCAACTTGCCTCTTTTGTCTACAGTCCAAATAAATGTAATTACATGTAAACTGTCCATGTCATTTTGCTGCAAAAGTACAATGTAAAATGTTACATTTAATAAAATGTGGTCAAATGAAATTCGTATATTTATAGTACACATTCAGTTTATACCAAGCGTATTTTCCTCATTGGTTAATTATTTGAATAAATAAACCTTTTATCTTATATATTGCAGTTGGATTGTATTCAAACTAATGCTCCATGTTTATTGGTGTAGAGGGTTTGATGAGTTTAATAAAATAAAAGGGTCTGAGGATGAAGAATCCTTTTTTGATAGTATAAGTTGTCTTGAAACTGGAAATGCCTTTACCTCAACCCAACAACGACTGTTGCATGGAGTTGGCCACTCACCTGGGCTAATAAACGCAACGCACAAGTCTAAACTAAGCTCGGGTTTCATGACAAAAACACTGCATTGTTAAAATTAATGGATGTGATGAAAAACTGCAAATTACTTGTTTACATAGGAAGGTATGAGTCTTTCTAAGCTATCTGTAATTTTTTATTTCGGGGGATAAGCCCAATGAGGAGTCTCTAAATTGTTCAGCTTTAGCTGGTGAACAGTCCAGAACCTAAAGATTTCTAATTCTCTTTACTAAATCAGGAAAAAAGCAGCAATTATTTGCATTGGTGAATTTCTGATTGTTTCCATGGAGTGAATCCCTTGTTACTCATCTGTTTTCTGTATCCTCACTATAAAAGAGGCCCATGCTTTGTGCCTTATTGCAAATGGAGAGAAAGCATACTCTTTGGACCAAAGTGCAAAAAAAGCACCAGTTTCTTCTTTTTTTGCCATCCTCTTTCGTTCCTTGGTATCATTGATTCTCCTAATCGTCCCTCCACCGATATCTTCAACCGTTGATGCGTTCCTCCCCTCCTCCCCTCCTCCTCTCGCCCTCTTGTCTTTCTGCTTGAGCAGAACTCACAGCTCTGAGCCTTTTTTCACGCTTCAGATGGCCATAGTGTTACTACACTCAAGCAGCACACACACACACACACACACACACACACACACACACACACACACACACACACACACACACACACACGTGAACATATGAGGCTGCACTCTTTGTCAGTGACAATGACTCTGAGTGCTCCTCACTCACAGCTTGACCTTCTCTGAAAGCTGAATCGTCTCTCTCTCGAACTCAACATTTACCCACTCAGTCTGCAGCTGAGCGCGAGTTAAAGCTGGATGCCAGTCTACGAACACTGGACTGACATTACATGACTGAGAAAAGCATTTCAGTGGATTGGTAGCCATTATAGCCACATGGCTCTTGGGATGCTAGTGTCAGGACTCTGATGCTTTACACCAAACTGAACTATCTCAGCATTTACTGGAGGAGTTACAACAACCTTTGTTGCAGGCATGCATCTTTGTGATGATCCCCTGACATATTTCCTCGAGCCACCAGGCTGAAACTTGTAATTTCATTTGGGAAATACTGTAAAACAACCTTTCAAGATAATCTTTTGACTTAATCACTGTCAAAATGTCAATTTAATCAATATTTTTGATTTCAAATCAAGTGTTTGCAAAGCTAATCTTTAAATACAAAGATAATGTCATAGGTAAATCCTCTACAAAGCTGCTTGCCGACTCTTATTATGGGCATATAATTGATATTTTTGAGTTCCAGAGTAACATTTGGAACATGGAACACATTACTATACCTACACCTGTCCAACTGCTTGTTAGCACAAATATCTAATCAGCCAATTACATGGCAGGAACTCAGTGTATCCAGGCATGTCAGCCAGGGCGACCTGCTGACGTTCAAAGCAACCATCAGAATGTGGAAGAAAGGTGATTTAAGTGACTTTGAATGTGACATGGTTGTGTCTTTGTTTCTTCTTCACAGTTTGGGCCCTTAGTACCAACTGAGCATGTCCATCCCTTTATAACCAGTGTACCCAATTTATGATGTTGGTTGTCAATAGGATAACATACCATGTCACAAAACTCAAATCATCTCAAATTGGTTTCTTGAACATGACAATGAGTTCACTGTACTCAAGTGGCCTGGTGTTGCTCCCGGTGTGCTGTATAAAACACAGGATAGAAAATATGAGCTCAAATAACAAGTTTAACAGTGTGGGTTAGGTTAGTTAAATACTCGTCCATGAGTGAATTAACACTCACTCTGTCACTGGATACATGTATCGAGACAGACAAACAGGCAACCAAACAGACAGAGAGATAAATAATTAGGACATCAAAGCTGGCAGCTATTCTCCCTCAGAGCCTCATTCAGTCACAAACAGCTGTTATAGGGGTGCCCAAGTGGGACACAAACATTCACTCACAAACACTCGTACTTGTGTGTGATGTTCGGCACTTGCCTGGAACATTACAAAACAAAAACTTGGTACAGAAACCTTCAGTGTTCAGACAAAAATATATATTTGTCACAAATTTCTGTTTTATTTTTAGGAGGAAAGACACTACTGACTGCCACTGCGCTATGAAATAATCTGATGTGGGGCTCCTGCTGGCAAATGCTCAGTGTCTTTATGGGCTATTAGCATAACGGGGGCATTTTCTGTTATTGGGCTACTGGAGCTGAAGAAAGCAATTACGATAGTAGCATTGTGCTCAGTGGGAGGGTGGGGTTTTAAAACGGAACAATGTGGCAGTGGGGTAAAATAGCTGAGAGGATCACGAAGGAGGAAAAAAACACTGTGCCAAGATGAAAACAGGAAAAAAGAAAATGCAATAATGAAACATTGGTGACGGTCATAAAATCTCTTTGAAACAGAGGAGATGAGCAGCGTGACAGGCTGACAAAAAGGCTCATATGGAGGCAGTTTGGAGGAACAAAAGCAGAGTGGCATTCAATCGTAGTGTGGCACGGAGACTCTCGTAATCCCGTCATCCATTTGAATCGATAAAACCAAGACGTGCAGCGCCATCTCTTGACGTCAGAGTCATGAATATTTATGTGGTGAATCCAAACTCTGTGCTAAAGCCTTCCTCCACGTATTATATACATACTTACTGCCCTCCTTTCAAGTTATATTTAGATGCTATATAATATGACATCTATCAGAAACTAGGGTAAATACACAGCATGCGCTGTAAGTAAAGCACTATATCGTTTCACAGTTGTCAGTCACATTGAAGACACAAGGAAGAAACAAGCATAAGCCACATAAACTTAAAAGGGAGCTTTTATGTTAATTTCCAGCTCCATAATTGAATTCTTTTACAGTAGAATCCATTTTCCAGAATTCATATATGATCTTTATGTAATCTTTGTTTTAGCTCTTCTTTGTTTAAGCTAGCTATCTTCTGATTGACTGCTCTTCACAAACAGAAGGTCTAAACAGAAGATGGGTGGGACTTCTGTGTTCTCAGCAAATGTGCCTGAGACAACTATTTTAGGTATATTCAGGGTTAAAGAGGGATGGAAATATCTGGAACTGTGCTCTTGTGTGTGCTCAGTTAATGAGTTATTAATCTGATAGGGAGGGTAATGAATTTCATTACTAAATGAGGTTATTTTTTTGTGTGGTACAAAAAGGAAGCACTTGCTTAGTAAAAATAAGACGATAATGAGATCCCACTTTCAGCATTCCCCTCTTTCCTTCTCTTCCGTGTAATACGTTCATGGTGCAGAGGTAAAGTTGTGGTTGTTCGCAATCTAGCTAGTGCCACAGAGGAGGAGAGGGTATAAACAGAGTAGCATTTTCACTTTTACTTGCACAAACACTGAACTTATTAATCTGAGAGTTTGACCAGAAAATATGACAGACAAATTACCAAAAACCTGGTCCCCTTCAACGTGCAGTGCTATAAAAGCGAGCTCTACTTAATTTTATAAGAAATACACTTTGTATAACTTGACTTCAAAATAACTCGCAAATACCAGCCGATCAATGTAAATAAGAACTTCTTAATGTTAATTCTTAATGTCTTGCTTGTGCTGAGGCTCCTGGCCTCCAGTGACCCCACAAGGTACATGGTTAGGAAAAGTATGGACTATAGAGAGGACATTTAGCCATTTGAATCAACTGTGTTGGATCAAGGACGCATCTAAAACCTGCAGGACACCCGGCCCTTGAGGCCTGGAGTTTCCTACCCCTGATGTAGCTCATTGAATAGTGTTAAATAAATAATAATAATAATCATTTTTGGGTAATGAAAAAGCATACTTTTAACATGCACAATAAACAAATGTCTTAACCTTTTTGTGTTGACTGTCACGTCTGTTTTTTATAGCCTATAGCACAGTTAAACAACATAAGATAACCCAAAGTGCTTTAAACACGGGCACATTCATGTCCCGAGTACTCATAAAACCCAGTTTCAAAATACATGAAAAGCCCAAAGATGAGTTTTTACCATAGAGTAGAAATCAGTATTTTTTAAAATGTGTTGAGGGTTTGGCAAATTACCCTACATAGGTTTTTATAGGTCATTTATAAGCACATTTAAAAACGACACAGGTTGACCAAAGTGCTGTACAAAGTAAAAAATAAAACAAACACTGTCACGGTTCTGGATCATTTTGACCCAGTTCTTTCAGTTTTTTATATTTTGGTATATTTCTACAGTATTGATTATTATTCTAGATTAAGTTCAGTGTCTGTCTGCCTCCTTGTAAATTGTTTCTTGTTTCCTGTTTTACTTTGGAGGTTCGTGTCTGGTGTCAGTGTGTTCCGGTTACGTTTCCCGTATCGTCAGCTGTGATTTCTCCCAGTGATTTCTCCTCTGCTGTTCATCTGCAACCTGCAAATAAAGCTGTTTACTTTGAGTTCAACTTCGCCTCACTGAATCCTGCATTTTGGGTCCTTCCTCCTTGCCTGCCGGTACACAGCCATGACAAAGAGAACAAAACAAACACTCAGTCACAATTAAAAGCTAGGGAGTAAAGATGTGTTTTCAGACAAGATTTAAAAATGTCGAGTGTTGGAGAGATCCTAGTTTGAAGAGGCAGACTGTATTAAAGTTTAGTTTAAGATCTGGTCTCCTCTGTGTTTTCGTCTGCCTCTAGGAACAATCAGAAGCAACTTATCAGCTGACTGAAGAGTTCTACTTGGAGTACTTTTTGTTAAAAGATCAGAGAGGTACGAAGGAGCTAATCCATTCAGAGACTTAAAAACAAGCAATAAAATCTTAAAATCAATTCTAGAGCGTACTGGAAGCCAGTGTAAACGAGCCAAGAATGGGGAAATAGGGTGATGGTCACCTGTCAAGAGTTGGGCTGCAGCATTCTGAACAAGGAGCGGAGCCTGGCTGATACCAAAATAAAGACTATTACAGTAATCAAGCCTGGATGAAATAAATGGATGAATCACTTCCTCGAAGTCAACGGATGATTAAATGTTCTTAATTCTCAAATGAAAAAGTGCCATCATTTTTGGCAAAGGGAGTTCTGGACTTTTCCAGATTCCAGATCACCCTTAAGAGAAAAACGAGGGTCAGAAGGTCTATATAGTACAATCTCTGTTTAGCATTAAGGTACAAGAAATTTAATGCTAACCATGATTTAATAATGTCATAGAGGCGGTCTAGCAAAACTTTTAAAGAGCCTATAGAATTATTTTTAAGAGGAAAGTAGATTTGAGAATCATCGACATAACAGTGAAATGAGATTCCATATTTTCTGAAAACAGAACCTAATGGGAGCATGTAAAGGGAAAAAAAGTACTGGGCCAAGGATAGATCCTTGAGGGACATGCAAGCGGGGTGGATGTGGATGAAGAGCCACCAAACCTGGCAGAAACACTTCTGTCAGTTAAATAAGATCTAAACCATTCAAGTGCAGTGCATATTTACTAGGTGTTGGATTTATACTAAAATTTGCAGTATCACACAGGACTAACGGACAAACTTTTCTCTTGAAACTTTAGCCATTTAAAAAATAAGTGAAATTAGAAAACTACAATCAGTTAACTAAAGACACTGACTGCATTTCCAGTGCTCAGTGTGAGGAGATGATCTCCTCACACTGAGCACTCCTCAACTTGGAGGTAGAAAATGATTTGCCAAGATGTTCAGGTTCCAGGATCTCAGCCAGTTTCCTCACTGGACTGTCAGCAAGGACCTTCAGGTCTTGCTTGGCTATTATCCTCCCATAGATATACACACACATGTATTCATGCAGTCCTAGAGGAATTTCTCTCTTTTTCACCTTCAGTCACCCCAAACTCTAAAAATCCTCCAGTCACCTAATTAACTTTCTCTCTCCCATTTCCCCTCTCAACTCTCATCTTCCTCCCACCCTTCCTCTTTCTCACCATCATTCAGGCATCTGTGGGGGTGGCTGTAGAGATAAGCAGAGACTTTATCTGTCAGAAAGCCAATTCAGAATGGTTGACACAGCACATCTGATACACATCTCATGTGTCCTGTGTGTGTATGTGTGCGCGTTCAGAGGGGAGTGTGTTACAGAACTGATCAAACTGGCTTACATTAACAATTAAGGCAGTTTGAAATATAAAAAGAGACAACAATTAAAAAATACCAGCCCAGTAAACGTTTTCTTATTGAGCCTTTGTAGACATGTGACCACTAACCACATGGCATTAACTAGTCAGTCATTTTGGACATGTGACAAACACGGGGACAGTGTAGAATAAGTGAATAAGGCCCCCAGTCAAATACCTGTTGTTAGGGAAAAATCTGTATTCCCCAACTGATAGGCAAAAACCTTCTTATGATTACTAGCATACTGCTGCGGTCCTAGTTTGAATGGAACTGACAGACTTGTCTACAACAGCGTCCAGTTACTCTCTGAGCTTTAGTGAAACAGTGTAAAGTGTGAGACTGTTTTCCTTCAAAACCTTTGTAGGTGAATCTCCTCCAGTTTCAGTTTGTGTAACACTTTATCAAGTTGTACTACGGCTAGTATGTAGAGGATATTTGCAGACTAACATGAAAAATGACTGGCAACCATGGCAGTGTGCTAGCAATCAAAGCAATTACAGCTCTTTCTTCATCCAGTGAGAGCCAGCAACCTACACAAACTACTGCCAGCCACCTGGGCAGTACTTGTTTCTCAAGCAACCAGTGACTGTAGCACATGAGAAAATTGAATTGCCGGTTTACATCCATTCAGTAAATTACTGCCATCTTGTGACTGCAATTAGCTTCTGTCAGTAGAAGCTAGCTTAACTTGGAGCCACCGGAATACATAGCTTCTGTCATTTTAGTGGGTGTGACCCATGGACACAGGTTGGATCTTGCCAAGCTGAGTGGCTCGGTTCAAGCATTGTGGATAAGCCTGTTGCCTTGGACATGAGACTAGTTTGATATCACGTGCTTTGGGCAACATGTGTTAGCCAAGACGAGTCAGAGCTTATTATTCATAAAAACGTAACTAATTTGACTAAAAAGAGATTCAGGTGATGGACTGAGGACATAACTCCTATGATTCTGTGTTTGATAAAATGGGCGGTTTGCAGACTCTACCAGTATCTTCACATTAGCATGTATCAGAAACTAGCTAACCAAATGGTGTAGCTGGGTTGTTCTGAGCTCATAGAAAAGCTATTTGTTTGGGTGGGGGTGTAGAAGGTTTATGACACAGGATAGCCAGCCTATAAACATCTGACTTTTAAAATCACTGTGGATTAAACAGAGTATATCCTTAAACATCTGCAAGTTTCTAAAAGTAATAACGTTTCACAATTCCTTATCCAGGGTGTAGTGGAGAGACGTAAAGACGTCTATGCTGACTGCAAGATGCAGGACGCTGTCAGCATATATAACACAATAAAAGACAAGCAGCATGAAACAGTGTTTTTGAAGCTGATCCAATTTGTTTTGTTGGTGTTTTAAACATTATCGGCTTCCTTTCTGTAAAAACCACATTAGTGTCCGTGTGGGGGAGAAAGAACAGGATGTAGCAGCAAATCACAGTCACATGGTACACAGTCGAAAACAAAATGAACTCACCACAGGCACTTTGAAAAGGTGACTCTTTATTTTCTAATATTATGATGTATATAATATCCTTCATATAGGTAATCATATTTATACCACGTAAGTAAAAGTGTGCTTTTAATCACAGCATGTGTCCGTGTCAGACTGCTGTTAGTTGGAGGTTTACATTATAAAGTATACAGTGAAAATGGCTGGCATCTGTGTGTATGTGTGTGTGTTTGTTGGCATGTGTGTGTGTGTGTGTGTGTGTGTGTGTGTGTGTGTGTGTGTGAGAATGATGCAGTCAGTGTTCCTGTGTATAGAAAGACAAATGTGAGTGCCAGCATGTTTCTGCATGCATGTGTGTGTGTATATTTGTTTGTAGAGGACTAATTATCTCATGATAGGGCTCAGAGGTATGGAGCAAGATAAAAAGCTGCCCGCTGACACTGATTTACACAATCTTTAACACTTAAACCTATTACCATCATGCTTTTAGTGTTACTTTTTATGCTACTTGAAGTTTCAGCTGTACATTTGACTTTATACTTTCATGACTGCTGCAAGAAAACACCCAAAATCTCCAGTGTTAACCCTAAAGACACACAGAGTAACAGCTGATTGTTACTAGTCCTCCTTATAGTTATCAACTGCTTCATCTTGAAGCAAAATGCTACAATGCCTCTAAGATACACTCCCTGAAAACAACTTTATGCTGGCCACCGCTGTACTCACAATATACATATGAACAGACAATATTTCTGGATTGTTTGCTCTGTCTTTGTGGCAAATTTTGTTGCTCTGTTCAGAAATTAATAAACTAACTGACAAATCCATAAGAAATAAAATAAAATATCAGACTCTAATCCTGAGTTTGTGCTCTGGCATTTTTTTCTAACAGTCCTTGGGTCAGTTTGAAATGGATAAAGTCAGGTTACATTTATTTACCACCAAAAACTGTCGGTGTATCTCAGTTCAGACACTTCCATCTGCTTACCAGCGTAATGTGAGGATGCTAGTGTTGCTAGTGGTTTAATCCCTGGTTTGATTCCGGGAGGAGACACATGTCCCTTATGGGGTTTGATTAGGAAAGGGAGCTGGCATAAAAATAAAAATCTACCCACTGTGGGCGACCCCTGTGAATAAAAGAGCAGCTGAAAGTAACTTCTTCTTTTTAGAGTTGTATCAAAAATACTGGATCGCTAGCTGCTGCTTTTTTAGTCTCTGTCTTTCTGTAATAATAAATTCTTCAGATTCTTCTACAGAATTCAAGAAGTTAACAAAACACTAAAACATGCCACAACAAGTGCAATATCTGTTAATTAATACTGGTGTGTGTGCTAAGTACACAGGACATAGCTTTCTCACATTAGCTTAAAAGAATTATGGGTCTTTGTGTGAAGCAGGCTAACCAGCATCACGACCGCTACTGGACACGTTTCCACAAAAATGTTTTGCTTAATTTAAACTGTAGGTGTACAGAAATATGTAATTTGAGGCACAGCGCAACAGTTTACGGCTATGCTAGCCACTTTCTGCGGGGTTTTTGTTGACATCTTGGAGATGCTAACTATGTCTGCTTGAGTATTTCTTTACATTCTTGTAAGACTTTCATGTGACACTGAAGTGGTCTGATCTCTGGGTAATGACAGGGACAGAGAGGGACAGAGAGGTGATGGCTGTAACAACCTGACGCATTAAGTCCAGGGTGCAGCAAAGCAGGCAGATTTTAGATGTACAAATGGCTTTTTAAAAGGTTACGGTTATACTAGTCTGTGGACAAGGAGAAGACATGTGCATTGAAATACTATTTTTACTTCACCTCTATTTTACGTCCTGTATATGGTTTGCTGGGTATTTTACTTGTGTAACAAATAACTTACTTAATCTTGAAAGATGAAGCAAATATCATAGCAACTGTTGATTTAATGTTTTTTACAGTCTGAAATAAAGTAGTGCTAACTAGCTTTGCCAATCACAGAGTTATGCAGCAAACGTGGCAAAAAGCCCACAGCCAGTGCACTGTCACACTGGTTTCATACACTGAGTAGCCTGACTCTACCCATCACAACATGGCTCAGTAAAAACTCAAGGGCAATTTAGACTCTATGGTGCGTGGCTTTCTCATAGAGAAACCTGTGTAGTAATCCAATACAAGTATGTCACATTAAGTGTTGTAGATATTTCCCTGCGAGTCTTCTGTAAATCTCAGTAAAAACAGTCACGATCTTTTCGTTTAAGGGCACAGTCTGATTTCACTTGTTCAGGAAGAGAAAAAACATGTTTTGTTGCTACTTTCAAAAGAAATTTAAGCAAGAAGGAGCCTGAATATTCCTGATGCAGAGCGAAACTCTCCAAGCTTGGTAAAACACGATACCGTTTTGGGCCTTTCATCCTTGGTCAGTCAACCGTGCCAGCCACAAATATATTCTGTAAACTACGTAAACAGCACTGTCTGAATGCAGGGCTTGAGGCAAAACCGTTAAAAGCACATTTTAATCGCTCTGTATTCCCTGTCAAAATAATTCATGTGAAATATAGGACAGGTACAAAATCTCTCTTCCTAAAAGGCTAAAGGTTGGCACAACCCCCCCCCCCAAAAAAAATAAAACAGGGAAACAGGCCCAATAGCCACCAAGACTGGAATAATTCTTGTAATAATGGTTGCTATTCTTTATCTATCAATAGATTATGTTTAGAAAACTTAAAACAACAACTACCATGTCCGCAATCCATAAACTGCCACCGCCGTCAACAATGCTTGAAGTTAAAGTGAAATCATTTGGGGGAGGGAATCTGGTGAGTGAAACTTCCTAAAGGACACATTTTAAAAAGCCTAACAATTTTACAAGTAAGTCTTTCAGAGCAAGCACAGTTTGTTTTCCCAAATTTATGGGACATTTGGGAACACGAGGAACAGCAGGCAAAATCAGCTTGTGCTGATTCAGGACCAGGTGTCACTAGGGACTCAATAGATCATAGTCTATCCCCAAGCCCCCTCTGCTGATCCTAAACCAGCTGCACAGACAGAGACGGCAATGTAAGAAAAACAAGATCCAAATTAAAAAGTATAATAAAAAATGTTTCCGCCAGAGCCGACTGAATCCAGAACAGTCCTATTAGCTTGTATGGCTGCGTCTGCTGAGGAATGATCGGGGCAGTTAGCTCTAAAACTGATCCCGGTCCAACCATTAAAGGTCGCGAGGATGCAGAGGAGGTTATACTGGACGCCCCATGGCTGATCTTGGAGCTGTCTGAAGGCAGGACAGGCAGGCACTGGGTGCATGGGTGAGGAGAGGCTAACTGCACACACGCACACAAACACGCACAATGTAAATATTAACACACACAAACATGCAGGCACATAACTCCACCTGTAAGCCCTCCTCACACAGTGACCTTAAATGCGTTAGTGTGTCTTGGTGTGTGTGTTGCGAGTGCAAAGTGTAGAGTGCTTATAGCAAGTGTTTGTCTCTGAACTATTCCTTCAAAACAGTTTTTTTCTGGTCGTCCGTGGTTGATTAGCTGGCTCAGTGTACTGAAGTCCCATCAAGGAGCGACACAACAGCGACGCAGTGGTAACAGTTTGTCATTTTCTTCCAAAGAAACACCAAACATGACACAGTGATAGTTGTTTTTGTTTTTTTTAACCCAGAACAGAACATTTCTCTCTGCGCCACATCGGGCAAAGCTGAAGCTGTGAGCATGTATGTGTGTGTGTGTGTGTGTGATCATTAACGAGACTACATCGTTGTGTGCTGTGTTCTTGTGCTCCTATACTCATGAGGACCAATAATCCCAAAGCTTCGAATTCTATTTCAAGTTAAAGTTTAAGTGTGCAAAAGTTTGATTACGCTGTTCGGTCACAACTGATATCAGCTGATTACCTTTGATGATGATGGCATTATTTTGATGAGCTTACATGATGCGGATGTTTATTTCTGTCCAGTTTTGTTTTTGATTCTGCAGCACATCCTAAAGATTGTCAATTATCTTGGATCATCATGCTTGTGCTGTGAGAAAAGAAAGGAATCATTGTTGGTCATTCATTTTAATCACGTCATCAACTGACCCCCATTTCTTGGAGGGGCACATAAGGTTGCTGAACCTAGATCAGACCAACTGAAGAAACCCCAGATGTAAAGTAAAGGCTGGATCTATCTTACCCTGATGCATAAATCACTCTGTAACACGGTAAATCTGGACTCATCAGACCACATGACCTTTTTCCATTCCTCCAGAGTCTGATCTATATGCTTCTGAGCAAACTGAAACCTTTTATTCACTAACTAGCCTCACTAATACATGCTTTTCACAGCTGTTTAGTTCTCTTGTGCGTGTTTAAATACCCTTACTTTTGCTATTAACATAGCCGTGAGTTCTACGATTGGATAACAATCATTCTGGGGGGTTTTCCGACCATATTTTTCCTGGAAGTCGATGCATCATTGTTTCAGGTTTTAAATAATGCATCGGACAGTTCTTAACCCTGTTTTTATTCTTTAATTAACAGTCATTACGTCTTCCAAACTCGTGAAACTGGAGGGTTTACTGATGCTTGTAGCCTGCTATCTGAGGCAGTCTTCTCCTGTGCAAGTGCAAACAACAAAAACTAGCATTGAAGCTTTGGGTAAAAGTCCTCAAAAGTAGAGGAATTTGTATGTATAGCTACTTGGAATGCATGTGTCCGTGTGGTGTGTGTGCGTGTGTGTGCGCTGCAGTGCTGAGTGTCCTGCTGGCAAATTGTAAAGTGACCTCTGGCACCGGTGAGGTGAGGTTTATGTCCATGAGCGATCGTCCGAGTGCTCCACTCCTAATGTCCCTCCTGTCAGAAACTTCAGATGTGATTAAAACAACACAACCTCACAATCACATCAAAGTAGAAAATGAAACTAGAATAATAGAATATTAGAAAGACTACAACCCCTGCTTCCCAACTCCGCCCCCCTGCGATCAACCCTCCCCAGCCCCCGCCCCAATGAATAGATTACTATAATATGTGACAGAGTTTATCATCCTCTGCACAGTGGCACCTTTAGAATAGAATAGAATAATTTTTTTTTACTAATAATATATCAGAGTATCAAAGCTTTATGAAGAAGAGATAGACAGTGGCCTAGTCTCAAAAAGCACCCTGTGCTCTACTGAAGTAAACATCATTACAGTGCGGGCTAATGGGCCCGCGTGCCCTTGTAAGGCGTCTTTTGTGTAGCAGTCGAGTATCCCTACAGAGTATAGAGATTAGGGTGCCATTTGAGACTAAAGCAAATGTAAGCACTGGAAGCAAATGGATATGGCATGCATGGTTTGAATGGTCAACGCTGACATGGCTCATGGATGGCAGTTCTGAACTTCGACCCTAAGCAGACCCCTCGAGGTCTGAGCCGATGAGAGCTACGAAGCTACCGCTACTGTTGAGTCAGTAAATCCTACGCGGATTAGAGTACTTACAACTGCAAACCTAAAGCTAACCTGGAGGTCGTGATACATAGAAAACATCTGGAGTAATATTTGGCACCAGGCATATTTTGCTAATTTATGTTTGAATCTTAAGCAACTGAAATAACTCTTAAATATGCTACCTTTGCTTAAGGCAATAGTCTTCATCTCTAATTACGTCACAAAATTACTCATCTAACCTAAAGTTAAGTCAAAAAAAAGTAGCAGAGTAGAAAAGCGTAGTCTGATTTTCCTCTACTTCAGCTTCTCTTTTACACAAAGCGTGCTGTATTAGCGGTTAGCTTGTTCAACAACGATTGTTTCTGTGCAAATGTACTTTGCTTTTTCTCCCCCTCCCTCCCACGTTACACCCTTAAAATGAAATTGCTGCAGTGCTGAGCATAAAAAGCCCTTGTGTGCTCCTGTCCTTTAAAAATTAAAAGCCCTTGCTTGGAGAAAAGTAGGGTTTTTTTTCCCCTTTCACAGCCCATGACAAAAGCTGATGCCCCTAGTTGCAGTTGCAAAATTAATATTTACATGTAGAGGACAGTAGCAATGCACGTTTGTCCCTTTAAGCTCCCTTTATGGCGTCGGAGACAGGAGATAAAACAGCAGCATCATAAATTAAACAGTGTGTGCGAGGTTTAAAACATATTTTATTATCAGAGTAATGACTGTCAGAGTAGTAGCTTGACAGTGTCGGGTTGGTGTTGTTTCATGTCGACTTTATACAAAACAGTGCAATGGCTGTTTATGGGAAGGTAAAAGAACAATAACTGAAAAAATAAAAAAAGCATTTTTTTTCCTCTTTTGAGTTTCACACTTACTTGTTACTCACAGTCCCAGAAACAGGTTGAGAAAAATGGTGTGACTAGATACTCATGCTCAGGTTTCACAACCCTCCCTGTCTCCTCTCTGTAGATTTTATGGCTGTGTTGCCTTTTTTCCTCACAGTGTCAAATTCTGTCGCCTCGTGTCGTGAGATAGAAGATTACTGAGTAAAGTGAATAATTCAGCTTGTTTTCTTAATGTTTTAGAATATGCCTCCTTTTACTAAAAGGCTGGAATACTTCAGAATTACACTAGTTGCCACTGCTTACAAATGCACAGATGCAGCATTAGATTGTTGGGAAACCCAGTGGACTGACTGTGTAAATATTAGGCATATAGTAGTAGATCAGGGGCTTTATCACAGTAGTTTTTTGTGCTGCTTTTCCTGCAGAAAAGTAAGGCCATTACACACCGAGCATGCTGCAAAAAAACCAAAATGAAATTCTAGATCTTTCAGATGCGAATTTGTCGTGTTAAGTATATTCCGCATTTTTGCAAAAGCCGCATTTTTGCAAAAAACGTCCTCAAAAAAGACGCATCAAGCCACAATGAACTGGTCCTGATGTTTCTAAACAACAAAAGGAAAGAAGCAGAGATTCTGGGTTCATTCAATTCTCACGAGAAGGCAGCAGCATGGAGAATTTCATGGTTTGATCCAGGAGTTGAATCTTTATCACGACTGCTGTCGTACATATTTCAGGATGTCAGCAGGGCAGTCTGAGCTCTTCCCACATCTGAGGAGGCAGGGAAATTATTTCAGAGTTGACTGACCTGGAGCACCATCTAGCTGTATGTCTGAAAAGAAACAGTACTGTTGCGTTTCAGTATGTTCAGTAAGTGCGTTTTGAGCTACAAGCGCACTTGTAGCCACATGCAGTGGTCTGATTGGTCAGATCTGTTAATTCGAATGCAAAAAAATCTGAAAAAACTGTGCTTGATTCCATAAATGAAATCCAAATTCGTCTTGCAAAATTATGCGGTAGCTGTGAACGCCTGCATTGAGAATAGGCGAGTATTTTTAACAAACAAAATATTGGTGCAAATTTTACATGTCCGGTGTGTAAAGGCCATTAGTCTGAAAGGCGTCCAAACACTGCTGCTCAGTCAGATGCACACAGTGTTCTCCGGTGCCTCGATGCGTGGATCGCAGCAGTATTTGACACTGGTCCTCTTAAGGCTGGAGAGGTGGCAGTGGAGTAAGTAACTAGTTTGTCAGCCAGTGTGTGAGCAGTGGAGATGAAGAGCAATGAGGAGGCTGTGAGTGACTTAAATAAATAATACAATTGGACTATCCTCCAATTCCATCTCCCGCTGCTTAATTTGTGTGCTACATACGAACAGTTTCCTCCTATTGGAGACGTCTACTTTAGCTTGTGTTTACTCCTGCGACTGTAAATCTGACAGGTTTTAATATTAAATCAGAAATGTGTTCACCAAGAGGTAGTGGGCAAACAAACGGTGCTGCCTTAAAGCCTATTCACAGCTCAGTGGTCTCCCCTCCACAGTACCCTGAACCAACAACCTCCAGAAAACCTAACTAGTCTCCAAAAACGCCACCAATGGAAGACAGGAGCTAAATCTAATGGAGAGGATGGGAAGGGTGAGAGGAGGTGTGGAGGTGTGGCTACACAGAAAAAGGTGAGAGGTGACACATGGACGCAGACAGACAGCTTGGCAGACAGACCACCTCTTTTTAGGTTTTAGGTGAAAAAATAAATAAATCAAGAGGTGGCAGAAAAAACAGAAGGAAGCACCAATGGATCTTACGTTACCATCTATAAGAGATTCTTTAGGTTGTTGAGTCAGACCTTTTCTACCCAGCCTGCAACAGCTAATCCACGGTTTCTTCTTTACTCATTGAAACCGCCAGGTAGGTTTAACCACTGACCTGGAATCAGAGCGATGAGGGGAAAATGTGACCAGGGAAGAGCTCAATTCATTTTCAGTTCAGTCGTGAAGCGAGCTTTCCGATCGATCAGTATGAAAGTTTATATACAAAATGTATAGAAAATGATAACTGCTTCCACAAATGCACTGGTTTAAATGGGCAAACCGATCTTCAGTTTATAATTTGAATCTAGCTGAACTGAAAAGGAATCAGAGCCCACGACAAGGTGCTGACGTCTTCACGTTTACTGTAATCAGAGGGTCAGCTGGGAGCTCTAAGGCCGGTCCCCTTCCCTGACCCGACTCTGCTGCTATCCAAAAGGTCAGGAGGACAGAGGTTCACACAAAGTCTGTCACCCCTTCTCCTCAAATTCACATTGTAGTTTTTTTTGTGGCGCTTTTGTTTTTTTTTTGTTGTTTTTTTTTAAAGAGAAGTTGCCCCAAACAGAAAAAACACTTAATATATTTTACATTTCCACTAATTCCCATTTCTCCTGTGAGGAAAAAGCCTGAAAATCAATTTATGAACATAAAACTCATGAACATAAACCGAATGTGCCTTGATATATAAGGAGTTACAAGTATTACTACAGTGATATGTGCTGGGGCTGGGAACAACTTCTCTATTAAAACCAACCCTGCTGCACACACTCTCACAGGGCTCAGGATTCACAGTTCGAAGGCTAAAAGTTCACAGTTCACAGTCAAAGTTTAGCAACCCCCCCCCCCCCTTCCCACCCCATAACCCTGTGTGTCCCCTGCTTTTGCTTGCACTCCCCCCCCCACATTTCTCATCCTCCTCCTCTTTGATACTCTGATTGGGGCGATATCTGTAGCCAGCACCTCTCAGACAGGTGTGGTTCTGCGGTTGGGGTCCTTGCTGTAGTCTTTAGTGAGCGTGCTGCTCTGGAGGAAATCCCTCTCCGAGTTAAGCAGCCCGCCTAAGCCGCCAACAGGTTTGCTGCCGGCATTGCCGGCCTCTCGTGGGTTCAGCGTGTACATGGGCATCTCGGAGGCGGCGGGCCCTGTGTAGCCACCTTTCCCCAGTGGCGAGGCATCGCGGCTGGGAGCCTCTGAAGAGCGAACGCTGGAGCGGCGCCGGAAACGGTAGCGATAGGAGGGGATGCGGCTAAAGGCGGACTTCTTGATGAGCTCAGTGCGGGACTTGGCCCGGAGCTTGCGGTGCTTCTCAATGAACATGTGCACAGCCAGCACACCCACCATTTCCGCCATAATGAAGGAGAGGGCCCCGAAGTAAAAAGACCAGCCATAGGAGTAGGACTTCTTGCTGTCACTCTGGCCTGGGTCGCCAGAGTTGGCTGAGATATAGACAATAATTCCAATGATGTTACTGAGGCCTGGACAGACATAAAGAAAGAGAAACTGTGAGAGCCACAAACTAACAAAAATAACACAACTACAGTATACTAAGAGACGGTCATGGTACCTGTGTATTGGACCCAAGGTTTAGAGCATTCATGATTATTTCTGGGTTTGTGACCTGATTTATGTTAACTTATTTAGTCATTTGAATATATTATTAGATTTTGTCTTTGTTTCTAGTTCTTGCTTTCTTGGTTGATGAGGTTGGTTCCCTTTCCTGTCCAGCCTGTCCTCGTCTCAGCGTTTCCTTTGTGAAGTCTGTCCTTTCTCCGTGTTTGTTCACTTTTCTCTCGTTGTGTAAACTCTGCATTTCTGTTCCTATTCGTTTTATTTTGACAGACTCTTGTCCTGTGTGTGTTAAATTCAGTTTTCCTTCCACTTGTCTAATTGGTTAGATTCAGTTCAGCTGTGTGTTTTTCCCCAATCTGCCCTCGTCTCCTCTTAAACCCTCAGTTTGCTTGCTTCTTTATTGTGTCCTCCCTTGTGTTGTGTGTCCTGTGTTTCTTCTATAGTTCCTAGTTTGTAAGTCCCTGGCTTTTGCCTTTCCTGAGTTTTGTGTTTTGGTATTTTGATCCTATGAGTTCTAGAAATATTGGGTTCAAAACCTACCTGCCGCCTGATATATCATCTAATGTATTTTTTTTCTTTCAGGCACACAACATAATCAGATTTCACTATTTTGATATGTATAGTTATTTATTTACTTGTTTACCCTCTGCTCAGATAAGCTTTTTTGTGTTGGTGGCGTTCCAACACATGTGGTCAAAAGGGAAGTTGCCCTCGGGTGGACAAACTGTGCCACATCAGCCAGTGTAAATAACCGATACCGCTAGAATAACAAATAGCTGATCGGCCGATAGTTTCAGCCCATCGATTGGTCAGGCTCTAGTGAGCAGTGTGCAGTAATTGAATACTTTAATTTCAAAACCTCAGTAACTGAGGCTCTTCTAAAACACGGTTTGTTGGCTTAAAAAACCCCAACTCTAAAATGTCCCTTCCCTTTATCCTTTACAGCACCACCAATCAGAGGAAACGAATCAGATCATGTAGACACTCAAACAGGTCCAGTTCCATTTATCTGTTAGTGCATGAACGTTGTAAACAACATGAGCAATTTAGTATCCTAACTTACAACACCACACCCTTTTTTTTAATAGTGATTTTTGTCTGTTAACCTTCATTTATTAAAGCAAGGTGTGTGGTGAAGCTACTGTGGGATATCTCTTATTTGTAATGTTTTTGTTGGCTATTGTGTTGTCATTTTGTGCCACTGCATGAGCCTGTACTGTGTTATTGCTGACCAGTTTGTTCAGCGATTTCATTTGTAATCTTTCCAGCTGCATCTTTAGTCCTGTCTGGTGGACATGGTGCATTTTTCTGCAAAAGACAGTTGCATTTGTTAAAAACTAATGAAAATACAATTTTTCTGTGACTATTAACCTTTTCAGTGCAATTAAAGTGAACTTACTAAACCTTAACATGTGAGTCAGATAAAAAAATGCTTAGTTAAAACTAATAATGTTGTAAAGATTTAGCGGTTTTGTTTTTTTTCCGCGCATCTCAGGTCTTTAATTACAATTCTGGCTACCGGCGAGACAATCGAGATAAGACGATTATCTGCGTTCTGTTTTGCAACAATGCCCCCGTTTTATATTGCGCTACATAATAAATTCAACCAATGTTGTTTACAGCAGTGCCTTTACTTTAATTTGCTTTAAATTGATTTTTTTAAACTCCTATTCAACGTTTAAGGAAATCCATTGTTAAAAAAGACAAGGGTTCAATAAATGCATCAGTAAAGGTTAATGAGTGTTTTTAATAATTCCGATTACAAAACCGACCAATAATAATCACCTTGCGAGACCCCAGGAGACCCCGGGAACATCACCAGGATCATTACAGTACGGATACGTAAGTACAAGGGTGTGTGCAAAGATGCTTTGCTGCGTCCCAATGAAAGACTCTATAGGTGTGTGTGTTTGCACTCTCACACCCTCACAGTGCATCACAGTGGCATCATGGCATTCTTGTTGATTGATTAATCAGCTACTGTGTCCCATATCCACACTTTGCTGCCTCTCATGGGCTCTTCTGTGTGCTTTAGATGCTCAATGGGCTCCTCAACAAATATCTGAATGCTGTGCCTCCTCCGTTTAGAGTCGGCCCACAGTGACACAGCTGCACACACTCAGACACATGTGGCTCACACAGACAGCCGCCTTGTTGTTATCTCAAGCTCCTTTCACCAGGTCAGAGAATGTAAGGCATTTGGCTGGTACTGTATTTAAATGAAAAAAAAATGTGGTATGAGGTGCTGAATTTGTGAATTAGTAAGTGTGGTTTCATGTACGCTGTTCTGATGACTGACGATCACTGTAGCTAAATTCCTAAGAGGAAAGAGGACACACATGGACACGCAGAGACACTCGCAGTGATGACTAACCTGCTGAGACGAAGAAGATTCCTGCGCTGAGGATGACGTTGTGTCGGCTTCGGTAAAACTCACTGGCAGCCACGCAGAGCCCACCCAGAAACAGCAGACCCACACTCATGATGGGGAAAAGACTGGAGGCACGCACAGCACCTGCACATACACACAAAGAGTGGAAACGCGTTCATAACAGGTGCAAACTTTTTATTTTGCCGTGTAAAGACGTCGCCTTTCAGATCCATCAGAAACTGATGAAGGATCATTTGTGCTGGAAGAACAGTAGCTCCACCATTACGTCATCAAAATCACTGGTGCGCATCACTTCTGTGCTGGATGGAGGATGGAGATGCAAGGGGAAGAAAAAAAGAAAGAAAAAAAGGTTCCACTTTACACACGCGAGGCAGCGGGCTGCTAAATGCTCGACTGAACCTGAATTCTGAACATGTTAAAGCATTCAGAGGATTTGCTAGAGAGAGCAAGGGAGAGAGACCGAGAGACGGACGGAGAAGGGGAAAAAAATGGACAAGACCCAAGACAGATGGAGAGTCACGCTGACATATGCGAGGCAAAATAATGAATGTGAAAGTGAGGCTTCAGTGGGAGTGAAATATTTGTCATATGTGTGCAGGATGCGATAACATATTGAGGAATATTTGCAAACAGCTTGTTGCGCAGAACTGAGATTCGGGCTATTTTGAGACACCGAATATATGAGGAGAGCCCATGCATCAGAGTTTTATCATATACGGTTGTGTCTTCACAAAAAGACTAAAAGTAAACGAAGCAGATCATTGTCGCTTTTTTCTCCATCTGTTTTCTTTATGTTTGTTGTTTCTTGCGTGGCAAAACATTCCCGCCGTGACCGAGAGCTGCAGATATTGCTCGTACAGACTCCGCCCCTATGGCCCACAACCCTGGGCTGCATGAAATGCTGGTCACTAGGTCTCTGCTCCTTATTGGCTTATCAGCTCTAAGGACTGTGATCTAATTGGCTCCCTCTGGGGATGTTGCTCTGTGTTCAGTGGAGCAATGAAAAAGAGGCACAGGCTGAATCCCTTCCCCTTCTTTTCTGTTGTTGTTTTCCACCTTTACTCCTACAATAAACAGAGAGCTCACTTCTCTGTGTTTTCTACTAAATACTCTCTCTTTATCTTTTTATCCTCTTTTTTTCCTTATAATCCTTTTTAACCTTATGAAGGCTTTTTTAGGTTCAGTTTCTTAACTACTTGCCATTAGTTTGTGTTTCTTCATTATGTAGTGTTATGGAACGCCATTAAGGTCATAATTTGTTTTGTTGTTCCTGCTATTAGACATTGTAATATTGCCAGCTGCTGTTTATAAACACTGTTCTGGGTACATAATTATACCAGCTGGCATAGAAATGCCAGTCACAATAATATATATATATTTTTTTTTAAGAAACTACCCATTTCCCATTATCCTTTGGATGAGAAGAGTGATAAAGAGTACTGAGTGAAAGTCTTCTTCTTTATATTTCCTTATGTTTTGCTTGTGACTTGTGACAGTGACCTATGAAACATTCAAACATAAAAAAGCCAAATTACATTTTTTTATAGGCATACAATACTATTTTTGCACCAACAAGGTGATCCCCAAAGTGTTATTAGCTGACACATTTCAGCATGGTGTGGAGATCGGCCTGAAATCTGAGGTAAATGGACAAGTGGATGACAAATGAAGAAGTGGGAGGCCCCCCAAAAATATCTACACCAGATATAATCACCCTATTAGAGCACGTCGCTCTCGCTCGGCAGGCCTACTTGTTGTTCCTAGAGTATTTAAAAGTAGAATGGGAGGCAGAGCCTTCAGTTTTCAGGCCCCTCTTCTGTGGAACCAGCTTCCAGTTTGGATTCAGGAGACAGACACTATCTCTACTTTCAAGATTAGGCTTAAAACTTTCCTTTTTGCTAAAGCATATAGTTAGGGCTGGACCAGGTGACCCTGAATCCTCCCTTAGTTATGCTGCAATAGACGAAGGCTGCTGGGGGATTCCCATGATGCATTGAGTTTTTCCTTTCCAGTCACCTTTCTGACTCACTATGTGTTAACAGACCTCTCTGCATTGAATCATATCTGTTATTAATCTCTGTCTCTCTTCCACAGCATGTCTTTTATCCTGTCTTCCTTCTCTCACCCCAACCGGTCGCAGCAGATGGCCCCGCCCCTCCCTGAGCCTGGTTCTGCCGGAGGTTTCTTCCTGTTAAAAGGGAGTTTTTCCTTCCCACTTGTAACAGGGCAGCCCTTAGCGGCTGGAAACACAGTGAGACAGACCAAGGCAAGTGTAGTGGAACAAAGTATTTATTTGCTATATGGCTCTCCTTAAAACAATTAACTTGTCGAGCTTCTTCACAGCACAAAAATCCACCTCTAATGACAACTGGCAGCCTTAAATATGTTCAGCTGTCACAGACTCAACCATTATTCCACTCTCAGGTAAATTCTTAAATCCCAACCTTCCACCACAGTATACAATATATCAATAAGAATAAATAAATACATAAATACATTTTCACATTTACATATTAATAAATATTTCACACTTAATGTTACACCAAACCCAATATTATAAAAACCCAGAAACCCAAGCACAAAAAGATTCACCACACTCTCTTTACCAATGGTCTCTCCCGGAACCTTTAAATGGTGTCTGGACCCCCGGGGAAAGATTTGCCCAAACACCTTGAAGAGGACACAGGCAAGAAAGGTGAGTAATCATTAACTTACAAACACTTATTTGCACCACTTTTATCCCTAGATTTCACACACACATTTGCCTTAGTTTTCCTTATTGGTAAACCTTAATCACAATCTCAATCACCATTCTTCTCTCCTGACAGACAACCACCACATTCCTTGATGAGGAGCAGCTGTGCAGGATCTGAAACAAGGCCACCAACTGATTTTAAAATTCCCAATAAATAGTCAATAAATATTTAAACTTCTTGTGTGCAAATCCATGCTTAAAGTGCAATGCTCATAAAGTGCTTGATAAGGTGCTTTTAATAAAGTGAAAGGTGTGCTCTAAAGTGCTATACAGACAATACAATATAAATAAATGCAGTAAGGGAGTCCTCTTCCTTACACCACTGTTGCCAAAGTGCTTGCTCATAGGGGGTCATATGATTGTTGGGTTTTTCTCTGTATCTATGAAGCACCTTGAGGCGACTTTTGTTGTGATTTGGCGCTATATAAATAAAATTGAATGGAATTGAATAAACAGTATCTGAAAGTCATATTCTTAAGAAATGGAAAATATCCACACTTGACACAGGACCTGAGACAGAGATGTGGCCTTTCAGTGGATCCTGTTATTGTTTGTCAAAGTGAAAGAATTGTCAACTTTTGAACCACCATGCAATACCATCTGTAAATTGCTAGACTGGCAACAGATTCAATTTCCAGCACGATCACAATCACAGTGCCAAGACAGTACAAGCATACCAGGATAGATAAAAACACAAAACATATCAATCATGGAATGGCCTCCCCAGAGCCCAGGCCTCAACAATACTGAAACAGTGTGGGATTACCTTGATGCCAGCATGGTGGCTCAGCTGTTAGCTAACTTTTGCCTCACAGCAAGAGAGCACTGGTTTCAAACCTGTAAAGGGACATGCTCCATGGAGTTTGATTGTTTTCTCCATGCTCACACTCAGGTTTCTCCTGCAGTCAAAAAAGCATGCAAGGTGAATGCTGCTCTTGGCCTTGTCTTGCCAAGCAGATTTGTAATCTCAAGAGACCTATTTAATGGTTAAGGCAGGATTAGAGGTTTATTGCCTAACAATAATGTGATAGCTGGAATATTTCAGTGCAAGTTTGTGCGGCGAGGCAAAGTAGCAGGCCACCATCAAAGGAAAAACTTCAGGGGTTCAATCACATGCCTTTTAACTGTAATCAAAACAGTATGCATAAGTACTGTGCACATAAGGTGAGCTGTTAAACGCCTAAACAGTGCTCCATACAAGAAATGACAAAATAAGTAACTGGTGTTATTTTAACTGTATTTGTAACACCTCCAGTGTTCAGCTGCTTACTGACTACTGCTTTCTCTTCCCCAGAGAAAAAAGGTTAGTGGGAATATCCCACTCCTAGAAGAAAGATTAACTGTCAGTGTTTTGTGATTTTCAATTGGTTACATTTAATTAAAAAAAAAAAATCCATTGTTCTGTACTCTTTCCTCTACATTAGTCTTAAGTCGCTACTACAAAATAATGGATGGAACTAACTTTGTGATCCTTAACCATACTACCCCTGTAGTTTGTCCTGCAGATGGGGCTAGAGAGGGGGCACAGTAATGTTCATGATTGCCTCACACCCACATCATGCCTGTGTGCTGTTTCTAACGCAGACTTTACAAAATAATTCTCTTTTCAAGCCGATATGAAACATTGTTGTCACACACCTAACAATGGAATTGGCTTTACATCGCTTGGGAACATACGATGGGTTGAGATAACAAAAAAACAAGTTTAGTGATTAGTCAGACAGTTCTACTCTAAATATGGTAACACTGGCCAGTAAAAGCCTAGTTGTGAATGCACAGTGCAGTGTGTGCTCATATCAGACTCACGTAGGAGGTATTCAGCTGCGTCTGCTTCATAGTCAGCATCTTCTGGGAAGTGATCAATTTTCTTACACACACCTCTGAAGGTTCCTGGAGAAGAAACACACATCAGTTTAGATAGTATAGTAGTAGTTTATTTTGAACAACACAGACATGAAAAGTTGTTTTGTTTGATAAATACTAATTTTCGGATGTATCTCATTGTATACACGGACAACTCTGTGGTACTGTCCGATCAGTTCCGCAGCATTTTTCTGAATGTAAGCAGAGAGTATAGCCCTGCACACTATACAATTCATCCTGCCACGTGTATCATTCGCCACAGATGCCCCGATATTGTTCAGATCATGCGGTTTCTCCCTTTTTCTTCTTCTCCACACTTTTCTAATCTTACTAGTACAAGTTAAAGACATTTTCTGTGAAAGTCCAAGTGTAACTAGTGGCTTGCACCTTATTGTACACCCTCTGTATTTTTGATTCATTAAGGCATTATAGAGTTTTGATTGATTGTACACACCTCCTCAAGTGTTCTTGACTTGGTCAGATGTTGTTTTTTAACCATGGAAATAATTCTGTCAACATGGTTTTTAGTCGTATTTTTTTTTAGTCTTTTGGTGTTGCTGAGCTGCTCAGTGCTCCTTTTTAAGGATGTACCAGATTGTTTATTTGACCACTTCTAAATGTTTGCCGTTTCTCTGTAAAAAGGGTGGTAGGATCTTTTCTTTTAAGATCAGATCTTTTATAAGCCTCATTTGTCATGGCATAATGAGAGAACAGGCCTCACCTGGACACGATTCTAGTCAGCCAGTTGTTCAATTACTTTTGAGCCTCTTAAAAATGTGGGACTGTGTTTAAAAATGGCTCAGTTAATGTGATGCTCATGTTAAAAACTCCTTGAACTACATCTAAATCAGGTTACCTCTTGACTATTTGACTTAAAAACTACTGTGGTGGTGCAAAGAGGCGAAACTAAATTGTATGTACGCACACACATGTTGTCAGAGGTATAGTTAGAAGAGAAAAGAGTGATGTCACTGTTTAGTAGTGTTCCAGCAAATGTATTTCACAAACTACTTAGCAGCTTACCCTGAAGATGCTGCTTAGCTCTACACCACCATCTGCTCAGCTCATACACATCCTACTACTGAGAGTCTTACAGGCTTACAAGGAGTCAGACCTAAATTATCCCAAGCATCTTTTGCTGTATATTCTCACACACATTAATAGGACCTTTTATTCTATCCACACACACACTATTTGATGCACATTCCCATCAGTCACAGGTGTACCTGTGCTGACCAGGTATCAACAGCATAGCAGGAGCATACAGTGAGGGTCAGAACAAGGTTAGGACAAGGTTTCAACAATTGCTTTCTATCATTTTTAGCCACTTCTTCTTGAAAGCGTAAATGTCATTGCCAATGGTCACATTATTTGACTGACTTGACATCCAATATAAATTTTGGGAGATGGAGCATGTGCACTTCCTGTAAGCAGATGTGAAAGTATATCGACAGGCAGAGAGAGAGATGATAGATGATGCAGGGCAGAGCTGTAGCCTTCAGGCTGTGTATGGGAAACACTAATGAAAAGCCTTATCACACCCAGCACACACAAACGCACACCGTTTCAATGTAAAAGACAAAAATGCACAACGGCTAAAGTAAAGACATCAAATGAACACACACGCGCACCGAGCTCATTAAAATGATACATGAACACTATCAATCATGCATGCAAATAAAAGCTCCGTGTATTTAGATTGCTTATATGAGTGCATGCTGGTTCGTCCATGTGTGACTGAGAGTGTGTGTGCGTTTCATGCAGAGAGTGACTCATCCTCCTCAACACACCGACTCACAGAGACACACAAACACACCCACCAGTAAACTCTGTGTGTGCGCTCTCGTGTAGGACCGTGTTTCTATGTGCATGCACGTGCACGCCCGCGTGAAACTACACTGCATGCAGCCTCCTTCCCACCCATCATTCAGTCCCATTCACACATGGTCAACACCACGGGGGCTATGAAAGAGAGCGGCACTGAGGAGGGATGAAGGGGAGCAGCAGAGAAAGAGAGATGAAGAAGGATGAAGAGAGAGGAAGTGCGGGCTGAAAGAGGTTTGGTGGTAAAACGGCACGGGAGAATTAGAGAGAAATAGGAGGATAGAGGCTGGCAATGAACAAAATAAACGACTCGAGCTAATTGCTTCTTTGCACATGAAGAGGCTTTTTCCAGCACCCACACTCAGAAAGTCATTCATAAATTGATTCATCCAACTCATGCAGTAGGGGATGGAAACTAACATCTGACTGTGAAACTGATTGACTTTTATGGTCTTTTATATCTCCATTTATTAAGATAATCATCTGCAAAAAACATGTGAATCAAACTTTGTTATGCATCATTCTTAAGGCAATATACCACCACAAATGTATGCATAATATCACCTCAGCACACCCTCTTAATCCAAAGTGCAACACGTCCACAAATACATACTTCAACAGAAACTATTTGGTGGTTTGAATTTTCTCCTATACACCGAGCCCTTTCTCTGCTCCCCTCACCAGCCTCCATCCTGTTTGACAGTGTTGAGTATGAGCAAAATAAGCTTTTGTATTTCCAGATCACACAACCCATTGCTGGGAAAATACTACAGCTGGCAATTTGAAGATTATAATTTAGGCTCCACTCACAGAATTCCGGAGACTCTTTAGTGAATCTCCAGCAACCATTGCTCGCTGGACAAAAATGTGTATTCCATGACTAGTTGGAGAGTTTCTGGCAGTTGCTAGTTATAATTGGTTGAAAAAAGGTACCATGCTACACCAAATTGCTTTGGTTGATAGCAGGTTACCCTGCTTGCCTAAAGCATATTTTTCCAGGTGTCACCACTTCCCAGCTTCTAGTTAATGAATCTTTGAAGGCAACATCAGCAAACAAAGCAGTAACAAGAAGGTTAATGATGGAGCACTTTCTTTGCAACCAGGAATTTGGAGCACCCACTCTCCAACCTGTTGGAGAACACACATTTTTCCTTAGCAACTAGAGGTTGCCAGGGGTCACCAGCTGGCCTCTAGGCCTGTGTTACTGAAGCCTTGTTTATCAAAAACGATTTTTATAGCCACCTACGCATTAAACAGCTAAGATAGAATGCTTATATTTTTAATCAACGAGTCGCAGTACACCGAGTTGCAGTATACAGTATAGTCGTTGATAACCAAAACAAGCATCGCTTACATTTTATAATTCAAATCATGTATTAATTAATCAAGCAAGAAGATATTCAGAATTATGTGCATAACCAACAGGCTTACTGCCACCCAGGTAATCACTGAGATATTCAAATGCTCGAATTGAAACCGAAGGGAGAATTCCAAAACTCCACACATGGCGACTGTCCCAACCAAAAAGAGTCAATCAGCTGACCTGAACCATGTTTTTTTGGAACCAGGAAGCAATGAACTGTTTTTCTGTAATAAAGAATTCACAGAGCTGTCAATGATTTATTGTGACATTTTCAAGGTGCCCTCAATCCACCAAGAAAGTACACACTGTATTCTGTTTAACTTTTTGATTTGTAAGATTATTAAATTGCATTTTTCTGCCTAACCAATGAAGCCGTGTCCATTATTAATGTAGTAATGATTAGAGATGGACCGATCCGATATTACGTATCGGTATCGGTCCGATATTGACCTAAATTACTGGATCGGATATCAGAGAAAAATAAAAAAATGTAATCCGATCCATTAAATATCACGAAAGCACCTCACAAAACTTGCAACACACCGTAACTCACCTCAGAACGTTAGCACGTCGGAGCAGTATGCATCATGTGATAGAGCCGCTGTGGCATGCCGGACCTGTCGGTGGTCTGGATAGCATTTGGAGCTTCGCTAGCAACCCGGCATTTCATCTCCGACAAAGTTATCCCCGAGAGAAGTAAAGCAAGTGTGTAAGTCCATCTCTGAATGTTTGTAAAGCTTTCCTGCTTTAAGCTTAACAAACGATATATGGAGCGACTGCCTCTTCTTGCTGCTACTTCAATCATGAAACTGCTTAATGATCAGCTGATCGGCTTTTCTGTCGCGAGTCCGTCTCTCTTGTTTGTTTTTGGCCCACTTTGCACCAGAAAGAGGAAACCAGCAGATAAACAACAGCAGCACGTTTAAGCTTGATAAGCTGTTGTTAGAATGTATTTAATATTACTTTCTACTCCAGGATCTTTTTCTACGTAGCTGAGGCTGGTAACTGTGCAGGGGCGGATCTAGCAAAGTTTAGCCAGGGGGGCCGATAGGGCATTAACTGGGAAAAGGGGGCACAAAGACATACTTTTCTTTCTTATTCTCATTTAAAATGTCTAGCTTTTAATAAATAATTATCTGACACCCAAAGTTTTAATTTGATGCAAAATGAATAGAAGTCCATTACTGTATATAGTGACTATTAAGTCTAATATATATATACCCTAGTAAGCTATAGTACTTTTTCCTTTGGGAAGGTACCATCTGTGCAGTGTGCAATTTTGTTGAAGAAAGATGTTGAATCTATTTAATATTTTAATATATTGAAAAAGAATTTATTTCTGTGCATTTGTTTTTCACACTGCATCAAATTAAGGTTGATTACGTCGATTAAGCATCATGAGGTGGAGCGTGAGGGGTGGTTCCCTATTTTTTATTTATTTTTGTTGTTGCTGGGAGTTGGAACCCTATTAGTTAGGTTGCTTAATATTTACGCTAAGTACTCTTTAAAATACCAGAATAGGGAGGATGGTGTAGGTTTAAGTTTATTAGATTGATCAGTATTACTGAACTATGAAATATTTTTTTTTGCATACAGGTATAACAAAATAGCTTTAGTGTAGTTGTTGTTTTAAACTTGAGAACCTATACAAAATTCAGCAAGATATTTAAAAAAACAGTTTTGTTGATTAAAACACACTATATCGGATTCATATCGGTATCGGCAGATATCCAAATTTATGATATCGGTATCGGACATAAAAAAGTGGTATCGTGCCATCTCTAGTAATGATGCAGGCGAGTATATATGAGTTTTCTTGGTTTACTGTATCCATAAAGTGATGGATGCAGTATATTACTCAGTGGTCTGGTGGGAGTAGCCACTGATCATGTCAGCAGCATTTTTTTCAGCTTGGACCGGTGACTCTTCGTGTCCTAGTGAGCACTGGGATTAAAGCTTTCTCCCCATTCACTTAGATAATGGCCAAACTATCTGCCTGTGTATTGCAAAGATAGCTGCCAAATGGTGAGACTTGCTTCAGGAAGGACTTTGATAATATCACCAAATGCCACTTAAAAAACAAATTTCCTAACAATACAGTTACTCATGTAGAAGTACATGGCCATCTATCTTTAGTACTTTAGATCAGTGGTGCAATTGGGAAAGACTGTGTCCTCCAGTGGTGTGACTCAGCAATTTGTTCTATGCCATATGTTTTTATGGCAGTAATAAAATATTTTCCTTTTTGGGATTTAGGCACACTGGATGAGTTTGTTGATAGTGAGAAATAAAAATGATTAATGCGGATGGTTTACACGGATGTTACAGGTGGAGTGGAAGGTAACCGGAAAATCGGCTGCTGATGCTGTAAAGCGTCATCAGTCAGAGCTGCTTTGTGTCAGGCGGCTGGGAAATTCATTATAGCTCCAGCCTTTTTAAGTGAACAGATTTGCATCAAACCATTATGATGATTAGGGCACTGAGCGGCACAATAAAATTGGGGATGTACCAATATATTGGCTGATATCGGCTTTATTCACTGCTACCAGATGACACAGGCTGATAACATGTTGTCTGCAATCAATTTTGTGCTGGGTAGATTTTCAAATATACCCCTATGAAGAGCTGGAAGACATTTAGGTTAATTCTCTTATAATAAAGATTTCTTTCTTTCTCTGAAGCAAAGCGGAAATAAATAACAACAAAAACAAAAATAGCCCGGCTCACGGACATGTGGGAGGAGGGAACATAGATAGATGACCGCTTTTATCTCTCTCTGGGACAAAGAATCGAAATCACAACTGAGAAAACACAGTTAAAAAGCAGATGTGCGCACATACACACACACACACACACACACATTTTGTTTTTGTACATGATGTCACACTATCCATTTTAAAAAACAAAGACATCTGCTAAAAATAACTTCAAGACTCGTGTGCTGGACCTTCAGGTTAGTTGAAGTTGCCATCACATCACTAAATATCTAATATATCTTCAAAACGTGACACCATGCACAAAATGTCAACATGCTGCGATTAATAAAGAATGTTTGCTAAGCTGTGATCGATATGAAACTTCACCACAGAGGACAGGACGAGGTGTAGTGCTATTTGTATAAGTGGACCATTTATAATGTTATGGTACTGCTGTGGTGGCTACCTTAAACTGTGACCTGTCATCAATAGTCAGTGTTGGGGAGTAACGGAATACATGTACCGCCGTTACGTATTTAGAATACAAAATATGAGTAACTGTATTCCGTTACAGTTACCGTTTAAAAAGGTGGTATTCAGAATACAGTTACTTTGTTGAAATAAATGGAATACACTGGGGTACTTTCCTGTTTCATTTTGTCGCGGGTCAGGACTGTTTGGGTTTTGTTTGACAGCTACGTTCTTTTGTTCCAGGCGGCAGCGTTACGGTTGCCATGGTTACAGGGCGACGCTCTCTCTCTCTGTGACTGTGTGTTTCCTGGGTGAGAGAGCGCCTTTTCGTTGTTGTTGTTGTTGTGCTAAGCTAACAGGCAGAATGCTACAAGCATAGCTCTAAAGAATGTAGCATCATGTTCAGTGTAGTCCGTGCTGCTGGGAGAATGGACTGCCATACACGTTATGTGTCTGTGAGCGCTAGGAGGGAGAAAAAGGGGAGTGGAAAGGTACGAGCAGTCATCGAGCAAAAACGGGAGCTGGAAGCATGTAAATATAATAATAACCACTGCAGCCAAGAAGAGTGCCTGACGAGCCCAGTTGTAAGTAAGCTATTAAGACTCGACTGTACACTGTGTTCGTGTTTTCCTCCGAAAACAACAAGTTCCGTTGGAGCAGCCTTTCAACGCCTCTCTCTGTCTGTCGCAAGAAAAGTTGACCCACACAACAAAGTAGAACTATTTTTCGGCTACCAGCCGACAGGGACCCCGCCGTATTATGCTGGGCTTACACTGTGCGATTCTTTTCAGTCGCGCGATTCAGCTCCTGCTCAAACTGTACGATTGACTCGCAGGGGTTAGAAGTTCATAGGTCACGATGCAGGGTCTCACACTATACGGCCCGATGCTCTGATGCGACCTGAGTGCTCACACTGTGCGTCCATAAAAATGAAGGTTATAACAGAAATTCTGTCGCTCGCTCTCCCTCTCCGTCTTTCACTCACACAGACACACCACCACCATCAACTTTGCTAAATTGCTAATGAAAAACATTGGTCAGGCAGCTGTGATTGAGCAGCAGTGTCGATCCAACTATTTTCACGGTTGTTGTGGTCGTGATAATTTTGTGAGGCCACATCGAAAAGGCTCGGATGGTTCTACAGGTTGTGCCTCCATCGCTTGTGTCCAGATCACACGCTGCACTGCCGTGCTACACCGTCTTTTTCGCTGACATTTGTGTTTGCGCGTGCGCAGTGTGGCAAACTGCGGTGACACCCTCACGACCAAGCGATTGATGATCGGGAGCTGGTCGTGAGGTGTCAATCGCTTCTCGTTACCCCACGTATACTACACGATGCACGACGCACGATGAAGGCCAAAATCGGGCCGATCGCCAAAACGATCGCACGACTCAAAAATCGGCTCAAAATGGGCCAAAAATCGCACAGTGTGAGCCCAGCATTAGTCAGAGGTCCCTTTACTACAGTTCGGAGTCGCGGACCTTCAGTAATAGTAATAAATCACACAGCAATAGTACATTCACGTTGTTGTAAAAAGCATGATAATATTGTAGCAGGTCAGGGCTGTTCGGGGTTCTGCTTGTACAGTTATGTTTTGTGTATGTTGCCATGGTGACGGGTGACGCCCTCTCGCTGCGACGGTGTGTCCTTCCGGGGTCAGAGGGCGCCCTATGTGTGTTGTGGTTGCCGCGCTGAGCAGTTAGCTAGTGGCTATGGAACGCCAGGACTGCCATAATGAATTAATTAAATACACCATTAAATAATTAATTAAATGTGGCAATAATTAATTAAAATTGGAATTAATTAATTAAATAAATAGTTATGACACATGTAATTAATTAATTATTGACACATTTAATTAATTATTTATGTATTTCACATTTTAATTAATTATTGACACATTTAATTAATTATTTAATGATATATTTATTTATTTCATTTTGGCAGTCCTGGCACCTGGCTCTCATCATGAAATAATTTTATCTGTCAGCCTCACCCATCAAACTCAGGAGGCGGGGTTAACGCTGCCCATGCAGCTTCTCTAACATTTGATTGGTTGCCGTGCAAAGTAAGTCAAAACAGGTCGATCCTAGATAATCGATTGCTTGTGTAGACTTGGGGCAGCCAGGTATCCCAGAATGCAGATCAAATCACAGGCAGCAATGGTGGTGGTGTAGTTTTAAAATACCCCGTTTTTCTGTCACCAGCTACACTTTTAACAGTGTTTTAGCCGCGAATGTCGCGCCGTACGTCTGGTCAGGTTGTCAACATAGAACATGTTTGCAAAAGTGCTCAGATGTTTTCAGAGATTTCACTAGCTCTGCTAACAATTAGCATGCAGAGTGCACCGAGGGGGTTACGTTAACCGGTTTGTTTACATATTCCACTCTCCGTGTTCCACATGTTGCATTCGCAGATTCTCATTTTCACCGAACGATCGTCTCTTTCCGCCTGGTCTTGTGTCTCTGTGCTTCTGTAACATAAAGAACGAGCTGACATTTTTCTCACGAAACCAGCGATCAGCTCAACAGACCCTCAGTTTACCTGCATGCATCCTCCTCCTCATCTGTCAGCTGTTTAACACCTGCTGCTAATTCAAGAAACACGCCTACGTTACCTGGTGATAGTCACAGTTTAACTGGGCAGCCGGTGCTCGATATAAAGCAATGTCAGCGCATTTTTCTGCACAAGATAAGTAAATATAGTGTTTTCCCCGAGCGCAGAGCTGCTGGAGCTTGTTTCCTTACAGAGCACTTTATAGGCGAACAGCTTCATCAGCGGCTGATGTCCAATCACCGGCACACAGCTTTGAAACCTCAGCTGAGTTTTAGCTCTCAGTGGTTAAACGCTGGACTTCATTCACTCAGGTTTTGTCTGTCGGGTCACGTTTACTTCGCTGTTTTATTTACAACTGAGCAAATCGGTTTGGCTGAGGTTAAAGTTACGTTTCATAACTGCATAGTTTCACAGACGTTTAATGGTTCACTGGCACATGTGTTAGACTGAACTATCATCTAAATATCATCTGTTTTTTAATAGTTATTCAACTGTATTCTAAGCACCAGCTGTCTGTTAGAATGTGATTTTTTTCTCTCTCTCTGTTGGCAGAGGTATAAAAATGCGCAGGGAAATCTGACGTGCATGGCGAACTTCACCGACGATATTTAGGGAGGAATAAACACACATCAAACATAAATGAACCATTTGCCTGTCTCCATAATTGAGAGCATTTTCTCTTCTTACGTCAATACTCTCTCTCTCTCTCCTTTTTTTTTTTTTTTTTTTTTTTTTTGCTTTTTCGGTCATGTTATGTTTACCTGTCAAAGGCTTGTTACAAACTATGAAACACATTGTGCAGACTTCTGGATGTTAGAAGAAAACTAATACTGCTCATGAATGAGACTAAAGGCAGGAAGGTGTCCTTTAAAACATGTTAATAGGACCTCCCTATCTATATCATAGTTTATGATATAGCACGTGTATTTCAGTAATAGCCTGCTGAGGCCACTATACGTGCTGGCCTCATATCAAATGTGAAGGCAGACTGAGTCTATGTTTGACGTTTTTTATATCTAATCTTCCTTTTCAAACATTTAAACAGCAGCGAGTCTGCAGCTGAGGGAATACAAATTCAAACTGTCGGAACAGGTTTGCTCGTTTCTTGGATTCATTTGGTGATTTATTAAATGTATAACTGTTATTCTAATCTGCTGCTGAGTCTCTTACACTTTTCTTTATGCTGTATATTTTCACGTCTCTCGAATAGTTGGCAGTTAGATAGTCAGCTGGGAAACTTTGTGTTAACTCATGGAGCTGAGGATATCGTGGATATGCTGACCTCGCTCCGTGGTGTACAGGGCCGTTTACCCTCATGATTAATATTCACAATAAAATTTTAGCCGAACATCATGAAGTCTGTATGTGTTTCATAGTGTCGAACAACCTTTGTACAGTTAAAGCCAGCAGTTACTACATGACGGAAACACCAACTTTATCTCTTTTATGCGTTTATACACAGGTCACGCTGATTACTGAACAAAAACCCAAAGATCAGATGTTAAACAGATTTATTTGCTCTCTCTCCTCCTTAAACATGTTTTAAATGTTAGTTATAATTCAGAATTGGCGACTGAAACACGTAGGACACATAAGAACTTCAGGAAATAAAACACCGATAAATATAACCTCAGTAAAAGAAGTCAGCGGGGGTTACTACAGCTGTGTACCGGGGCCTGCGCTTTGTCGGTGGGATTGCTTGCGAGGCGAGCGGGTCTATCCCACGCTTTGCCATGAGACTGGACAGACATCTCCGAAATCATCGAAACACTTTTGCAAAGAGGCTGTATCTTGACAAACCGACCAGACACATGAAGATTAAACCACTACATTCTCGGCTAAAAAAATATTAAAACGGTATTTGGTGACACACAAACAGGGTTTTTCAAAGTTCAGTTCTGTTAGCTTCCACATGCCGGTTGTTGTGTGCTAGAAACAATGGCCACCAGGCCAAAGCAATGGTTTTGACTCGATCAGCGTTAACCCCGCCCCCTGAGTTTGATGGGTGAGGCTGACAGATAAAATTATTTCATGATGAGAGCCAGGCGTCAGGACTGCCAAAATGAAATAAATAAATATATCATTAAATAATTAATTAAATGTGTCAATAATTAATTAAATGTGTCAATAATTAATTAAAATGTGAAATACATAAATAATTAATTAAATGTGTCAATAATTAATTAATTAAATGTGTCAATAATTAATTAAAATGTGAAATACATAAATAATTAATTAAATGTGTCAATAATTAATTAATTACATGTGTCATAACTATTTATTTAATTAATTAATTCCAATTTTAATTAATTATTGCCACATTTAATTAATTATTTAATGGTGTATTTAATTAATTCATTATGGCAGTCCTGGCGTTCCATAGTGGCAGTGTGTTCTTCTGCAAATGTAATAAACAGCTGTGCTCCCTGGCTAGCTCACGGGAAGCAAGACCAAACGATACCTCCGTCTCCTCCTTGTCTGAACTCGCCACAATATATTAAGTAATCCAAAGTATTCAGAATACGTTACTGTCATTGAGTAACGTAACGGAATAGGTTACAGAATACATTTTGGGGCATGTATTCTGTATTCTGTAATGGAATACATTTTAAAAGTAACCTTCCCAACACTGTCAATAGTACAAAACCAGGTGGAGTGGAGAACACATATGCCATAAGGCGATTCCAGAGGCCTGGGTTTAAATCCTCTTTACACTGTCCAATATAAATAAAGGTTAAAAAACCTAACAAAACTAGATTAAAAAAAATTATAGATAAGATCGTTCATATATTTTAAAAATCACAGGTTACTGCATAAATTCATATTACAAATATGACCTTATGCACAATTTGGATGAAGTACTGTGCAATACTGTGGAAGGAGGAGCAATTCTTCTGAATTGTAGACTCTATGGAACAAGCTGATCGATCAGTCAGCCGAAGCAGCTAAAATAAATAAATAAACAAACTACAGATCATATTTCTCAAAGCATGCTGTTAAAATTCAGTATTGAAGTGTGAGATCTATTTTTAGAGGTATCATCCAGCAGCTATTACACAAACTGCTTCTTAAGGGATATCGCTTGGTGGTTTCCGCTTGGGTCAAAATGTGCTAACGGTCTGCTGTCTGGTTGCACTGCTGTTTTTAAAGATTTATGCCTTCAGGAGAAACAAATGGACTGTGAGCTTCTGACTGAAAATATGCAAGCAAGCGGGATTAACACACACTCAGAATGTTGTGAATTTCTCTGTGAGATTTGTAGCATCTATCAAAAATATATAACACTGTCATCCTTGTAGTAAGACGTATGCTTCATCTTCACCAAAGATCTGTCTCGTTGAGATTTAAAAAAAAATGTCTTTCAGTGATTTTATTCGACTGAATGAATTCACAGCTGAGGATACAGATTTATTGCTTTTGGAGCTGATCCAGGACTTCTCAGGTTGTAATTTCCAAACATGCTCAAAATAAGGCATGAACACTTTATTCCAAAACTTTAGAATAACAGGAAGAATTAAGTACTGCGTGTACTGCGCATGAGTAGTGCTGGTATGTCTCTAAATGTGTACTTCACTACCTGCTTTTTTAATGATGCAGTAATAATGAAGGGGGAGGACATTGAGCCAGTCTCCAACAGGAAAGTAAATAATCAAAACACATGGTGATTCCAGAGTGATTCCAAAATTTTGGCACATGAGGACTCGGACGCTCAAATACTGAAGCTGTCATGTCTAATATTTCACGCTTTCCACGTCACCCTGTCAAGCACTAAGCAAACAAGTATGTGTTGTACACATTTTATAGCAGTGGAGAGTACTAAAACAAGGATCCAAACTGGGGAGCAGGTAGCTGTCAGACAATCTCGATGTGGATCTCTGTCAGTCAAACGCGCTGTCTGGCCCTGTTACTGTAACTAAAACGTGTGTGTGTGTGCGTGTGTGTGTGTGTGTGCGCGCACATGGGGCTATATGAGTCACATATTTTTAGCCTACAGTGATGTTTCAGTGATGTACCTCCAAATGCTGTATCAGTAAGTGAGTCAGTTGTCACAAACACTTATGTCAAGTGTCAAAACCAGCCTATGATCCCACACACACACACACACACTCTCTCTCTCACTCACTCACTCACTCACTCACACACACACACACACACACGGCAGCACTCGGTGCGTTTAGGCATGCAGAAATAGTGAAGACCACCTTTGAACTTTGACATTCAAAGCAAGACTATGAATGGGGAGGAAAGTTGATTAAAGTAACTGAATGTGGCAGACAGCACCAACAATCCAAATTCAGAGATTTTACTGCACAGTCATCACTACGGTTACGGTCCAAAAAGAGACCATATCCAGTGAGGAGCAGCTAAGAACAGAAAACTGAGGCTACAGTCCACATGCTCATCAAAATTAGGGGTACATGAGCCATTTATAATTTCACTGTCTGCCTGTGTAGATACCAGGGCACTGGAAAAATGTTGCTCAGTCTGAAGAGTCGATTTATGCTGAAATATTTAGACGGTGGGGATTAACATCATGCATGTGCAGCAGCAAATCCACAGCAACCGTGTGACGCCATCATGTTATGGACCAAAATCCCCGAGGAATGTTTCCAGCACCTTGTTCATTTGAGTCAGTTCTCAAGACAAAAGGGTATCCCTGGTATTGGAAGGTGTGCCTAATGACATGGGGAGCTAGTATGCAAAAACGAAAACGAAGGAGTTGGTGGTGGACTTCCGGATACGCAGACCCACCACACTGACACCGGTGAACATCCAGGGAGTGGACATTGAGATAGTGGACTCTTATAGGTACCTGGGTGTTCACCTGAATAATAAACTGGACTGGAGCCACAACACTGATGCTCTCTACAGGAAGGGTCAGAGCAGACTCTACCTGCTGAGGCGGCTGAGGTCATTTGGAGTGCAGGGAGCACTTTTAAAGACCTTCTATGACTCTGTGGTGGCATCTGTCATTTTTTACAGTGTGGTATGTTGGAGCAGCAGTTTATCGGCAGCTGAGAGGAAGAGGTTGGAAAAACTCATCAGGAAGGCCAGCTCTGTTCTGGGATGCACCCTGGACCCAGTACAGGTGCTGGGAGACAGAAGGACTCTGGCCAAAATAACATCTCTGATGGACAGAGTCTCCCACCCCATGCATGTAGATGGTGCTGAACTGCAGAGCTCCTTCAGTGACAGACTGCTGCATCCTCGATGCATGAAGGAGCGTTTCCGCAGGTCCTTCCTCCCTGCAGCTGTCAGACTGTACAATCTGAACTGCTCCCAACAAACATAGATGTTTACATCTGCGCTGTAACTGCAATAAGTTAGTTAATTAACCAATTTGCACTACAACCTGGTTTGCCTCTTACCTGTAATTATTTTTATTTTATTCAATAACTGTACAGTTCTCTCTGTTTATAGTAACCATTGTCCTTAATGTAAATATGTAAGAAAAATTGTGTATGTTTCTGTTCCGTGTCCTGTGTCCTGTTTGTTTGTATATTTGTCTTTTTGGCTGCTGTTACAACCAAATTTCCCCTTGTGGGACAATTAAAGGATTATTCTATTATATTCTATGTGTCTTTCCTTGTCTGCACATTATTTGAATGACTACAAATGGTAATTTAGACTCACTACTGCTGTAGTCCTAAAGTTTAACCTGCACGGTTAATACTGTTGAAGTGGTCTGTTTGAGTATCGCCAAGCAGAAGCAAAAAAAAGTTAATAAGCTAATAAGCTATTCACTGTGGCCAAAAAACAAAACATTCAAATCTGCACCATGACACATTTGTAAAACATTTAAAAAAATCATAAAACAAACAGTGGAAATGAACAAAGGTGTGTGGCGTTTAAAGAAAAATCCAATGTGAGGCTCTCAGGTGGCTGCTTAAATTAAAGCCCCTCAGTTCAGGCTTAACAAATTGGCTTAGAAGAAAGAAAATCTTTCCGTCTCAGTTACAGAAGATTAATAAGATCATTAAAATAGAGCCACACATTTGTCTCACTATGTAAGGAGAGTGCGCTATTATTTTTTATTTTTTTTAATGTGACATACATCTCATTTCTTTAAGTGTTTTCCTATTCATGAGATTTTACTCAAGCCGGCACACATCCAAATCTTTCCACGAAGGCGTTTGGATGACAGCCTTTTAATAAATATCTCTTTTCAGGACGAAACCACAGCTGAGGCCACCTTTCTGGGACTCCAGCAGGCAACCATTTCCCTCATTCCTAAAGAGCACTTTCATTTATCCTTTCCCTGCATACCACAAGTGAAATTATATCCTTTGCCAGCTGGATATTACTTTTCTTTATTAGATGGGGCTCCTAAAATAATGGGACTACTTAGTATGCTTGAAAAGTTCGTACGTGCACTGACGATGGTACACTGGATCAATTATTGCTCATGCAAGTGTTATATTGTATCTCCAGCAGTTATATTAATGTGGGGAAGCAGAAAAGAGTGCCAGGTCTTCTCGGTGTTATTTGCTACTACGTACAAGGTGTTATGTTCCTACAATAGTTGCCTTCCAAAAGCTTAATTTCATTATAGTAAAGAAGGAGAGTTGGGTTGTTTTGAGGTCTGAGGACAGTGGGATAAAATTCAGTAGACTGGCCCCAGTCCAGTTGGCTATTTTATCAATTTCACACACAGATAATCATTTTTTTTTTATCATAAGCAGCTACAGACATCAATCTGAACACGGGGACACTGGCACGCGAGCTAATCTGTGAAGTCGTGCACGTGTGTGCTTGGGCAGTCAAGTGTAAGTGCATGGAGGAGACTGCATGTTTTCAAATTTGCTGTTGGTTATTGTTTTTTCAGTCTAATAAACAGCACGGTAATGATCACAGACACACACAAACAAAAAAGAAGAGAACATGGAGACACACACATGCGTAGTGGGAGCATCTATCAGGAGGCATTTCCCTCACAAAGGTCACAGTTGCTCGAGGGCAGCTGCAGGCACAGCCACAGCGAAGCATTATGGGACACAAACAGGAATGAGAGTTCAGAGTATGCATGATTGTCTGCCTGTGTGTGCGTCTTTGTGTGTTTTATCTGAGTCATGTGGTTGAGTTTCTCCTACAGGGCCCAGCATGCAACTGTTGTCACTTATGCATAAAACATATGAACATAAGCGCAAACCTGCACACCCCCCCTTGTATACCACGCATTCTTTAATACACACTGTAAAAATAATTGATACCTTAAAAAAAACTCTGGAGAATATCAGCATGTTACAGATAGAGCTGTTAAGATGGACACACACACACACACACACACACACACACACACACACACACACACACACACACACACACACACACACACACCTGAGAATTATTTATAATAGTTACTGAGTTAAATTGTCAAATTATCTCATTTGCAAATCAAAGCATCGGACATTTTAATGCTTTAATTAAAATACAGCTATTCAATGCCGTATCAGTCTAGTTCTTGTGAAATAAAATATACTGAACATTGAACATAATCCACTCCTAAATAAATAAAAATTTTGTGCCTCAAAACAAGGTTGAAAAAGGGGACGCATACAAACAACAAGTCTGCGTAACCCCATGACTGTGACAAATGAGCCACAAGGTGGATGTTTGTCCTTGATCCAACTCTCACCCACGCACAAACCCTGTATTCACAGAAGAGTCCAACACTGAAGTTGGCCACCCACTAAAAGACTAAAACTCAGTGTACGAGATCCCCACAATAAAGCACAGATAACTTAAATAACACAATCCATACAAGTGTTGAGTAGAAAAGCACATTTGTACACAATTTTTTAACAGGCAGAAAAAAGCCAAAGCTGGTGAAAAACTGTCCTAAAATTCCCTGAAAAGCCTTTGGTTGATCAAAAATGCTGCAGCAACAGTGTTGACATCTTATCTTAAAGACCCAATAGCACCGTACCACAAAAGTGTCATTTTCCTAACCTGCATACATTGCAATTCACAGAAAGGTCACTTAAGGCACACCTGCACTGCCCTTACCCTTTCAAACTGCAGATACATTACTGTTTCATACACAGTCTATTGTAAGAACTGTTAAGAAAAGCAAGGCAAGGAAAATATTTTGTAGTCAGGGTCAGGGGATATGTCTGCATTTCAGTTCAAACTAAAGCAGAACTTGTGAAATGGGTGATTAAAAACAAGAAGTGAGCTTTACTTGGAAGCATCCGGTGAATCTAAACCACAGGCAAGGTTATTATTATTTTTTAAACACAATACAATGTAAAAAAAAAAACCCAAACGGGAAGCCAGGATGCTACAAGGCACAGATTAACAAACAGGCAAGTGAGACATGGTGAGCTGAGGTAGTATGAATACTGCAGGGCCTCATTAATGAGGCGAATGCAGGTGAGTGGAAAGGAAGGGCATTTGTGGTGACTCTTCAGACAGCAAATGGCAGGTGGAGAAAGTCATAATGTCTGGAATAATACTGGACTTCAGGCTTATTTCAAAAGCAGAAGAAAATTAGAAAAGAATTTGTAAAGGATGTACGCTGGCATTAAAAGTAGCTATTGCATCCATGACGAGCAAATTACATACACTTACAGTCTAGCACATTTTATTTCCTAGAGGTGTCATCCTTGTGTTAATGTATATAGTGAGGTTACACCATATATTACTACCAAAAGAACAATTGCGTAGCTCAACTTTTGGAAAGGTGTCTAGTTTTAAAAACTGCTGACACTGCACCACGTGTGAGACAAGTTGCTGATTTAGATTAGATGTTCACTATTTGAACAAACTTCAGAGCCTTTGAAATTCAGCCTCAAGATAACGAATTCTAGATTTTGCCATTTTGACGCTATGACTTAAAACTTTAAGCAATATCAATGGCTTGATTAATGGCTACAGTTATATATCGTTAGCAACGATTGCTGTGGGAATGGGGCATCAGTCAAGACCCCTGTCACCCACGCTTTGAAACTTGAAAACAACCACTCACTAGGGAAAAATATATATTCCTGGTGTGTCTGACTGGTTGAAAAGTGGTTCTGGAGGTTGGTGGCAGTCTCTAGGTGAAACTGGTAACAAAGAGGTATAGGCAACCGGGAAAGTGTGAAGGAAACCAGACTGTTTGCCCTCAAACAAAAAGCAGTGCCTGGTTGCAGCAGAAATGCAAGACAGGACACAGCCAGGAACCTTCAGCAACCACCAACCAACCAGGAAAGGAATATATTGTTTTCCCCTAGCAACCAGTGGTTGCCAGGAGGTTGATGATTGGTCTCTAGGCCTGTGTGATTGAAGCACAAGTGATTAATTAAAACAAAAACAGGGTGCCATTCATTTTTCCAGTATCTAAATGCGAACAAGACAAAAAAAAGCTTAAGACCCAATACAGTAACATGACTTTGATTATGGTGCAAATGTGGCTAACTGGAACTCCTCAAATCCAACCAAAAATGGTCAAATAACTGAAATAATTTAGCTTTTTTAGATTGCCAGTGTAGTTAAAACTATTTGGGATACAAAAAATGTAATTCATATGATCCTTTTTGGATAGTATCTACAGCCACGTTACTGTTCATTATGCTTACTGTCGGAGTTTAGTGAGCTAGCATGCTACTTTTGGACAAAATCTGTGACCTGATTTTGGCACTAGATGGAAAGTCAGGGGACCATCAAAGCGATTACGGTCCATCCCAAGAGTAGCATGGCAATCCAACCGACAAAATGAGTAAATTTTCTGCCAAACATGTCAGCTCCACGGCTCAGCATGAAGGAAAGTCACAGTAGTTTGAACAGAATACATGAATGACTACTGGCTAACCTCATACCTAGATTTGTATTTCACAATAGGAAAGCTCTTATCCCTTTGATTCTCTACGATCATAAAACATTTTAAAATGCAAACATAGGTCTTTTTTTTGTTAGACATCTGACAGATAACCATTTTTGTAGTTTCTATGGGGAGGACAGCCTTTGTCCCAAGCAAGCTGACCCCAATGAGTTGGCATGTGATCCAAAATCTGCATGTAAGTGGTCTGTGTAAACCTGGCCACACGTGTCCACGAACACACGCACTCACAATTTAAATGGTTTTGTCAACTAGATAACAGAGGAGGAGGGAGTGAGCAACGGACAGGAAAGAAAGTTGAAAAGCAGAGCAAATTGGACTGCTTGTTTCCTCGGAGCGCCTCTGACAGCTCAGTCTGGGTGACTGTGCCGCTTTCTTTCTCTCTCTCTTCCTCCTTCTCTCTGTGCCTCTGCCTCTCTCGCTCTCTCTGATTACCTTTTTGCAGGCGAAGGAAAGAGAAGCTGGGAGGGAAAGAGGAGGAGGAGGAGGCTAGTTTCCACGGTGATGGCTGATGAAAGAGAACGAGGCAGGTTCTGCTCGGTTGCACACCTCTTCTCTATCTCTCTCTTCTTCCCCCCTTCTCTCAGTCTGTCCCTACTCAAACAGCAAAGCCCCCCCCCCCCCCCGAAAACATCTCTCTGTTCATGTTTCAAATCTTCTCACCGCTCCTCCTTCACTCTACCTAGTTTTCTCTCACATTCACAAAACATTAATTCATCCCATTCCAGTTTTCCCTCTTATCTGTTATCGCTTTCATACATGGCTGTTTCAGGATTCCCTCCACGCAGCTAGCAAACATTACACTCACATGTTATTGTTATGTCTCATTTTAAATCCAGGACCATTAATGTGCTGCCACAACAGCTTCTGCTCTTCTGTGAAGACTTTCCTCGAGATTTTGGAGCCTGGCTTGAGTCCTTTCAGAGGTTGTTGTTCAGCTGCCCTGAAACAAACTGCTGCCATGAGGCTGGAGACACCGTGTGGTCTAAAACTGCTCCCCGGGTGCCCAATGGCTGCCAACTGCTTCACAGAGTGAATGGGTTAAATGCAGAGAGGAATTTCCCCACGGGGGAATCAATAAAGGATCAATAAATTATACATTATTATTATTATTATTATTAAAACAGTGTCATGCAATTACACACATCAGTTCTGATATGAAAATAAGAAGGCTTGGTTAAGTATAAACATTAAAAAGAAGATTTTTCTATACGTATGACATGTAATGAAAGAAAAATATATGCATGCTAGACTTAGAGTCATGGTTAAAGACCAAAAAAGACCCATCCCCTGTCAATTCTAAGGATTTACATATCGTGACTCAATGAAAAACACTCAGCTTCCAAGTCGACACACCTATAGTATTTTACAATTTACAAATCCCATGTCGCCTTGTTCTCAAATTATTGCATTCGCAAGATTTTCAGAAAACTTGAACTTTGACCTTAAGGTTTAGGTCACTGAGATTCAAAATAGTCGATACACCAAATGTATCAATTTGAAGCTCCTACTCCTAAAAATGCAGCAAAATACAAAAGCAGTGGGTGTAAAAACTAAGACTCTATAATTCAATAGCTTTTAGCAGAAGTAAGTTATTCAGCGTAAGGATTTTCTGTATGACTTCATCATTCTCTCACATCTCTGTGGAAGACTTTTGCCCCGCTCTGTTTTATCGCGTTGCTTCAGTTCAATGAGATTTGCAGGCATTCGTTTATGCACAGTTCTCTTAAAGTCTCACGATTGCATTTCAAATAGGTTGAGGTCCGGACTTTGACTGGCCTCCTGCAACACCTTGATTCTTCTCTTTTTCAGCCATTCTGTTGCAGATTTGTTGCCGTGCTTTGGCTCACTGTCTTGTTGCATGACCCAGTTTTGCCCAAGCTTTAGCTGTCAGACAGGTCGCCTCACATTTGACTCTAAAATACTTTGGTATACAGAAGAGTTCATGGTCCAATCGATGACTTCGAAGTGTCCTGTGGCTGCAAAAAAAGCTTGAATCACCATGTCTTCACCACCATGCTTACATTTAGTGGTAGGCGTTCGTGCTGATATGCTGTGTTTGGTTTGAAATTTAACATACTAACTGAGGTCTGTAGAATCTCAGATTTTGCTTTTCTTAAGCATTGCAAGGTCTGACCTTGGGAATTTGGCAAAAATCTGTTTTGTTTTTTTTCCCCTTCTAACTGCATCTCTATTACACCTCCTTCCCTGTAGCTACTGGCACAATTGCTATCTTCCTTCAGTCCATCTCTCCCGACATTCTCTGATGTATCATTTTTACTTTCCAGATGCAGTAAAACTTTTCATCTTCTACTAAATCTCCTCCCTTCATCCTTTAGCCTACCTACCCTTATTATCCCCCTCCCTTGATACCTTCTTTAGAAACACAGCAAAATGTCCTGCGGGTCTGTCTGAAACCCTCCTTCCTTTTAAGCCCTGGAGCCTTTATTTTACATTCTCTTCCAAGCTTTTCAGCTGTGTACAAACTCTCCTTTTGTGCTATTAATTCCATCACAGCTGTGATTAAATATCTGTTTCCCGATGATGTCTGTCTCTCTAAGATGTTGCTTTTATCCTGCACATCGCCACATCTGGCTTTCTTCTCTTTCCAGCTCTTTCTTCTACCATCTTTTAAAATTCCCACATGCAGGAGGAAACTGTAAATTTCCTCCTGCATGTGGGTCTCTTTATGGATCAAGGACTGCGGTTTTAACAGCAACATTGTGAATAAAAGGAGAAAATTTTGACCACACGCTACAGTTTTCCTATACACAGGGGTGTGTCTAAAAGGGGGAACATGGTGACATCAGCCCCTGAGATATTGAGCAACTTCTCTTCTACATTTAATTACTAACAGTCAGCATAAGGTAATTATTATTTTGTCAATTTAAATTTATTAGTTAGGATTTTTTCAGATTGCATGGGAGCACATTTGCAGTGGGTGAAAACCCCTCTCCAAACTGAAATGTGTAGGCAGACAGAAACATTTGTGAGACCATGAATTAAACTTTAAAGGAGAGCCCGAGAGTTGGATTTCTAAGACCAATACCATACAGATATTTGGTCATTTAAAAATCTGATATATCGACTGATATTTTTTTCTTTCGAGCAGATAAAAAAAGAAGAAAAACGATTTCCCTAATAATTGTCATGCATTTATGAGTCCTTCCTAAGATAACATAAGAGTGCAGTTTAAAAAGAATCTTCTATTGTGGCAAGTCATAGATTATGTGTATACACCCGACTTTGCTTGATCAGCTGGTTGTTGCAAACAGGGAGGTTGCACAGTGCGCTCTAGTGGACAAAGTATGCAATGTCAACATTCATAACATGGCTTAAGTGTCGTTCTCCCTTTTCTTCTATACTTTTTAAATTTTCATTTATTGGAGGATAAATGAAAGTTATTTTCTTGATGCGCATTTTTTGGGCAAAGAGTTATATTTCTCGCAATAATATCGTCCTGTTGACCGATCAGTTGGGCTATTCTTTGTATTTAATATTTTGATGCTAATACTGCTGTTTAGTACGAGTATTAGTATATATTACTGTTCGTAACGAACAAAAATACTTTCTCCACAACTATGCAAACCAGTTATTCAATCCAAAATACATTTCAAGTTCTTGTGCAGCACCAATTTACATGTAAAACCATCTGCATTAAGCTGCAGAGCACTGCACAAGAGCCTGATGATCTTGCATACCCACTCCCCTCCCCCTGTAAATGGAGCTTCCAGGACATAAGCAAATAATGGGAACATGCAAAAGTAGTTGACTTTTCTTATAAAGGACACATATGAAGGTTTTTTTGGTTTAAAAATACAAACTCTAAAAATGTCTGGATAGATATTAAAATATAAATCATAAAATATACACCTCCCCTTTTCCTTTGTCTTTTTTGGTCATGTCCTCTCAAGAGAAATCTTGCTTCTTTCTCTTTTATATACCTGTCCCCTTCTCTCAGTGTTACCCTCCTTAACGATTCCTCTTACCTCCTCTGTCTTTACCGCTGTCCCTCTCAGTCAGGTGATTGCTTTTATCCTAGACATGGTCAAACACCCCACATATTTAATTAATGCTTATCTCCCTATACTGTGACCTCCTTTTCACTCTGTCCTTCAATTCTCAACCCCCACCTGCATCTTTAAACCTTCTCTCCTCCTTCCTGCAGCCACCTGAGCGATCACTGCTACCTCTGTCTCTGTTTAAAACCCTATTCCTTCATTCTGTAACCGAGTGATCATCTAAATCCACGTTGTGGTCCCACAAACTCCCGAGAGATTCACCTGAAACTGAGGGCACGCGCAGCTCATCCATCACTTTTCACTTGCTGCTCTTCTCCACCCCTCTCCCCCGCTTCATTCATGTGCACTGTGGTTTCTCTTCATTCATGTTTTGTCTGTTCTCTAAAGGAGTTTTTCTTGTGCTCATTTATTCTATCGCAGCACCTCTTTAGAGAAATCCCAACGTCACCACACACTGCTGGTCCCTGTTAACATCTGGTATTAGCAAGTGCACGTAAATATTCATCCTATTACAGGCCTTAGTATTTATGCCAGAATCTGGAAAACATCCCTGTTATTTAAATTCTATAAGAACTCTACATTCCTGTGTGCTAAATTACAAGCAGCCCATTAAAAATTCCTCTAGAACTCACTTTATGAACTCTGTTGTTGTTAAATGTTAATGCTTATTATGCTATTTCCCTGCTCTTTTCTTTTGGGCTTTCCTTTTAGTTGTTTGCTTATCTAAAATTGCAGTTTGCTGATGCCTTGCATTGAGGCCGCATTACCGAAGCACTGTCCTGAATCTTAATTTATAATTTAGCAATGAAGAGCTGGGATATTATTTTTTTAACAAATACAGTGCATCTGAAATCAAGGCAAACAAAACTATACCATTCAAGAATTCTTGCTATATGCAGAAAAAGGCCTAGTCTTTTAACTTTTTTTCAGGCAGCTTAAGATGGGGATTAATTATACACATGCTGACCTCATTATTTGAACCACTGGACAGGTTTAAAATGAGCATCCATCACTGTAATAATGTATGTGACACAAAATAAAAGCAAAACAGGTTCCATTTAGAAGCAGAGAATACGTGCATGTGCAGGCGCTTTTACGCCTAGTTAGTTGTATTTAAAAATCAGTGAAAACTTTAGAATAAGACCACCTGCTCGCTACTACTTATATGCTAATTATTGCCTTAAAGTAAATATTTCTTTCAATTAAGGTCTCTTTTTGCCTTGGTGCCCATTTTCACTGCTAAATAAAACTGTAAATGCTGCACATCATGCATGTGTAACTGCTCTGTGTGTTCACCTCCACTGTAAGAACACTGCATATATGAGGCTTCACTACTTGTCTGTAGTTACTGTCTAAGTCACTCACACCCTCCCTGTTGTCGGACACAGTACAGGTTGCTAATACACACATCCGCTTCCTGTCAGCTTATGGGGCAGCTATGAATTATAAAAGCATGGCTACCAGTGTGTTACCACTGTGCTAAGTGGATATAAGATGGACAGAATGACAAAAGAGATAAGAGAGCTTCTTCACTTAAGTAAAGCAGTTGTTAAAGGCGTGCATGAAGGAGTATATGTGCAAATGATGTTTCGTTGTCTGAGCCTGTGTGTGTGAATGCACTGACATTGTGTTAACTTGGCATCCTGCTCCCACAGCTGTGCCTATGTGGAGGATTGGGAATATCCTGGAATTTGTCTGTTTATTCATTCAATAACATGTGCGTGTTGCTGTGTGCATAAACGTACAGCAGCATACCTGCACCATCTGGCGCTGTAACACCCCCCCGCCCACACACACACTTTGACGTGTTGACAGTGTCAAAGTCCTCTATCTTGTTCAAGTTTTAGATTTTTCCTTTTTATGTTCACTTCAGTTGTCTATTAATTGGAACACTGGTGGGTCAATCCCAGGCTGCTCCAACCTGCATGTCAGAAGTATCGTTGGGCAAGATGCTGAACCCCGAGTTGCCTCTGATGCATCCATCAGACTGTTGGCCTATGTGAACGTTAGGTTAAAACTGCTTAGGCATAGAAAAAGCACTTGCATGAATGGGTGAATGAGGCTTTATTAAAAAAAGCTTTGAGTGCTCAAATTCAGTAGAAAATAACTATGTAAGAGCCAATCCATACAGCCAAAAGGCTTTAGAGAGCCAATCAAACCCTGTGATCAAGGCACACTCTTCTGTGTGGTGCTAAATATGATGGATGTGCAGCCAAATGCCTTGAGAGTTTCTAGAAAAAGTCCAAATTAACAAGAAAATCACTCAGAGTTTTTAAAGGGAGAAATGCTGCAAATAAGGACTTGAAAAAGTAAGAAGCAGCGGGGGTGATGTATATGAATTTTAATTTGAATCATATTTACTACATCTGGCTTTTTACATTTTTTGGGCAATTAATTTCCTTAAACGTATTGTACAATTTATTATGTTTTTTTCAGTGAGAAAAAACAGTCACACTGATGTAGAAGTCTCAAAAACCCATACATCAAATATGATAGACTAGATGTTAAAGGCCTAGCTGACTTCATCTGATTTTGGGCAATAACAAGGTCTGAGTCACATTCTTGGAACCAAAACTTTTTCAAGACATTGTCAATTCTTCCAGCTGATAACGAAGTTAGATCAGATGTTAGATTAGATTAGCCATTGTTGTCTCTGGGGAAATTTACCTTGGACAAGTGAGGGAAACATGTAAGATAACACACACAAACAAACACTCTGCACTTATTACCATTACCATGTTGGCACTCATGTAAACCAGCTACAGTGAACACAACAGCTGTTAGCCTTGCTTGCCGTCCCGTATTCTGTGCACTTTACTCGCACAAGGAAAAAAAACAGCCTATTTAAACCGCTGATATCTAAATGTTCAATATGAATTTGTGTGATACTGTTACATCAGTCAAATGTTGGTCAGTGTCACACAAAGAAGAGTCATCTGACTTCTGTTTCAGTGATGTAGTAGCTGATCGTCACTGACATTACTCCTCCTGTGTTTTGTCGAATGGGAAATATGTTTATCTGGCTTTTGGAGTGTTGGGAGTTCCCCATTATCTAAATGTAGATTGCTTGTGAATTGTAAAGTTCACTGCACCGCCATGAAGTTTTGATGCATCCCTACTCCAACACAGCTGAATCAAATGGTTGGATTACCTCTTCAGCATGCCATCAAATTTGGCAAAGGCCTGATAACAAACCATTCATTTGATTCAGGTGTATCGGAACAAGGATGTGTCTAAAAGCTGCAGGACGGTAGCTCTCGAGGACTGGAGTTGGACCACCCTGCTCTACATATAAGAGTCAAGAAGTCTGGATTCAGTGGAAAGACCAACTTCTCTTCAATGCTTGGTGTGCCCCTCTGTTCAAGGATGGTTGTTCACAGTAGACATAGATGGCCTGTCTCACTCCTCTTTTAAACAATCTGTCTTCTCTGTCCATAATGTGAATATTGGCATCCTCAAAAGAGTGACCTTTGTCCTTTAGATGCAGATGTACAGCTGAGTCTTGTCCTGTCAGGGTGGCTCTTCTATGTTTTGTGGTGAGTTTATGGAGTGGCTCTTTGGTTTCTGCAGTGTAGAGATCTGAGCACTCCCCACTGCACAGCATATTTCATGTTACTTAACTTGTACTTGGAATGATCCAGAGCCATTGAATGGAAGAGTGGCGTCATCTCCACGCTAGCTTCGTCACAGAGTTACAGAAGCACAGTTTGAGGAGTTAAAAACAATGCTGTATGTTATTAGCACACAGTCCAACTGCCAGCTAAGCACTTGCAGAAACTATTTCAATGCTACAACACCCGGCTGATAGGACTCTGACTTACTCAAGGGCTCTGGGCTGAACCAGAACTTAAAGGTGAAACATTTTCATGAAATTTAGAAATCCAATCACTTTCTTTCAATACTCCCGAATGACCTGGATGACTGAGAGCCTATGCCTAAACTCTCTGGCAAGAATTCAGTGAACCACCATTGCCTTTGGTTCCATAATCAACAGGTGCTTGCGAAATTCACACCCAGTTCCAGCGCCATTCAGGCCAAAACAAGCTTCTTCTTTTTTTCCTCCAACCTGGAACAACAGTGCAATCCACCTTCAAAGGAAAAACCTTTCCCATCATTACTGTGGTGGTGCCAGGGTGCACATGCCTGGTTCATGGTAGTGGTGCAGATGCCTGGCTAATAACGCTCTGTTTGCCCTGTTAGTGCTTTATTTCTACCCAGAGCTATGCAGCGTGATGACAGCCACATCTACTCAGTTGCGATCTATTCTGCGGTGGAGGGTGAAGTCGAGAAGAGCAGCTTAAGAAGTGAGTTACAGGGATTATAGGCTGCTGTCACACTCTCATAGGCAAACACACAAACCTCCTCTGGTATTAAAAGGCAGACAGTAGGGGAGACAGGGCGTGTGCGTGTGGAAACAGCTACACGCACGAGCACTCACACACACAAACACACACGCGCCGGCCAGAAGCAGAGAGAGGAGAGACAGACAGGCAGCCAGTCAGACTGATCACGTACCTTCCAGACAGCAGGTTCGCCAGAGGCCGGAGTGCGTCATCACCTCCTCGTTCTTGCGGCTCGTGTCGTTGTCGCCGCTGCTCTTCACGCGGCACACCCCGCGCGAGTACAGCCAGTAGTCGGTACCGACGGCGATGGTCATGAGGCTGAAGGCGGCGAACGCGCCCACCGTCGTCACGAGCATCTGGACGCCGCGGTCACACATCAGCATCTTCATATATGCGGCTCCTGTTCGTCTTAATCTGTTTTCGTGTGTGTGTGTGTGTTTCCTTTCCTTTTCCCCTCCGCTCTTTTAGATTCACCCCTTTTATTTCCTTTATATCCCGCGAGACTTGGAGAGTCAGAGTGAGGGACACGCGCTCAAATAAATAATAAGAGCAATAACAACAACAACACGGGGAAGGTAGGTAAAGGTGGCGAGTTTGTGAGGAGGCTATGGAGAGAGAAATGAAGCTGGACCCGGCTGCCTGGTTCGCTGAGTTGACTTGAGGCTCGTGGCAAAGGGCGGGAAGGTAGGAGAGCGGCACGTCACTTTCTCGCGCATCAAAAACCGGTTCTCACCATCACCATCCACATACAGAGGCGCGTGCACGCACCCACACAGCGTAGGATTAACGGCCAACGGTCGTCCCCAACTGCTGGCACTGCCCACACTCACTCAGAGTGGAAGTTAACGGCGGTAACGCATCCTGCCGTGTTATTCGTCCCGGGGTTAGGGGAGAGCTTCTTGTCTTCGCCTCTCCTGCTTTCCTTCTTAACTTATTAATCTGTGAAGCATTAACAGCCAGGGTCTGTGTAGGGGGACTCCATCTTTAAAACAGCAAAACAGGGGATCATTTTGTCTGTAGCGATGTCACCCCCGCAGCGTGAATCTGTACTAAAGCATCACTCACCGCTGTGACCGGTTCTCCTCTTCCCACAGTGTCTCTGACAGCAGGCCAGCGTCTGTTCACCTCCCCGTCCAGTGAATTAATGAATGAATACAAGAATGGTGAATAAAGACCATGTGTTATCTACAAAGCGGAGACTGACCGACATCCATCGCGTGTTTTCCGCTCCAGCTGTTGACACAGTGACATGTTTTATCTCCCTGGATGACCAATGTCCGGGCTTTAGACACTAGTCCAAACCGTATCCGGTGAAATGCTCTATACAAGTTAAATTGGTCCAATAAGCACAACAAGAAAGGATTAATCAGATTTATCCTCCATAGAAGTCAGTGTAGAACCGCAACCGGGACACACCGGCCGACGACAGTTACACCCGCTTGCGTTTGCTCCCAAGAAACGTGCCTGCTGGTAGGCGACAAATAATAAAAAATAAAAACAACAACAAGAAGAAGACAGCCGTCGCCTCCTCCACTTCGTCGTCCTCTTCTTCTTCCTCCTCCTCCTCCTCTCCGTCCAACCAACACAAACTAAAATTAACCGCGGGTCTCCTCAAACTCCGCCCGAGGCAGAGGCAGTCGGCTGGGATTGGGTTCCCCGGTGAAAGAGCCCTTCGGGAGCTAATAGTGTGCCTTCACTGCTGCAAGTCCCGCCCACCACCTTCTCTATAAAGCCAAGCCAGTTTCACTTGAAACACAAACACACACTGGTTGAAAAGTATTCCCACGTCTGCGCGACCCGGCTGGGTAGCAGAATAGACCCCGCAGTAGAGAGTTAACAGAGGGTATGTATGGCAGGTCATTAGTGCCACACATACAGCGGTGATCAGGACAGATCAGAGCACGCTGGACTTTGATTTGACCACGTTTCACTGTGAGTAGATATTGAGCTGTCTACACACACACACACACACACACACACACACACACACACACACGAAGAATAAAAGGGAATAAGTTGTGATAGCACAATAAAACGAACTGCATGTGTTCAAAGGCAGGGTTGCGTGTAGTTTTGTGGCTTGCTGTCCCTGGTGCTGAGTGCGGCGCTGTCCTTGGTGCTCATTTGAAACGCAGCGTCATCCCCCTCCTCCTCCTCCCCTCTCTGTTTTTCTGTTTTCTCCTCTCTCCTCCGCTAGCCGCGGCGCCAGTAGCTCCTGCGCCGCACTGATTAGTTAGAAAAGAGAGAGCGGGAGAGAGATTGGCAAGCGATGCATGGAGAATCGCGCTCGGGAGAGAAGCACAGACGCCACTTAAAGAGCCACGGACCGTTTTTAATGACTCCACTTCAGCGAGGATTCCACACGAGGCGGTCTGCTCTTCATGCTTCACTTAACACACCGGAGTGCGCGTGACCGTGGGTGCAAGTATCATAGGTGTATACCTGAGTAACATGTGTATATATGGAAATCAGAGGGGGGTTTAAAGCTTGCTGTAGCCTGCCTAAACCCAAGGAATGGAAACGTGGCTTCTTTTCTGGAGCCCATCCATCCACTTAAGTGTTTAGGTGCCACAGCTCACTGACTGATTCTCTGACTCTATTAAAGGCTGAGGAATTAAAACAATCAAAAACAGAGAGACAGAAAAGTGAGCACAGAGCACAGAGAGCAGGGGGAGAAGGATTACAGATAAATAAATCCATGAACTGATCACCAGAGAGTGCAGTGACAGGTCCTATCATTCTTCTCACTTGCTCTTCCTCTGTGTATCTGTGTGTGTGTGTGTGTCCGAGGCCCTTGCTCGGCTGCATTATCTCACAAGAAGACTCATTAACATAGAAATGACTTTAGGAAGAGAAGTACAGCGTTTCACCTCTGGTGAGAGACGGAAAGCAGGGAAGCCGAAGAGAGGAAGGAGGGCGGGAAAGGAGATGTCGAAGTGAGTTTGGATGGTGGCTGAGAAGAGAAGTGGAGAGATAAGGAAGAAAAAGAATGAAGGGTGGGCAAAAGGCAATGGAGGAGGCAACAAGTGAGGAAAGGACAGGTGGAAGAAGATGAAGAAAGGATATAGAAAAAGAAATGGTTGAATGGTGACATGTTGATGCAATCAGTTTACAGAATACAAGCAGCATTTTTCAGTAGATGAAATGTTCTTGTTTTTTGAGTAGAGCATAAAAGTTATAGAGCCAAAGTCTGACCAGTGGCACAGCGAGGGAACATTTTGTGCAGCCTGCAAGCGTGTCAAGAAAAGATGAAACACCAACAGTTTGTGTCATTCTATAAAGCAGCACAGAGAAAGACTGAGGGAGCATTTCTCTTCAGTTTCAGATCTTCTTTCTATCCATCATACATGGCTAACCCTTCCTAACATTAACACATGGAGCTGGTGTCAACAAACACTGCCTCACTGATGGTTAAAAACGGTAAACTCAAGGCAGCACAAGATTCTCTGGGCAGGTTACGAACGCTACCTACAATTTTTTGGATGTTTGCATTTTTCTTGTTCACATGAGCCCAAACTTTGAGACCACCCCCCCCCCCCCCCCCCCCTCCATTGCAGAGAGTTGACTTTTAGATACCCATTCGTTCATTTTCTTCTGCTTATGGAGTTCAACAGGGGTTAGCTGTCATAGGGCGAGGGGCAGGGTACACCCAGGAGAGGTCGCCTGTGGATCTACCAGCTCCACACAGAGACAGACAATCACGAACATGCCCAGAACCTTCTTGTGACAAGGTTAACCACTGCACCCATGAGCCACTCTCTTGGGTATATATTTTATTTAAAAAGGTTACTGACAGAATGCAGCATTGGCAACATGTATATAAAATGATCATATCTGTTATTAACTTCTGTCTCTCTTCCACAGCATGTCTTTTATCCTGTCTTCCTTCTCTCACCCCAACCGGTCGCAGCAGATGGCCCCGCCCCTCCCTGAGCCTGGTTCTGCCGGAGGTTTCTTCCTGTTAAAAGGGAGTTTTTCCTTCCCACTGTCGCCAAAGTGCTTGGTCATAGGGGGTCATATGATTGTTGGGTTTTTCTCTGTATCTATGAAGCACCTTGAGGCGACTTATGTTGTGATTTGGCGCTATATAAATAAAATTGAATTGAATTGAATTGAATTGAAAATATACTTTCAGGTTTCCTACTCTGTGGTCATGAGGTATAGGTAAGGTAAGTATATTTTATATAGAGAGGTACTACTACTAAGAATTAAACACTGCAGTTGTGATATATTTATCACAGCAGGCACGTGTTTTATAAATATCGACAACAGTAAATCTTAGGTTTCTTTCAGGATGTCAGCAGAAACACTAAAAAACTGCAGTCAGATTTCTTACCATGAGTAATGCAGATTGTTGTAAGATCAGCATCACCTTGTGGCTTAATTTCCTCTCTTAAAACCCTTTTGCTCTCTTAGATATGGCATAAAGTGCAGACTACTGACAGGAACTTTTTATAACGACAAACTATTAACTTCTAACCAAAGTGTGATTACAGTGATGGTGTTGGTAGGCAGCAGAGAGAGACAGGACTCGAGGAGGCCCTTGTGGGGAAAGGCATTTGGGACATGACGTTAGCAATCACCAAAATGTCCTATGTTTGCCCTTTCTCTGTCATTGGGAGAGCTGTTTCTGCTCTCTTTTTCTCTCCTCTCCTCAGTTATTGGCAGTGCAACAGAAGGATGAGGATAGAGATATGGGGAGGTTCTTGAAGCGGGGAGGAGGAGGAAGACTGCAGGGCTTCTGCTTGGTGAGCTGGAACCTTCTCACACCTCTGGCCAGTGTTCAGAGATTAGGAGGAGGAGGAAGAAGTTAGAGGAAACTGAAAACCACAGAGAAATTAGAGAGCAAAAGGTAAGCTGTTTGGAGGAAGAGAAATGTGCCGTAAGGAGGGTGAGCTGGATAGATTTACAGATGGGGAGTGTGGGGCAGCTAGTGGTGATGTTGCATTTTTGTGTGACTGTGCTCGTATATTTAATGATGTATACAAGTGAGTGCGTTGGAGAGAAATCAGAGTTTTTCAGATGTGTGTGTTGCCTCTGGCACGGCCAGAGTTCAGTCTTCTGTACGTGGTAGGTCTTCAAATGTGAAGTAATCATTCATTTCTGGGTGATTGTAATGTGCATGACAAACACTTTTTTTCATTGTCACATGAAAAGTGTTTCTAATGAGTTCTAATGTTTCCTTTATGTAATTCATGGTGCAGGGACATGGACGTTAGCTTGAAGAGTTTAGTTTATGCTACAGTCACACTGGCGAAAACAGTGGCTAGAGACCATGGCATCACCAAAATTACGGCAATCGTTTGCAGTCTCCACTCGCTGTCACCTGGTGTCTTCAAGATGTGTCGAGATGGTGATACAGCAATAAGATGAAACCAGTCTGCTTCATGCTAATAATTGTAACTGTGATAGAGCAGCGAAATTTGCTAACCTGTTGCCGTCTACTTTTTTAAATATTTATTGCAGTGGAGTCAGGATCTTGATGCTAGTTGCCTTGGAGCTCTGGAGGGGTCCCCATCACGTCGTTCGTCTCTACATTACCCCATGCAGGGTGCAAATTACTTTAAAAAAACATCAGTGGAAGTGATATAAATAATTAAGCAGAGGTGTTATCCATTAATTTGGGACCGCTCGCAGGCTGACTCCAGTTGATTGCAATGAGTTGGTCTGTCTGCATTTGTAAAGTATTTGCAATTATTTTAAATTCTTCTGTCTGAATGAAATCAGTCCAAGTTGGATGGCAACTTTTTCCTAGACGTGTTGCTTCTCAATTGCCTGTGTAATTGTCTTGTAATTGAAAGTAGTTGCCCAGAGGTTGATGGTCTTTCATGATGAACATCTGGGCAACCAGGAACTACTTAATGTCAGTCTCCCAACACCAAAATACTTAAAAGCAACCACTGGTTTTTCCTAGCTGTTTTATTTTTCCTATAAGTGTGACTGAGGCTTTAAAGACTTGGTTTAAAGTTATGAGCAAACAGGAAAACAGGTCAGTGAATGTCTCATAAAGATATGGGAACATGACTGTGTGTGTGTGTGTGTGTCAGATTAGGTAAAAACATAACAGACTTTGACATTGATTGATTAAGAATGAGGTGTGGTGTGAATGAAATAGAGAAACAGAGAAACAGAGGGACACTTTAGCTGGGAAGAAACATGTCTGATGGTGTGAAGGTGTGCCTAATATGGTTGCCTAATGAAAACGTCTGTGCGGCTGTATGTGAGAGAGAGAGAGTGAGAGGTGGTAGAAGAGAGGGCAAGAAAGGAGATAGGGTGAAATAAATCCAATAAGCTCCTCTGTCATGCTACCCTCTTGAGCGTTTTAAAGAGCCACTGAATGAAAAAATAAGAGAATCTTTTGCTTTTGTCAGTTTTCCTTTTTCATCTCTCGTCAGTCTGCTGCAGAGAGCGTCGTTTTTACCTCAAAACTCCCCCATCATCTTTTTTTCTTTTTCATTCAGCAATAGCATGTAGCTTCCTCGCTTCAGCATGCTCTGAAAGGCACAGAGCTAAAATGCATATACCAAAATCAGTGCTTCCTCTGTCACTGCCTTGGGGCAGGCTCCAATCAACACCCCGCTCTCTCACCATTGCAAGCCTAAGGGGAACAAACAAACAAACAAATAAACAGTTATTGAGTCTAATTTTATGTTCCCTTGTTTGAAAGTGTGAAAGCCTCTGCTGCACTTTATACTTATTTATGGTCGCTCCAGTTTCTGTCATAGTTCATGCTGCCAGTGTGTTTGCATATGTATGCCTATATGCATTTAGCATACAGTGATTTTAATGATTTTTTAAAACATGTCTTCAGGGAAGGTTCATGTTTGGCATGACATAATTTACTTTTGCAGTTCTCTCTGTGTGCTCTCATATAGAACAAATGCTTATTTCACTTTCAGTTTATCCACAAAATGCAGTCACAATCATGATTATGCATAAAGTATTCACTTGTTAAATGGGAGCCTCTTCTGTATAGGGGCCCAGAGATCAAAGAACAAATGACTTGCAATTGAATACAAATACAATTTCTAACCTGAATCCTTCACCCTATTAGCCATCCATCCATTCACCTTCTTCTTATTATCCAGTTCAGCATCATCCGGAGGGCGGAGCCTATCCCAGCTGTCACTAGCCAGCATGGAGGGTACACAGGTGGCCAGTCTGTTGCAGGATTAATGCATAGAGACAGACAACCATTCACAACCCCACGCACATCTTTTGACTGAAGGAGGAAGCTTGAGTACTCCGAGGGGACCCATACAGACATGTGGCCAACATGCAAACTCCCATGCAAAGCATGAATCCCCAGTCCGGATTCAGACATGCAAACTCAGCACCATTGTGCAAAAGTAGCCTAAAATTACTCTAAAGACCCTCAAAGTATATCATAGTACATCTAGACAGTGGCACATAGAGAATAACTGTCACGGGCTGCGGAGGCAGACCATGTGTGGGTTTGTGTTGAGGACCCAGGAGCAGACAGAGGCGAGGAGACGGAACCTGAGAACCAAAAACGAGCCTTTATTTGGCTGGTAGCAGGAACTGAATATGAAAACTAAGGAAACTAAGAGCAACCATGAAAAACTGACTACTAAGACCTGAACTATGACAACACACTGTGGCAATAAACTATGACCAAAAATGGGGTGGGTAACACAGACAACGCAATGTTAAACACACGGAGTCTGAGGACTTAGATACACACATGGGGTGATCAGGAGACGTGGAGACACAGCTGACTCGAATGAAACATAATGACAACGCAGGGGAGAGTAACACTGCACACACTAACACGAGACACGGACCTTCAAAGTAAAACCAGAAACATGACAGACACTGAACTAAACCTAAGAACGAAACTCTTAACCAGAATAACACTGAAACTGAGGATTATAATATTCAAAACAGGACAACTAAAGAATCTGAAAGTAAACCATAATACAGAATAAACAGCAAAATACAAGAAACTGAAAATGCTGGGTCAAAATGACCCAGAACCGTGACAATAACAGTATATATTAAGAGCATGAATTTCAAATAGAAATCTACATTATTTTTAAAACATTTGGACTGTTTGGAAATGTGCTATATAAATAAACTTGACCATGAACTAGTATTGAACATACTGTAGTTGCAACTTCTGTCCTGTGGCTAATCTGTGGAGCTCCTGTTTTTTGCCTTTTGTTGTACTTGAGAGGGAAACTACACGGAGATAAGGTCACAAAGTCTATCACTGATTCTATATATACAACAGTATATGTTGCACAGACATTTAGAAAGGTCCAGTATTCAGTTTATCCTCATATGTAATTTTAAATCCATGTCCTACTTGTTCTTCTTCTGGGCTTTTTTTTTTAACCCTTTATCTTCATATTTGTTCATCAGTTTTCCTTCAAATAAAATATTAATCACTGTTACATTAATATTGACATTATGAGAAAGGGCCATATACGTGGTGCCTTCAGAGGTGTTTGTCTATACCTGTTTGCTGAAAGCCATTAAAAAGTATGCGTAATGATAAAGACACATTTTGCATTTGCTGTACAAAATATTATGAAGAGATACCTCGTTAATTTCTGCACATTCTTACAGATTTACTACGGTAATAAAAAGGTTTTCTAAACTCCTGTGGCATTTTGCATCATTTCAGATTAATTAATGGTTGTTATCAGTTCTTAAAAAATAAAAGATTTTGAAATCAAATTTCATCATTAACACAACAGCCCATGAACTGTTGATATATTGATGGCAAAGTTTAACCAGTGATTTGACCTGTATGCAACAGCTTGTGATGCTATAACTGCTCCACTTACTTTTTTTTTTTTATCATATTTTCACAGTGAGAATATAACAGATGATCTAGAAAAAAGAAAGACATTCAAAACAAAACAGACCAAAAACAAGGAAACAAGCCAACATGTGATTTTGCAACATAATTTATTACTTTACAACCGCAAGCATCACAAAACATTATTATTATTATTATTATTATTATTGTTATTATTATTAAATCAGTGAACTATCTTATCTCATAAAACACATCCTTACTCTTTTCTTGCAGTTTTCTGCATTTAAACACTGAAAATTATCTTCAGGTTATTGTTAAATCACTTGTTGTTTAGAATGTAAGCCCAGCCTAAATCAAAGCAGAAGTAAGGTCAAAATGCAGCCATCAAATGTTAATTAAACCTTAGCAGCAGCTCCTCGGTTGTTATGTTTAGTGTCATGTAGCCTTTGAAAGGCTACAAACCGTAAGAGAGAAGGGTAAAGGGGAAGAGAACGGGACCAATCAGGGATAATGAGAGGCAAATGAAACTGAAATGCCTCGAGAAGACGAGGGAAGAAGCAAGGGAAAAAGCTGCAGGAAGGGATAAAGGTCAAGAGGAAAGGAACGAAGAAAGAGAAAGACAACGAGGAAGCTGAGTGGGAGAGGAAGAGAGGAAGAAGGGGAGAGAAAGGTCAGAGCAGAAAATAAAATGACAGATGGAAAGGCGTGATCAAAGGAAAGGTCGGGAGGAGAGACAGGAGGGAAGGACACTTTCAGGCCAATACAGTCCACATACGAGTGGCAGAGCACTAAACATCTAGATCTTGCTGGATTTCAGTCAGCACAGATGTATATTTATATCTAGTTTTCGCTCCATGTTTTCTATTGCAACTTACATACATCATTTTTACCCCTAAACACATTGATTTCTGAGTATAAATACAACTATGGAAATGGAAGACTCTTACCCCTATGTACTTCAAAAATATTTATATCTGTACAAATAAAAGCAAAACACAGTCTTTCAATAATATTCAGTAAATGTGCAGCAATGACACGAGACATATCATAAATTAAGCGACATAAAAACCCTTTTACTGTCTAATAAAGAAACTATCACACACATACCCACACACACCAGTCCAACACTTAATATAGAATAAGTCCATATCATATGGAACAAGATATGAAAAAGAGAGATCGTCACATGCATGCATAGTATACTTCCTCATAGTCCTGTAATTTTTTTTAAAAATGTGAAACATATCTGCTAGCTTCTTAAACCAGCTTGTGCGTGTGTTACGGTCATTTTTTCATGTTGGCGCTGTTTAGTCAAACGATGCTGAAGCTGAAGAGAACATTTCTTATCAGATTTAAAGACAGACCTATATTAAAACTGAGCAGCGCTTAAGATATCTGAGTCACACGCATGTAGTGTGCCGTGCTCACTCATTAACTCGGCCATACAAATTCACAAGACAGCTGGCTGAGTGCTATCGAGCGCTTTGGGGTGTGGGGTTGTCAACAGCAGATGCTGAGACTGGGCGTGATTAATATTAGGAGATATTTACACCCTTGACCAGAGAAATATATGGCTGACACACAAAGGGCAGTTGTTGTTTTTTTAAATTTTATATTATACAGCAAAGAAGCAAAACATAAGGACGGCAGAGTAAAGTTTCACCAAAGCTCGAAGATGCTGTGTGCACGTTATTGAAGACACTACAGGCGTGCGTCCTTTCATGAAGATGCTGTTTGTGCTGATTAAAGCAGCAGGAGAAGGAGGAGGATGGGAATCTAGGCCTGTGCAACGGACCTACAGTATATGTCTTGTGTGCCTCCAGGTGCAAACATTTCTTAGTCATTGTCCGCCTTGTTACGCTTCACCTAGTAATTCCAACCCTCAGTCGAGGATCTGACTGTATGGCTACGTGGGTGTACACAGGTATGGGTGCTTGTGTGTGTGACCCAAAATACATACATGTAATTCTGTCTGTCACACACACACACTCACGTACATATATTCTAATATATGGATGACTGTCAAGAAATGCACACATACACAAATAAATTACAGGCAGGTGGTTTAAATTAAAATAAAAAAAAATATGAAAAAGCAGCATTGCTTTTTTATTATTGCTGTTTGTGAAATGACTCCCTTGGAGGCTGTCAAAGCAGCTCAGCGTTCACCGTCTGCGCACGTGTGGATGCCCCACTGGTGACTGCTGCATTGCCAACTCCTGCGACGACTCATCGCACCAGGCTCCCACTGAAGCCCTGGCAGACATACGGGCTAGAGCCAAAACAATTCTGATAATAATAAGAGAGGCATCAGAGGGGCGGATGGAGGGTGAAAAGGAGGAAATAGAGGAAAAAGAAAAAGAGGGGGTAAAAAAAAAAAACCCTAAAAAGGCTGTGAAGCTCGCTAAGTGTGAGACGCTAAGCCTCATGAGAGTGGGATGGGAACAATGGCCCAGTGGAAGTGGTTGGCGGTACTGCTCGCGGTGTGTGTCAGGATGAATGCAGAGGATACGGTTGATATTACGAAATGCAGATGTGCATACAGTTCAAGAAGTTAGAAAGTTTTACTCCTATACAATTTTTACAAAGACACAAGAGTAACAACATTAGAATATATATAAAACTTTACATTGCTAACACCGTGACACGCCAGTTATGTTGTAAAAACATTCATAAACACCAAATCTACATTCCAGTGTGCTTCGTAGGTCTTGGTCCCATTTTACTGTGCATGACAGGGATCCAGAGTTAAACCTGGAACTATCAGCGCTCATCGATGGCGGCCAATTTAGCAATGCCAGGAAAATATGAGCCTGGATTTGCGCGATGGTGCTTTGTAGATGTCACAATGATGCTGTGAAACTTGTGGGATAACACAAGGGAACATAATGCAATACTTCACTTTAAGAATACTAAGAGCGGTGAAAGGCTTGTTGCAGATACAATGCCATAAACACATCAGGAATTCTATCGTTGAATAAAGAAAGAGTGAGCTGACACGAGTGAAGCGGTAAGCTTGTGCTTCTCTACACTGAATAAAACCGGTTGGATTAATGCAGTTGATATTTTCTCTTGTTCCTGCCCTGCACAAAAAGCAGATGTTGACACCTCGGACATTTTTGATTCAATACTTCAACGTCTTTGGTATCCAGTGTTTGGTGCTGTGATTCCTGTTTTGGGCTGCAATCTTGGAGATACCCCAGTATGGCCTAAAAGAACTACAGACATTTACTGAACATACACATTTACTGCTTTGAAACCTCCTCTATCGGTCCATCGGTGTTAATTAGCGGGGGCCACGTATTCCGGGTTGATGTAGGAAAAGCCGAGGAAATCGTCCTGGTCCAGGTTCATGATGACGAGCTTGTCTGTTGGCGTCAAGTCCACAGCCATCTTGGTGAACTCCTTGTCAAAGTTGCAGGTGTCCCGACGGTTCCTCTGCAGGTGGGGTTCAGAGATTATGAAGGGGAGAGGATGTGATGAGAGGGAGGAACGACAGAAAAAATATTGTTGGAGGAGAGTGGGATGGATTGGGATGGAAAAGAGAATCCACTGCTGTTAAACACCCTATAGCGGACAATCAACTTAAAGCACAAGCTCTTTTGAACTAAAGAAACTGCAATATTGTTCAGTTTCTGTACTGTGATGGTGCAACGAACAAATGATTAGGAAGCGCTTCCCTTTCGTACCCGAGGTCAAATAAATCCTGTTCACTCTCATGTCTGTCTGTCTTCCTCTGTTTCAAGTCTTTATGCTTATTGCTCAGTCACAATACAGTAAAAATAGGACATCGGCCTCCTTGCAACTAGGAAAAAAATCGGTGTTTCCCCAGTGAAAGCTTTGGTGTTGGAGACTGATTATAAGATGTTACATAGTGTACAACACTGCCAACCTCTGCATAGTCCATGTCCAATCACCTTTCAATTGCAAGGTGATTGGACAGCTCGCACGCGTGGGCTAACTCAAACTGACTGCAGTCACTCTCATACAGCTATGCAAATTGTTACGAGCACCAATCAATGGCCAAGAGTAAGCATATGTATGCAAATGTGCTGTTTATAGGGTTGGGAAACCTGCAGTCAGCTGAGAATGAAGACTTTATCACAGCTGATTGCGATATCATGACGAACTTTTGCAGGTAATTGTCAGCTTGACCCAATTCAATCGCCAACGGAAAGCAGAGGATCTGTCTTTTTGCACTTTTATTGTCAAGGTGCTTTGAAGATGGCAACTGACTTTGAATGGACACAAACCTGGTCCTCAAAGTCTTCAAAGCAATTATTTCAAAGGCAAGTTCAGTGCACACAGAAGCAGTAATTTTGGTTATGCCACTAGCATGAGCCTGTAGCATGAGCCAGGTTACTTTGCTGTTTGCAGAAAGTTTATCTTTACTGCACACAGGTGAATTGTATCAATTCTTATTTAAAAAATTTTTATTTCCAAAACCTGTACTTGCTTTTTTTCCTTTTTTGGCTTACAAATGAGAAACAACACAGAACACAAGAAACAGCATCAAATGTGCTTGAACTGATAACCAGAGACTGTTCATTCAAAACCCACAAAACTCTGGTATTTTCTTTACATTTGTAGATCAAAGTGGATACCCTAAAAAATTTGTTGTCTGTCTCTCACAGTGGAAATGTTGATGCTAGTGATCCCTGAAATGAAACCACCTGCTGCGGCACAAAATCCTGTGTGCAGTCACATGGTATGTTAGGAAAAACTCACCTGAACATCTAATCTTTCCAGTTAAGTTTCACTATCTAAAGTATTTAAACTTTATTATTAAATGTTAAGAAGAATGTGAATGTTGCCCCACAAGAATACAGAAGACCTTCTTGACCTTCATCTAAGAAAAGGCGTTGTAGCTGGTTGGACTTGCTAAGCCTTGAAAATAAGAAACATCTCTCTTTTTTCAGCACTGAACAAAACAGAACAGTGGTGTATTCAGTCCATTTGCATTGCACAGAAAGTTTTTGGATGAAGCATAGCACCCCCACTTCCCTTCCTTTAGGGCTTTTCCAATCTTCATGTAATAACATTTTGCTAGTAAACACACAAGTGCAAGTAGAAAGAAAAGTTGAGTCTGGACTTAAACATGTGGAAAATAATCAGTTAGAACAAACGTGAGTCAGGCTGTTCATAAGGAAATAGGATATTAGGAGATCAAGCCATTTTCAGTATAATTTATGGATATGCTGGGAAACTGCATACAGTAAAGGAGAGCTGCAGAGAGGAGTGAGTGCTGAGAGGTGCTAAGCAAAGAGAGGAAAGAGACAAACTTGAGGGGGTCGAGTACACCAACTGTGACTTTCTGCAGGAGGTGAGGGATCCTGGGTGGATGCACTCGTAGTAAAGCAGGAGGGGCTTTCTCTGGGGCAGAGGCTCATTAACACACAACCTGGCTCATTTTTTATGTATAGATTTATGAAAGGCAACACCAAGCTTCACCGCTGGCAAGTATGTTCCCCAAAGAAATAGAAGTAAAGACGGAACCAGAACAGCACAAACTTTAAAATGATCTCCAGTGTGGCCATTTCCATCTTTAATCAAAAGCAAAGACACCTTAGGCTGATTTCTATAACGCAGATATCACATTGTGTTTCACCTGCTCTTTATCAGCTTTTAACTTTTTCTAATTATGAGTCCTACTTACTGTCACTCCCTGGGTCTCACGTCGCCAGATCATTTACATAAGTGTGAAAACTTTGCATGCCTTCATCAGCATGTTTCAGCGTTCTTCGACGTTATCACATACTTAAAACGCAAACTTTGATGAGCTAATTCACAAATAATATGCTATATAATAATATGGAAAATATATATTCACTGGCCATTTCATTAAATATGTTTGTTCAAGTGCTCTTTAACACATATGTAATCAAACCCGACCGCTTTGAGCTGAAAGGAGGATGACGCTACTTCAAATAGCCACTTGTTACAACCAAAGTATGCAGAACAGCATCTCTGAACACACAACACATCCAACCTTGAAGCAAATGTGGTACAGCAGCAGAAGACCACATCCAGTGCCACTTTCATCAGCTAAGAACAGGGCATTGAGGCTATAATTGGCACAAGCTCACCAAAATTGGACAATACAAGACTGAAAATCGTTGCCAGGTCTGATAACTCTTGATTTCTGCTGCTACGTTAGGGTCAGAATTTAGTGTGAGCATCCTTCCAGTCTACCTGAGTATTGTTACTGACATGTCCATCCCTTTATGGCCACAGTGTACCCATCTTTTGATGGCTGCTTCCAGCTCAAGCTGGTTAACCTCAAGCAGGTTTCTGTATTTCATTTGAGTTCAGTGAACTCAAATGGCCTCTACAGTCATCAGATCTCAATCCTGTAGACTGAAATCTGATGACTCCTTTGTGATGTGGTCGCTGAATGTACTTTTAAATGCATCTGGAGTTGGCAAAAAAATGACCAGAATATAGTCAGTGTTTAAGACGTAATATTAAAAAGCCATAGAGTCACAGTGGGATGAATAGCAAAGAAGGAGAGAAGAAAAAATAAAATCAAGCAGTTACATAAATATTCACATCACCAGGAAAGCAGCGGTAGTGGGGAAGAGCTTATAAGAGGCAATCCACAGAAAAATCCACAATCATAAATATTTTGATTAAAAAGACAGCAAGCGATTTATCAAATACATCCATAAAGTCAACAGTGTGAGGATCTATCAGCATGTAAGTCTGAAAAACACAAATAAATGAAGACACAGTGGCAACGTGAAAAGGAAGAGAAAAAGAGACAGGGTTAGGCGGAGAGGACTGCTGGCTTTCTAGGCTATTTAAAAATCAGTCTTCAGTTTTCAGACCCTTCTTCTGTGGAACCAGCTCCCAGTTTGGATTTGGGAGACCGACACCCTCTCTACTTTTAAGACTAGACTTAAAACTTTTCTTTTTGATAAAGCTTATAGTTAGGGCTGGATCAGGTGACCCTGAATCCTCCCTTAGGCCTAGGCTGCTGGACGCTTCCCATGATGCACTGAGTGTTTCGTCTGCACTCATCTGTCTTCACTCTATATGTGTTTATGCAAGACTCTGCATTTAATCATTAATTATTATTAATCTCTGACTATTCTATAGCATGTCTTTAGCCTTGTGTCCTCCCCTCTTTTTTTTTTTTTTTTTTTGCCTGTCCCGTTCGGCTCTTTTGCCATCAGAATTGTTGTCTAAAGGCAAAGAAAGATGCCCAACGGATTTACTTTACCAAACTGACCATCCCAGCCTTGCCGTAATGGTCCATTTGATTCACCTTTTATTGTTTATTTTATTTTCACTTACTGAATACGGGACAGACTTGACTGGGGGAAAGAAGGGGAGAAAGAAAGAGGGAAAGAGAAACAGCTGAGAAGAGGGACGGGGGAGAAGGGCAAAAGACAAAAACCAACAGAACGGGCAGAGAAAAAAAATGCATATATCAATCACCTGGATCACCTGCTGAGAAAGAAAAAAGAAAGCAAGCAGAAGAGAACAAGAGTAATAGAATAAACAACATCACAATGATATATGGGAATATGACAGTAAATACTAAATGTTAAACATTATTGTGCAGCACATAAGATCAACAGAACACAGTGTGCTTTGAGGTAGGAGCCAAAAAGGGTGTAGTTTGTGGGTGTGATCACCCGTGTGTACACCTGTGAGCATGGACGCGCTTGTTTTTTGTTTTTTTAAAAGGTTCCTTCATGTAATAATCTGCTAGAGGGTGTGGGGGGGCCACAGCCCCGTCCTCCAGGGCGTGAAGCAGGTGTGGAGGAGATCAAAACTCCAGACATCCAGAGGCCCCCAGAACACAAGAGACCAAGGAAGACCAACAGAGGGGCAGCTGCGCCACTGTCCCGGAAAGAGCTGAGGAGAGTCCCAGATGAGGGCTCACTCAGCAGCCGCGGAGCAGAAGCCAGGGGGAGTTGCAGTGACACGCCCGTGAGCTCCGCTGGCAGCCAGCTGCGCCTGAGTGACCGAGCCCCAGGCCGAGAGGCCGGGGGCACCCCACCTCCGAAGTGGCCCGAGCGAGCCCCAGGCTCCAGGCCCCGATAAGCGGCCGCCAAGGAGTGAGCCGGTGTGTACCTGGACGCCCATCCCCGGACACAAAGAACCACCAACGCACCGATGTCTGAGGGGGTCCGCCACTGGCAGGGGAAGTGGTGGTAGGGGGAGATAGGCCTCCAAACCTTGGAGGGCCTGAGATGTCCCCAGAGAGGTGGCGCCTGACACCCAACCTGACATATAGACACAGACATACAGGCACACACAGATACAAACATCCATTCCCACCCTCATGCTCTCATATGCACTTACTCCACACTCAACCAACGTGGAGACAGACATAAAGAGACGCTGTACACACGATCACACTCCCCAAGCGTACTCTACAAACCGGGTCTAGGTGCCCTCGCCCCTGGAGGGGGGAACTGCACCCAGACCCAGGTGGTGTTTCCCTTTTCCCTGCGGTGGGGGGAGGCAGACCGCCCCGACTCCGCAGCAGCAGGAAGGCCCCACACTCCAGACCGCAGTCGGACGGCCAACTCCTCCTCCTAGCCCCCCTGCTCCAGCAGGTCGCAGAGAACGGGGGTGAGAGAAGACTCCAAACCTCCCTCCACCCGCTCATTGTAATGTTGATGCATGTGTGTTCTAAGGTGCATTTAAAACCCAGGAGGGCATGGAGCTACCTGCCAGAGAGCAGCAGGTAAGCGCATGGTCCCTCCTGCTAGCCCTCAATGTCTACGTGTATTTAAAATTGAGAGGTGGGCAACGATGCCAGGGGTGGGGTGTACACCCTGATGGTACTTTGGACTCCGTGTATCGTGCCCACCCCCAAGATCCTATATGTATGTGTAATGAGAGTGTGAGTAATGTGAATGTCTAAGTTGTGGGATAAAATTGAGGCAGAGGCAGCCAGAAGGGGACAGGGAGGGGGGGTAGCCTCCTCTGCACCCTGGTGACATACCCCTACTCCAAGGCCCTGCATGTGTGGGTGGTTGTGGTGGAGCGGGAAGAGGGAGGCAGCTGGAGATGGGGAGGGAAGGAAGGGAGGGGCAAGTGACCCCTCCCTGGGGCCAGCTCCCCCGCTGACCCCAGTAGGCACCCCCATACTCCGCGACCCGCCAGGGAAAGGGGGCCCAGGCCCATCCAGACCGGGCCCAGTGCAGCAGCGCCGCCCGGCCCCACAGAGCCCGGGACAGTCCACCCAACCCCTCCACAGAGAAAACTGCACCCACCCCACCATCCACTCATCTTCCAGACTACATAAGACAATAAACACCCAGGCTGAGATCTTCCTCCACCTCTCCTGTATCTCCCCCTCCTGCAGAGGGAGCTCCTGAGGAGAGGAAAGCTCCTGCAAGATGTGACAATCTCCCCCACCAGTTGAAGAGCCCCCCAGGTGGCTCGACGCACCGGCGGCACCCTGCTCCAGGGCTGGGCCCCCATGCACCCACCCGCCCACAACCCCGGCAACACACCAACCAGGACCCAAGCCCCCGAGGCCCAGTCCGGGTCCCAGCCCAGAGACGGAGCGCCCCCAGAACCTCACGCCCATCCCGGACCCACCCAGGGCCCCTCTAAACCAAATAGTCACAGCAGATGGCTGGCCCTTCCTGAGCTTGTTCTGCCAGAGGTTCCTTCCTGTTAAAAAGGAGTTTTTCTTTCCGCTGTTACCAAGTTCTTGCTCATAAGGCGGTCATCTGATTATTGTAGGCTCTGGAGAGACTGTTGTTGTGATTTGGTCATATATAAATAGAATTGAATTAAATAAGAGTGGAACCAATATTTATAAAGGGTGAAAGTTGATACAAGATGGTGGAGGAAGAATGAAGAAGGAGTACAGAGAGGGACAGGAGGGCCTTTAACACAGGGGAAACTACAAATAAGTGTTACATACCTTTATCTTCCAGCTTTCTCATGGCCTAAGATAAGCTCCCTCTAGCTACAGGGACACACCTGCCACAGTTGGCTGAGGTCCACCTCACGTTCCTGGCTTTTATACCCACTGGAGTGTCTCCTCTCAGGAGAGGCCTGGTGGGTACAAAACCCATACAGAGCACGTGTGTTTTGCTCTCCAAGTAGAATATCCGATGGCGAGATTAAGTTTTATCTAACCCTCATTCCACACTCAATACATACTACTGTGAGGTTAAGCACTGTTACAGTCCTAAAAGGTGTATTCAGAGTTATAGCAAACAGCTTAAAACAATGAATTGAAAGTTTTTGCAAAGGACATCTAGAACAGTGTACCTCGAGCACTTTATGTGCACTCATGTTAATGGGAAAGCTGCTAATCTCAAATTAAATGAGGTCATATCTCTAAAACATACGAGCTAATTTCAACAAATATTTAATCTATAGTAGTACCAAAACTTCCACTGTATGTGATCATCCTGATCATATTTGATCTACAGGTACCATTTGTTTTTAAGTTTTATTATATTCAAGTACAAATAAAAATGTATTTTAGTCCACTGGATAAAATGGTCCAGAGTTGAACATATCCAGCTACCTCTTTGTTATTAAACCCCTCCTCCTGCTGCAATTTACATCAGTGATCATAGACTGGAGCATATCACTGTGATGAAGCTAACATGATGTGCTAGTTTGAGACATATATCTGCAAGAGATTTCAGTTTGCTCATGTGAAAGAGGAGTCTTTCACAGAAAGGTTAGACATGGAGTTCCACAGGGCTCTTAACTCGGCCCAATATATATTACCTTGTTAATGTATCTTCTCTATCATTGAGACTTCTCCCATATTAGTTTCTCTTCACTGCTTGCATTTAAAATCAAATGGAATTTGAAACCCACCCACCCAGCTATTTTTGCATTTATAGAAAACTGAAGTTACTACATTTAGAGTATATATATATATATATATATATATATATATATATATATGGCGAGAGAGAGAGAGACAGAGAGAGACAGAGAGAAATAGAGAGATAGATAGATATATAAATTCCCCGCTCGCCCCTGCGGGCGGTCAATCCTTCAAGCTCGGGTCCTCTACCAGAGGCCTGGGAGCTTGAGGGTCCTGCGCAGTATCTTAGCTGTTCCTAGGACTGCGCTCTTCTGGACAGAGATCTCCGATGTTGTTCCCGGGACCTGCTGGAGCCACTCGCCTAGTCACCGCACCTAGTGCTCCAATTACCACTGGGACCACTGTTACCTTCACCCTCCACATTTTCTCGAGCTCTTCTCTTAGCTTGGTCATTCTCCACCACCTTTGGGGGCGTTTCCCATTTTGACCTCGGGACTTCCTGGTTATACTCGGCACCGATGTTCCTGTATACTATGCCGGCCACTTGGTTATGGCGTTCCATGTATGCCTTGCCTGCTAGCATCTTGCACCCTGCTGTTATGTGCTGGATTGTCTCTGGGGCATCTTTACACAGCCTGCACCTGGGGTCTTGCCTGGTGTGATAGACCCCAGCCTCTATGGATCTTGTGCTCAGAGCTTGTTCTTGTGCTGCCATGATTAGTGCCTCTGTGCTGTCCTTCAGTCCAGCTTTGTCCAGCCACTGGTAGGATTTCTGGATATCAACCACCTCCGCTATCTGCCGGTGGTACATACCGTGCAGGGGCCTGTCCTCATATATATATATATATACGAGGACATACACACACATATAAGTCTCTGCTTCCTAATATAGATTAGGAAGTAGAGACTTCTCCCATATTAGTTTCTCTTCACTGGTTGCATTTAAAATCAAATGGAATTTGAAATCCATTGTTGTTGTTGTTGTTGTTTTAAAAATCTACAACACACAGAATCATGTGATCAAAACTGGGAATGGGATGCAGAGCCTTCAGCTATCGGGTAACTGTTCTTTTTGATAAAGCTTTTTATTAGGCCTAGCTCAGGTGAATTTACTGGGGTAAATAGTATATAAACAATACAGCATGTTATTAACTTTGTGTATTATTTCCTCTGTAGTTTCCTCTTTTCCCTCGCTGTCCTCTTATCCTTTGCCTTTCTTGCAGGCATCTCTTGTTTTAGTGATATCTGTTTCTTATGTTTGATTGCTGAACCCACCAGTTTTATAGTCTATCGTTTCTCCCTAAGTGGTCTAGGAAAATTGCCACCCTGTGTATGGGTTTGCTATGTAAGGCCCTCTGATTCAAATTCATTCTTAGATTTAGTTTACAAACACATTTAACTTTCTTTAATAAAAGGCCAAATGTCCTGTCTCTGAAGCTCCATAAGTGAGATGCTTCAACTCCTATTGTAAGTTGCTTATCTGGAGTCATGTGTATGTAGGTAGTTGACAGCACTGAGCATCCTTCAATAGAATTATGCAGACAGGAAGCACAAACACATATGAAAAGATGCATGCGTGTGTACGTTCCCAAAACCTTGAAAATGGTCCGCTGTGTGCATTCCAGCTATTTACCAAACATGAACACACACACATACACACACACACACAGCTGCCAGCCATGTAGGCCAGCTCATAATGTGTTCCATCTCAACACGCTTCATTTGCAGTTAATGCTGCAAGGCAGAGAGACAGAGATATGAAGAGAAAAAAAGAGAGAGAGGGAGAGAAAGAGATGCAGCAAAGGACAGAGAGGGAGATAAATATCAGTGGCTCTTGGTATAGATACATAGCTAGAAAGCTCAGAATATGCAGTGACATTAAGCAAGACACACAATTTTATTACACACGACTGTGTTCTGGTAGCATTGATTTTAATGGAGGAACATGGCTGAATCTTGAATTTTGTATTTGCCTCCTTACACCTTTCCTCCCCTTCCTCTCCTCCTCTTCTCCCTTTGCCCGACTCCCCTGCACCTCTCTCTCATCCCATCTCTTTTCAGTAACAAGAGGATTAGTGGGAGACGAGCCGATGTCAGCTGAGGTTGTGGGGAGAGTGGGAGGCACGGGAAAGGGGAGGTGAAGAGGAGAGGAGGGTGAATGAAAGGCGGTATCGAACGCTGACCTGTTTTGGGCTGATAAGCGCCGACTGCTTTGTGCTAAAGCCACTGGCTTTAATTTGGGGGCCGCAACATTTGGAATTAATTATCATACATACTCCAGCACTGCTGTGGCTTACTGTGTACACTGGCTATTACATCCACTCCAATACAAACTTTATACAGCTTATGTGCTGGAACTTGCTGTTACACAGGAATCTGACTTGCTTTATAAAAAACATTTGCATAAAATACAGCTGCACTACAGCGTTAGTGTAAAGTTAACAGAGGGACGTGAGGTAAAGTATATTTTCTGTTCTGGCTGTGGGCTAAGGCAACAGGAAAACACTATTCTTGACCATTAAAATGTATGTAGCCTATTATACTGTATAATCAGGGAAATGTTCTTTACACAGTATCATTTGTTTTCAATGTCAGAGCTAAGGTTTTCGCCTAGCTCCATATCAAAACTTGAAATTAGCGAACATGATTCTTGTCCTCCAATAAATGATTACAGCACTGACGGCCACTTTATTAGGTACAGGTTGCTAGTCCTGGGTTGGAGCCCTTTTTGTTTTACAGCCTTAATTCTCTGTGGCACAGATTCAACAAGGTGCTGGAAAAATTCCTCAGAGATGTTGCTCCATATTGGCACGACAGCATCACACAGTTGCTGCAGATTTGTCTGCTGTACATCCGTGATGTGAATCTCAAATGTACTGTATTGGGATCTGGTGATTGTGGAGGTTATTTGAGTACAGTGAACTAATCGTCATGTTGAAGAAACCAGATTATTTGGGCTCTGTGAGTTTTGTGCATTATCCTGCTGGAAGCAGCCATCAGATGTTGGCTATAAAGGTTTGGACATGATCATCAATACTTAGATTGTGGTGTTTTAATAATTTTCAGAAAATATTCCCCACATCGTTACACCAGCAGCAGCAGCAGACTGAACCGTTGATACAAGGCAGGATGGATCCATGTTTTCAACCTTTTAATCCTAACATCTAAATGTTGTAGTTGAAATTGAAATTAACCACATCAGACAACATTTTTCCAATTTTCTATTATCCAGTTTCGTTGAAACCTCACTCTCCTCAGTTAGAGGAAATGTGTGCTGAGAGATGCTCTTCTGCATACCTTGGCTGTAACAAGTGGTTATTTGAATTACTGTTGCCTTGCTATGAGCCTGCTGACATCAACAAGACATTTTCACTCAGACAACTGACGCTTCTGTGGACCATTCTCTGTAAACCCTCGAGATGTTTTTGTGGGAAAATCTCAGCAGATCAGCCAGTTCTGTCCATGTCTATATACCTAAATACACTGCGTTGCTGCTTTGTGATTGGCTGTTTAATCATTTGTGTTAACAGGTAGTTGACCAAGTGACCAAAGACCTGAAGAAGTGGTTGGTGACTATAAATTTACACTATAAAGAAAGGGCTGTAAAGATGCATGACATTTTGTAAAGTAAACCTGTGATTCAAGAATATGGATAAAAAGTGTTTAAACTTACTTTATCATGCAGCATTTTCCAACTTTAGTTTATTCAGTTTTGAGTCTAATTCTGCTGCTTGAATCAGCTCATAACACATCCAAGCAAAATTATGGTGCAACAAGTTCCTAGCAAAGGTTTGTCTTTGTGGAGCCTTAACATTTGTTTTAACAATTCAATCAAACTTATAATCAGTCTTTGAATATGTGTTAATTATAGCCTTTTATTTTTTTTAAGTGTTTATGTGCACTTGTCTAATGTCCTTGTTAATTTTTTTTACAAGTCTTATATAAAAAAAACCCCAACAACTCACAATTAATAAAATATCTTTTGCTTTCATTCTTTAAAATAAATAAATAAAAGAATGTTCAGTGAGTCACGGTCCTCTTATTCATCAGTCCGACACGATTCAGTGAGAGGTTACTGTTGTCCTGTATAGTAAGTTAAAAATTTGTTTTATTAGATTTATTCATGCTTATAGCCCTGCATGGCCTCTATCTTTAAACCAAAAATGTATTGCACCTCACAGAGAACATGGCCTCAAAAGACCCCGTGTACGTGTAACCTGTTAATTAAGAAGCATCAGTAGTGCTGGTAGAAGAATTAGACTTGGAGAAAACGCTGTTTTGAATATTTAAGCTACACTCCAGCTTCATATGGATAGACGCTAGAGTGGAATCACTCTTCTTATCTAACTCAGCAGGGAAACAAGTCTGAGTATTTCCATAAATGTCAAACTAGTTATCATTTTGGGGAAAACAACATTACAAATGTGTTTATGTAGAGGAAACATTGATTTAAAAAAATTAAGGACATTCTGTGATAAAATGTCAACAAGAGTCACAGAGCCGATGGCTGCTGCCTGAGCCAAAGTACTTTAACATCAGCGTATAAATGTGGAACTGTACGTGTGCAAAATAAATCAGGTTAACTGCTGAAGCTGTAGACGTTTATACCTGTATGTTGTAAATTGCTACATACAGACGTGACGCTGTGTTCCCGGGTAATTTGGAAGGCATTTGCCTTTTTTTGGAGACTGCTTCAAAAGTAGATGTATTACTGACAATGAAAAATACCTTTCTTTTGATACTCTCATATGTATGGGCTCAAAATGTGGTCATAAATATTTTGTACTTGTAAATCAGGATTTGTATGTGTAAAAAAGATTTGTGTGTGGACTTAGCCAAAAAAAACCCCTGCAAGTTACAAGTACAAATTTTGACCCTATTTTTCTTCATTTCATCTGATTGGTCAATGTCATGTCAATCACAAATGTAACAATCCAATCAGAGAACAGATGGGTTTGGCTGTTGGAGGGGCGCTTTTTTTTGAAATCCTGATTTACAAGTACAAAATATTTATGACCACATTTTGAGCCCATACATATACAGTATTTTATGCATATCTGAGGTCGGGTGAAAGCCTCATCAGGTTTGTTTAACACTAAAAAGCAGCTGTTGTTACCATGGAACACCGGTCACATGTTCAATGCTCGATCCAGCAAAAACTAGAACCGATGTAGATGATTCATTGATGTTTCTCACAGGACTTCGGGCATCTTTTTTACCATTCTCATTAACCGTTAAGCCTAACTAGCCTGATTTTACTCTTCATTCTTGGATTTTGAAGCTTCACTGGGTTTATGAACAGCCAGAAGCATTCCTGGTGCTGTATTTGTTTTCCCATCACACTCTAGCACAGGTCAGACATGGTTCACAAACTCTGCATCTAGCCGGTCTCCACACTTGTTGACACTGAAATGGACTAAGAGAAATAAACGGTGCACGATACAGTTATTAAAAGTAAATGTGCAGGAGCAGCAGCTGCTTGACTACAGTGGATTGCGAGCAGCTTTAGAGGCGGTGAGAAGTGGCTGAGTGGCTCAGCAGGGCTGTGTATATGTAGGCCGTGTTCTGCATGTTATTTCCTTGAAGTCATCAGACCTACGCTCCCCCATCAGGAAAAGGCTCTTATGATAAGTGGCAGCCATGAAATATGCACAGCCTGTCGTAGCCGCCTGCATTGCTTCGTGGAGCCTTGCTTCGCTTCCTTGTCCCCTCCCTCCATCTTATTCTCCCAGCCACTGTCCCTTCTTAATGCTTTTTTCTTCTTGCCTCCCTTCATTGTTGTTCAATGCCGCCCTCTCCTTTTCATCTTATATTGTTTCTCTTTTCCAATTGCTCAGCAAAACCCCCGTCTGTCAGCCCTCATCACTCTAATCTCTCTGTCTTCTTACCTCCTTTGCTCTCTCTCACTGTCCTCCGTCCCGTCATTCTCTTTTAAAATCAAATCAGTTCGGTCTCCACGGACAGAAACGGAGCGTGCGTTTGTGTGAGAATGACACGAATAAAGAGCAAGTAAATGAGGGGCTGAAATAAAAAATATGAAAGCATGGAGCCACGGAGCCACAGACAGTTCCTGCAGCAGATTAAAACGTACACAGTGCACTCGAAAACACACTAAACATCTTGTAATGCGTCATTGAAATTCTTTATTTTGGGTATGTCGGCTTTTCTTGAAAAACAAGCAAAAAAAAAGAAAAGAAAAAAGAATGGCACATGGAAAGCATTTTTGAAGCATTTTTTTCTTTCCTTTTTTCAGTATATACCTATGCTCATACATAACGTTAATAACAGTAGCTGGAATCACACAGTCTTTGAAGCACTGCTGACACAGAAACATGGATCATCCTAATATGTTAAATATATATCATATCTAACTAATAAAAAAGGTTAAAAAAAAGTTGTTTTTTTCATGCACAGTCCTTTTTTGCTTCTCCATCAGCAGGAAGGAATCATCGAAACAGACACAAATCCTGGAGCAAGACTTCTCTTCCCCTCCACATGTATAATTATATGTATATATCAGTTTTTAACAGTAATATATATGTTTCATTATATATATTTCTATAGTTGCTGTTGCTGTTAGATTTCAGTGGCTGAAATAAATACTGACAATGGAGGTTCGACATAGAAAGTAGACACAGGCGACATCGAGTCATAAAACACATTTTCATTCACACTCAAGAAAAACGATAGAAAACTGAAATGTTCTCCCCTGCTGAACTCAGCATTTAAACTCAAAAGACATCCAAACGAGACCGCTTTAATCAAAAGCCAAATTACGGTATATTATAGGCCTCTGTCTCTGCTCGCATCTGATTGGATTAGAGGGACCGTGTGTTACAGTATTCTGCGACAAAATGATGATGATAAAAAATCTTAGCGATGTCAGTTTCCTGCTAACCCTTCCTCACCTTAGACACAATCTTAACTCTATCTGTAGGCGACAGGGCTCTTTTATATCTACCATTTTTAAAAAAAAGTAATGAATTAAGAAAATTACAATCATTGAAGAAGCCCAGAGTATGTGCAACTATAGCTAAATCAGACATTACTGTGAGTATAGCTGTCACATATGATTAATTTACTGTTATCTTTTAAAGCTTCTTAGCATCACTGATAGCTGCCACTCATTCAAGTGAATTTACTGTATGATAGCATTTCTACGCAGTGCACAAACCTCTACAATCTGCTAGCATCGCTTGTTTGGACTGAAGCCGACAGGATAATTGCAATCTATCACCTAATCCCAGTATAAATGATGAACCCCTAAACCTAAGCAAACATCCAGGTGTGCCAAATAATTTTCACAAAAGGGAATTATATTTGAATAGGATAATTATACTGGATCTAAACATTCCTGCAGTTGCTTTTTTGGCTATCAAATAATAAGTGGATCTGCAAGTAAATGGTACCTCCTGCACCAAGACTTTCAATATTTTGGTGGGGACATAGAGGATATATTCTACCCAATCTCAAGTAAGGTCAATTAAAAAAAAAAAAAAACCTTGATATTTTCTCCTAAACTCATTTTAAAGAGTTACGTTTGATGGCAATAACAATAATTAACATTTAAACTATGCATTATAAAGATCCCATTCAACTCTGATCAAGTGGATGCCTGAAGACCTCCAACTGCCACCAGAACAAAAACCATCAGCTGCAGATATACAAGAAGAAAGTTACTGAACCAGAGTGTTAACGCACCAACTTTGCAGACAAACAAACCCCCCCAACGACCTCCTCCACTGTCCCTCTTTAATAAGTGGCTAGAGTCAAAGAGACACAAAGCCTGAGCTGAACAGACGTACTGCTAACCTCACCACCTCAATATGTAAATCACTAACAGGATTATTGCTTGCTAGGGAAAACAAAAGAGAAAACACAGAGTTTTCTACTTCAGCAGGCCTACTGTAACATTACCTTCTGTCCCAGTTATTCTTATGGCAAACACAGACAGCAAATCACAGTGGGTTAAACCTCAACTCCTACTTCTAGAAAAGTAGACCAAAAACCCAGGAAAGCCTGATATATTGTTCTGATTTTCTGTTTCTCTGTCCTTAAAGAAACTTTTCATAGGCTAAGTGACTTTTAAAGATGCTCAAGGACTTAAACATGCATTTTGACAGCAGAGACCTGGGCCCACTTTTGACTTTCAGACAAGAAATCCTAACCTGCAAATCAGCTGTGTGTTTGAGGTGGTGCTTTCCAAGGTCTACAGAGGTGGAATTTGGCATCACTGTTCATCCAAACTAAAATTTTTTTGGACTTTCTAAAGCCCTAGCCGCACAGACCTAGAGACCAACCTGTGACCCCTAGCATCAACCACTTGATGAGAGGATACTAGTGGATACCAGTAGATATTAGTGGATATGAGTGGAGACTCGTCAACTGGTTGATGCTAGAGATTGATTGATGCACTGCTATGTGAACTTGATCTAAAAGAGGTATACGATGATGCTGCACCAAAAACCTTCTTGGGATTGCGTTGCTCACCTTTAAAACTTTTCTTCAAACTCTCACCAACTGAAGCAGTGAAACCATGAGAAGTGCAATGCAAAACTAGAAAGGCCAAACTGTCTCCAGTTTGTGGCAAATTTACTTCAAGTTTCACTGCCAGTCAGAAAGTAGTTGGAGACTGTTTGCAAAGAAGCCAGTGTCTTCTTTGCAAACTGTGGGTGACTGTGGCAATCAAGGATCAAGTTTTTGGTGTAGCACCCTCTTTGTGACCAATTTCACCTACCAACTGTTACCAACCACTTGCCAACCAGTCCTAGTGACCGGAGGTTGCGAGAGGTTGCCAACTGGTCTCTAAAGGGTTTGGATCACTCTTGTGACTAGAAAGAGCTGTACCTTTTTGACTGCTAGTAAAACATTTTATTCTAATTTCTTTTATTTCTTTCCTAAAATGCAAATAGATTTTTCTATTCTGCCTCTACCACATTAATACTGCTCGATTTAAAGAGGGCTGCCGACATTTACCACGCTAACAAAAGTAAAAGGTTGTATGGACTCACAAAAATGCAAACACATAAGTGTGTTTGCATAGACAGTACTTGTTCCCTAACACAAACACGCTTATACCGACACACACACACACACACACACACTGTAAACAAATGGTCAGATATTGGAATCATGCTTTTATAAAACACAAAGAAATAACTGCTAGTCTTTTTCATCGCTTAAATACTGCTTAACAGACATCAGATCAGAGTACAAGAAATGGCATTATCTATTTGTCTGACTCAAACCCTCGGTAAAGACTACATTTCCCAACAGCATTTTTTATGGACAGAAATTACATGCAATCTGATATTTGTGGTACAAACCTGAAAACTCGCAGTATTAATTATTAAAATAATACTCCATGAGCAAATATGCTAAAATGCAGTTGGGAGATAAGGTCCAGGGCTACTCTTGATATAGAAACTCATGCATGCATGTCAAGCATTCCAGTTTATAGGTATAAACACACAGACACTATTATTAATATAAGCCCACTAAGAAGCACACTAAAATTATAGGCTTATCAAAATGCACTGGAAAAGCTGAGGAATGGGTAAAAGAAAAGCTAAATCACATTTCCCACCTGAATAAAAGTTAGAAAATGGAGTGCCAAAGCTATGTTACACAGGACGTCTCGCGGTTGTTTAGTTGTGAAATCCTATAGTTAGATTGTAAAAGTTTTAGTAAATGCATTTATTAAAATATAATCACCCTTTTAGTCACACCCTAACTGTGCTATATGAAATCCAATTATTTTGGTCCCTCGGTTTCGAAATCCATGATTTATGAACTTTAAAAGATCCTAATTAATTTCTAATCCTTTATCTGATTGCGCATGCTAAATTAAACCCAAACTCTTTGTTCACACTGCAAGCAACACAATTTGAAAATCACCCAAGATGCAAAAAAAGACAGATTTAGAAAGCACGTCAGATGCTTCTTGGTATGTACTGTGTCATGCACGCTATTGTTCTAAACTGGTTTAGAACGATCATCCGCAACACTTAAACCACCGACAGCAGAAATGAATAACACACCAGCAGCTTTTGACTTTGCAGCATAATGCTGCAAAACGTCTTCAGGAATGCTTTTAAAGAGCTCAAGGTCTTAACTTCCAAATTCCCCAGATCTAACTTACACGATCTGCTGCTGACATCTTGGTGCTCGATATCACAGGACATCTCAGGGACTCTTGTGTGTCTGCAATGAGTCAGAGCTGTTCTGGTGATATGAGAGGGATTTAGGCAATAAAAGCCAGGTGGTTTTAATGTTGCGGATGATTGATGTATAGTAATAACCCTCTCAGTGCTAAGAAAAGGCTAACTGCATACTGTATGCTGCACTGTACTAAGTTACAGCTGTGATTTGATTGTGTTTAATCGTGACAAATTTGTATAAATGCATTTATCCAAAGCTCTCAATGAAATCTGTAATTAAATCGTGCTACAGCACACGAAATCAAGCTTTTAAATCTCAAGAAGGGGCCAACAAATTATCCAAGCTGCAACAGTGTGAACAATGTGTGTTCTTCTCATAAAACCTTACTTTGTCTGTCAGTTTAACGACACAATCATCAGAAATCATCAGAAATTTAAGATGGCACGTTTGCGCATGCGTGCGTGTATCTCAGGGTTAGGTAGGGATTGATCCTGAAGAAACAGTTGTGTATGTTTGCGTGTGTGTCCATGTGTCCATGCGTGAGCTGTAATCAAGCCTGCTCGGTGGCAGTGGTGGCAGCAGCATTTCCTGTGAACTCTGTGTTGATAAAGGAGAATCCCTGGAACTCGTCTTGGTCCAGATTCTGAATCACTTCCTCATCGGGAGGGGTCAGCACTGGCGGGTGGCGTGTGAAAAAACGGTCAAAGTTTTCGGCATCTCGTCCACACTGTTAAGGGAGGGAGGGCGGGGAGGGATGGAGTACAAGGCAGGGGGGGATTTGGGAAGGGGAAGAGTGGGAATGGATAGGAGTGGATGGATCAAAGTTGGGTGGGGGGTAGAAGGAGAGGAAAACAAAAGAAGGGGGGGATGGCAGGTTGAACCAGGGTGTGAGATGACATCACTTTGAACAAGGTTTCAAATATCAGAACAAGTGGCAGTACTTGGGGTGCGCTTGATTTAACTCTCCATTAGTCATGCATAAAATGCCATTTTTTAATTAGAAGTGAAAAAAGAAAAGAGTAAATCACTTCTTGGAGAAGATAAATGAAGCACGCCTCAGGTATGCTTTCCCTTTTTCAAATATTTGAAGCATTTTCAACTCAAACTTCCAAACAAGGTTACTGAAGTCTCAAACAGCCTATGGAAGTGCACTACACCGAACTGGTGACCATGCAAGCATTAATGCATGGCGTGTGGACTTTTCCCCTTTATTTGGCAAAAACAAACAAACGAACAGATTTTTCTGCTTTCTTTTAAGGACAGCGGTTGCAAAACTTGGATTTAAATGGATTTCTAAACAGCCGCACTAGAAAAGGCTTAAAGCCACAAGATAATTATTGGTGTAATTGTGGGTTAATTATATGCTGCAGCCGTGGAGACCTGCAGAGATTTGATAGACCAAATCAGATCATCAGGACTGGGGAAAAAAGGCTCTGGATTTTTGCTTAGGAAATGTGCAGTTTGCCAAAATAATTTACTAACCTTCACAATATCCTACATGTGACACTTAACTGAAACCCTTGACATGTGGCTTTCATGATCCAATCTGAGTCTCGGCAACAGTCAGCACTTACAAAGACATAACTGGTGCCAGAGTGAAATCATCTCCTCTACGTAGTGTCCAATTTACATCAGATGGAATCTGTTTTCTCGTCCTTTTCCTTCCTCTGACCATTGGGAAGCCAAATCAAGCTTATATACCCTTGAGATGCGTTCCCATCTAAGTACATAAAACTGGTTATTAACTTGAAAACTATATTTTTCCCGGCAGTATCCCTCACAGGGACGGTGGGCTGAGCTACTTCCTGCCCCCTCCCCCATCTCCATCACTGCACTGAGCTTTAATTAACACAACAAGGATTCAGTGTCCTCTAACAACATCACCCAGAGGAAAACTACAAACTCATTAAATCTCTGCAACTCCAAAAAAACCTAATGAAATTAAGCCAAAGTGTTTATAGTTTGGGGAAATAATGTGAAATGAGAAATACGCCAGGGTCAGTAGTATTTGCAGCTAATTACTCACATTTGTTTAACCTGTTTGGGGAGGCAGATGGGAAAAATCAGCCGAGAAGGGAAATAAAATGAGTGCCACAAAGTTTAGAAGTTTATGGAAAGGCAAAGAGCCACAACCCGAGGGACACCATGGAGGTAACGGGGTTCATTTTGGGAATTGTCCGTTTAGAAGAAAAAAAAAAAAACTGGACAAAAGTATTAGTTACTATATTATTTAGAAGTTGTAATAGTTTAAACTGTATACTACTGTAAGATTTTTGTAGTGCACTCCAGGTTTCATTTGAGACTTCCCACAGAGCATGCAAATAAATATATACGAAAAAACCGTGAACATAGAGGACAAATAAAATGTGTAGATGAAAGGACAGATGGCTTGATGGATGGAGTAGTGGGAAGATGGATGGATGGATAATATCTTTGTGAGGATGATGGAGAAAAAGACAGACACTGGGTTGCTGAAAAGACAGATGAGTGGAAACACGGCACAGCGATACAGTAACTACCAAACAAAATGGTATTTGGAACATTTTTTAGATGTCAGGTGGATGAAGGAGGCAGCCAGTCAGTCTGTCTGTTGGATGATCGGTCAGTCATTCATTAATTCATCAGCTCCTGTTTGTCAGCTAATTCATTAAAGCATCAGTAGCACATAAAGCCACAAACTGACAAAAATCAACAAAATATTAACAAATTAATTCCTGATCAAACCAATAAGGCCTATTGGAATCAAATATCCTCCAGAAACAACAACCCACACCAAAACAGCATCAAAGAAACAAACTTACTATAAATGTTTGTCTGTCTCCTACAAATTATTTTTCCATGCTATTATTTCCTCATTAAAACGGCTCCTTTTCACATTTTTTTTAATGCAAAATAAGCATAAGAATTTTGTTTATTATGAATAAAGTAAACAATGTGTTGCATAAGGAAAATGTAAAAGATAATCATAATGCTAATGATTAGTATTATGAGTTATATTGTAAATAAAACATACAGTACTGTACGGAAGTTTTGAGTAACCCCTCATTTCTTTACATTTAAACTCAGAGGAATTGTTTTTTCTCTTGTCTTTTTTTTAAGTGGTCCTGAGCAAGAGTTCTCCGGGTTTTCTGAAGTTTTAAACATTTTTTTTTGGCTGCTTTTTCCCTAATTTTCAGTTGAGTTCTTGTTTCTAACCATTTTCTGAGAATTTCTTTTTTTGATAGACCACTGAATACTGGCCTATGAATCATTCAAGCATAAAAACTACTCAACTCAAGAATCAGTCTTTTGTCTACTCAGACAAAGAAACAGTTTTAATTTGTATTTTAGGCACTTTCCTGTTAGTAGCCTGTTAGAAAAACACATCATTCAGCATCAATGACCAAGATAAAGCAGTTTGAAGGGCATCAAACGGTATTTTTGCACCAGCAAGGTCAATTCCAAAAAGCTATCGGTCAAAAACTTGGCATTTCTGGGTGGAAATAGTCTTGGTGGAAGAGTGGGTGACAAGAAGCGATTCTTAAGGAAGGGAAACAGGGAGAAAAGGCTGTGATATGTTAAATTACACAAGAACTGGACTAAAAGTTAGTGGCAACAGATCTTATGGAGTGATGAATCCAAATTTGAGATTTTTGGTTCAAAGAGTGAGCGTCTGCATCTGTAAAACATGGAGGAGGCTCTGGTTTGGTGCCTAATTTCAGCCAGTGAGGTTGGGGATCTTGTCAAAATTGAATTATGAACATAAAAAACTACCATCTGGAAAGCGTGTGATTGGAAATGATTTCATTCTTTTGCTTAACAGTGATCCCAAAAACACTTCAGAGGCAGCCAAAGCAAACCTGCAGAGCAAAATAAACAGTGGAACACTATCAGTCATGGATTGGCCTCCCCAGAGCCCAGACCTCGACATGATCGAAGCAGTGTGGGATCATCTTGGCAGAGAATAGAAGAAAAGGCAGCAAACATCCAAAGAAGAGCTTTGAATGTCCTTCAAGAAGTCTGGAGAACTATTCCTAAAGACTACTGACAAGAAAGCTGCCTAAGAGAGTTAAAACTCTGTTTTTGTTTATAGATTGTATTTCCATATATGGGGGGTAGCTCAAGACTTTTACACAGTACTGTACAAAAGATTAAAGATTAAACTCTTATGAGTTAAAGATAAAATAATTCAAGTTTCAGGGAATTTGTTTTGTTTTTCTTTTTGCCGCACATCTTCGTGGTGATAAGGCTTTTAGTGAGAAATAAAAGGAGAGCCTCCTTAAAATAACACAGAGACAAAACCCATCACAGGTTACTGAAAGAAATCTGGCAACATAGCACCATAAAAGATCAAAGAACTGCCTTCAGATGCTAAACCGAGCTAAACTTTGATGTGGCGTAAACGCAATGGTTCCAAACCTATTTATTATTGCCACTCAAAGGCAGTAAGAGAGAAAACAGCAAGTGACGGGGCAGGGGTGAGAAAGATACAAGATGTTGGAGAGACGAGATCAAACAGAACAAAGAGAGAGATGAAGAGAAAGGGAGAAAAAGTAGCGATGAGAAGAGCTCAGACAATAGACGGTGTGACTCTGCAGAAACACGTCTAAGTCTTAAAAAAAAAAAAGCCAGATCCTAATGGAGACCTCTACCACACGAGAACGTACACATGTCCTGAATAAAGAGACACACTGCAGTATTACTGGTCCAACACACACGCATGCACACACACCGCAGGCTGCAGGAAAAGCTCAACTCTGAAAAACTCTTTAGCAGCACTGTAGCCTCAGGCTGCGTGGCTGGGGTTTGTGTGAGTATTAGATGACATCATTCTGACTCGGCTCATGATCAAACTTGTTTTGTCGTAAGTTAAAAAAAAAAGAAGTCGTCTAACAACGAACAACACAAACACATTTGCTCTGTACGGACTTATTATCCCCTGGAGGTTTAGTCTAAACTCAGGCTAACCTCAGAGAAACCAAACGCTCTTTTATTTCAACGGCACCAAACTGTAGCTGCCAATTTTCTGCATGTGCATCCAAAAGTGCAGTCAATGTCCAGTATATTTTCATCTAGCCCACGTTCATCACTGAGCCTCTTTTAGTGTTTTCGCCATCAACATCCCCGGCATTGTTATCATCACCGACGCTGCCCTCATCGCCACACATCCTTCAGCATCACTGTCAACATCATGAGCACCATTTCGAGACTTACCTGTGTGCATTGTCCCAAATTAAAGGAAAGGAAAGAGACAGAAACATCACATTGATAGTGAAAAGATGAGTAAGCCAAGAGAAAGGTAGTTGTTGAAAGAAAATAGGAAGGAGAAGGAAATTAGAATAAAAGAAGAGAAGAGAGAGTTTTTATTATGAGTTTAACCTCTAATGAATTAAACTCCACGTCTCTACTCCGGTCAAAGAGTATTTTGCGCACTTATTATTGTGCGACTTGTGACTTGCACATGCTTATCTGCGGTCATGTCGGGTTTGGCGGGGACGGACTTACAGCTCTCGGTTTGAAGGGTGGTTGCACCTCCTTGTTCTCCAGTTTCTCCCAGTCCATGTAGCGGAAGAAGCTGTGCTCTCTGATGTCTCTCTCCCCCTCTGGACCACAGCCCAGGCGTTTCGCTGGATGCTTTGTCATCAGCTGTGCAGACATGGAGAACAGAAACGATTACTGTGTGTCCACCTTGCTTTTTTTTTGTTTGTTTTTTTTAAGTGAATGCTTATTCATCTTTCTACCTTTCTGGTAGTCTTGACACTGCAAAAAAAGCTAGTAGCCACATTAGCATCTCTGTGAGGCTGCATTTTCATGCATCTGTGCTGTGAAGTAAACCTTACATTTACAATACTAACATATTGATGTTTAGCAAATATGATGTTTACCACGCTCACCGTCATAGTTTCAGAGAACAGTGCATTGTAATTGCTAACTGGCACTAGATTTAAGCTATAACTGAGAAAATAAAGTCAAGGCCAAGAGACAAGTTGGCGTCTCCCTGGCAACTTTTGATAACTAATGAAAAATCTGTGGTTCCTGATTGGTTGGTTTAAGTTGCCGGCTGCAGCGTAGGTGAAATCAGTCTAAAAGAGGGTTTTTCACCAAAAACCTCCTTCCCACATAGCAAAATTGGTACGGCCCGGATCTGGCCCACACAATGTGGTTACACATGGTCCACATACCACAAAGAATGACGGCCCTTTGGTGGCCCAGATCAAGTTTGCCAGTGGTAATCCACACATGGGCCAGCACAAGGCCAGTTGCAGACACACCAGTGGTCTTGTGGTGGTCCAGAACAGTTTCATGTCTGGCCGGAACATAATAGTGCAAAAGACAAAACTCTTTAGACTGATTCTTATACAGCGCTTTTCTACTCCCCACATTACTCAAAGTGCTCTACATGCCACATTCACACACTACCTCTAAACTGAGTGCTTCCTAACTACATTCATACTCTTGACAGGCAAACTGGAGGTGCCAGGGATCGAACCACTAACCTTCCGATCAGTAGGTGACCTGCTCTACCGCCTGAGCTACAGCCACCCAGTGGTAAACATGAGTAAACCCTCACTAGGTTTTGGATAAAGTGTACACTCACAAACCTGTCAAACCTGCATTTGAAACATTGGCCACCGTAGCAGTATAGTATTGCAACATGGCATGTGGGTCTTCTAACTAAAATAGGAAAATAGGAACATAAATAGTGCCATCATTGCCAGATCTGGCCCACATCTGGTTGACATACACCCTGCCGTGACACCAGTCACTCAGAAGTGCCAGCTTGATGCCGGATCCAGGGAAGACCTGTTTTCTATGGGCCTGGGCCACATACACCAAACCACAATCGGGCCAGATATGGCATGCCATAGCATAAACATTGACATCATTGCCAGACCTGACACACATCTGGTTGACATACACCCTGCCATGACATAGGGTCAGTCAGAAGTGCCAACTTGATGCCGGATCCGGGGAAGACCTGTTTTCTATGAGCCTTGGCCACATACACCAAACTACAACCAGGCCAGATGTGGCATGGCATCACATAAACAGTGCCATCTACGCCAGGCCTGGCCCATATCTGGATGACATACCACTTACCATGCCCGAAGTCAGCCAGCAGTGCTGGCTTGACATCAGATCCGGGTCAGACGTGTCTGCTATGTGGGTTGTGATTGCTTTGGTCCATGGCAGATCACTGATGTCAAACTACTCGCCATGTGCTAATGAAACTGCGCCTTACTGCTGCAACCACCGTGTTTTGAAAGGGTTTACTTTGTTCACGGTGTGTGTCACACTTTTCACTTTTTCACTACTGCTTGGCGAGTAGCTGGTGAGTGTTTGCAGAAAAGTTACCGTCTTTCATACAAACTACTGGTGACCAAAGTAATCACAAAGATGATGACCAGTCTGCTAATATGGCATCAGTGCATGCAGGAAGGATTCTGACTTAGAGGTGTTCAGTCATAATCCTGCAGCTAGGACTCCAGGCTTCAAAAACCAATTGGTGATGCTTTTTGACTTTTATATAGGTGTTGTGGATCATTAGTCTAAATGCAATTAGAATACAAGAACTCATAATGTCTGCAAAAAACTTCACTGCAATCCACTGAAGAGCTGTTGAGATATTTTAGTGTGGATCAAAATGATATAGTGATCCGACAGCTAACATTACAAGCCCTGGAGCAATGCTTCTGGTGTTGCCAAAACATTAAACGAGCTGTTTAATCATTTCGTCTTTGCCAAAGGAAAAATGTTGTTTTAAGTGTTAACCGTTTCCAAGTTACAAATGATCTGCAGGAAACTACACTTCAGGAAACTCATGATTTTACAACTTTTTATTTTCATGTGTACACACAGTTACATAAAGGAAGTAGGAGCCATATTACTAACCTGCAAGAGGAGTCTAAATCTGATCTGTGCTCAACAGTGTGCTGCTCCAGTGCCCCAAATTTCCCCTTTGGAATCATTAAAGTTTCATCTCATTTATTCCTGATTCCTGCCCTGGGTTTAAACCACAATTCTTCCACTTTCATTGCTGTTTATGAAAAAGCTCATTATAGTTATTAGAGTTTCTTAATCCTTAATTTTAACCATCCTTCCATTTTACTGTCATCTTGCATGCCTCTCCCTGGGGAGCAAATACAAGCCACCAAGTAACAGCCTGCAGACAAATGAATAACTGTTGTCTTTCTTTCCTCTTTTGCCACAGTAGTCATCCGCAGGCGTAATTAAAGACCGTTTATAATGTCTGTCCACACAAAACCTCCATGGGGGAGTGATGCTACAGTGAGTGTGTGTGTGGGTGGGGCGTGCCTCCCTTAGGAGCAGCAGTCATAACTCATTACATTGCAGCAAGAATAACATTTTCCAGGGGTCAGTCAATCTTGCACTGCTTGCACATGCGCATGAATCTGCATGAAACACATTGGCAGCTCATAATGCATGGGCGCGCACACAAATCCACTTTCTCTACCTAAAGTAACAGGCATAGCGATATATATATATACAGGTGTACTTGACCACTAATGCTGGGAGTTGTCTGATTTGTATGAAAGTGAGTTGATTCAGATGCTGTGGCCATTGGTTTAGGGTCACCGGGCACTGGAGTCTAACCCTGCTGTCATAGGCTGAATGAACAGATACAGACTGGACAGCTGGACAGTGTCAAAGACCTGAAGAATCACATTTGTCAGTTATTTGTACATCAGTGTGTTATAATCTGACTCTTGTCATGTAGCAACAGTTTTAAGGCACATTTAAAAAACACAGCTGTCCTACAGTAGATTAAAATCCCTTTAGTGACTTCATTTTAAAAGTGAAACCCCAAACTTGTCACCTATTGAACAGTAGGTACAGGTACAGCAGCTAGTTTTCTGTAAAGAAAAACTGCAGTGAATATGAACGAACCCTTTTTCACTCATCAGGAGAAAGACAGAGCATCGTATTCAGTCGACCACATAGCAGCCAAACTAAAATTGGGCCACTGACTGCGGATAATAATGGCATATGTGAAAATGACAGGATTTCCCTCATCTCTATACTAATGGGCAATTACCATCTGGCAAACACTAGTTTGACATGCTGTCAATGTATAATGTAATTTCCCTTGGATTTGATTAAATACCTGAAACTCTCATAGATCAACAGGAATAAAGTTATCTGCCTATACTAACCATGTACATCTGCAGTCTTCATTTTGAAGGGTATGCTTCCAGTTTTAACCCAATAAGTCACCAATATTTTAAGTTTCCACAAATATCTCGGAGTACAGCTGGCTGCATTTGTATGTATACATTTGTATGCATCCAATTAGTAAAACATACATAGAGCGGGCTCTGTGTATGTGTGTTGGTAGGCTAACTTCTTTAATGAATACACGCAAGCCACTTTGCAACCCACCTCCACCCCAGCTCCTTTTCATGCTGTATTTGACTTGGTATCATTTCTGTTCTCACTAATGCCTCCATTTTTTCTGCATGGAGGACCTTGCTGCTGCTCTCCCTGCCTCTGGCTTTCCATGTAAGCACAGAAGGGACCCATCCCATGCAGATGGAAATCATTTACATGATTGCAATGTTGGAGATGGGCCATCTGAGACTGAGATCAACTGAAGATCCACAGCGCTGCGATATCAATGCATCTAGGCAGGATTCTGACTTAGAGGCGTTCGGTAATAACCCTTCAGAGGGTAGCTTCACACCAAACACATACACCAACCCGCGGTTCCTCTCATACAGAGCAGGATTGCTATTGCAGCAACACATCATCAGTAGTGTGACAGTCTGGCTCGAGGGCCATGACAAACAATTTATTAACTGAATGGGGTTAAAAACCATAATATTTCATGAGGTGTGCTAAAGAGTGTTATCTATGTGTCAGTATTTGGATGGGGGATTCAATGTTAAGGATGCATAATGTTGTATGGTGTAAAACCTAAAATAACCAGGCCAAACAAACAAATAACACAGTGCTGGATGGATGGAGAGAAGGGCCACGTGCTCCCAGGTTGCAGGTTCTTGGTGCCACCAAGGGTGACATCACTATGAACTCTTGGCTGCCACAGGCCAGTTATCACTGTGGTAACATTTCTGACGCCTCCTACTTAAAACCCCAAAACTCAGACGGATCATGCGGCCCTGCTTTTCATTTGCCCGTCTGCTCCATGGGAAGTTTCTGTCCTCTCTGATCTCAGGACCGCTGTTTGACAGGTGTACCGCCCCAGTCACACTCCCCCTGCCACTGTCCCAACACTGTGTGGGTTCTCTCCGGGTACTCCTGCTTCCTCCCACAATCCAAAGACATGCAGCTAGTGGGGTTACATTAAATGGTGATTCTAAATTGCCCACAGGTGTGAATCTGAGTGTGAATGGTTGTCTGTCTCTTTGTGTTATGGCAGCTGGGATAGGCTCCAGCGCCCCCCTGCAACCCTGAATTGGATAAGTGGAAGAAAATGGATGAATGAATAAACTTCATACTTGCGACTGTCCTCATGAGGCCCAGAGATTTCATTCACAAAGCTTCCTGTGGTTAGTGCAGAAAGAGAACAGTGGCAGAAAACACTTTTGTGCTTTTGTGTGCACCTGTGTTCGCTTTTGTGAGGACACATCTGAGCAATTACTCTTTGCTGTAGAATCAAATGAAGTTGAACAAATCATGTACCTAACACTGCAGCGCTACAAAACACACTGGAACAGAGTATGTGTGTGTGTGTTTGTGTGCGGGTTGCCCATTGCTGGCTATAAAATATGGATGCTTGATTGGGTGGAAGCAGGGGAGTGGAAATGATCACTCCCTCTCCACACATGTCCTAACCCTCTCCACCTCCCCTCACACACACCCACACACACACACAATTTTTAAGCATTTGATCTAAATACACCAGCCTATTAAAACACTGCATGCTGGCAAGAATTAAACTATTTACTTCTTGTTTGAACTCAGATTACTGAGATGCTGTGAAATCGTGCCGCAACTTCAGCAGAGTTGGACTTTTAATACCTGAAAGTGCGCTAATCATCTGATAATGGATCGGAGGCGTGCAGTGTTGCTTTTATTTGGCTGGCATGGACTTAGTTATTTTCAATTATTTGAAGCCTAAGACATTCAGCTTTCTGTTTTGAAGGAGGTGAGGCAGAGAGACCTGTATCTCTGTTCACACAAACTGAAAACAGATGAGAGTCAGGCACACTGCAATCAGTATGCTTGCTTTTAATCAGACTACTTCTCATTCTTGTCAAGAAATGATCACCTTCTATTAAAAATGATTACTTGAACTGTGGTAATTTTCCCATTACAACAACAGGTTATTTAAGGTAGCGTCCAGCATGTAGACAGAACGCATCAAGCAAAGCACTGAAAAAATCCACTTTATGAACAGAATAATGGAATTATCTTGTAGCATTTAAAATGAAGCCTTCACGTTGTCTTCACATACACACCGAGACTCTCTCTCTCACTCTCTCTCTCTCTCTCTCTCTCTCTCACACACACACACACACACACACTGAGTTAACTCAGGCAGTCCTAGCAGGGTGCAGAGGGAGCTCTGGGGGTGGACGGAGGCGAGCTTTCATGCCCCACTGAGGATGCACTGTTGCAGCACTACAACCCGGTAATCATCACTAATACATAACACAGCCAGTGTGGGCGTTTGTAATGCAGCGAACGTACTTGTCAGTAATTTACCTATGAATGCCTTTGCCTTTAAATTTAGTAGGAGGATGTATGACTCAGGTCATGCTGGAACAAATGTGTGCGTGTGTGTCCTCATCCACGCTCGCGCTACACACTGATGTTAATGTGTAGGTGCTTTCTGTGGGTACTGCAGAACTTCAAAAGATAAAATAATATTTTATTGATATTTTTTTCTCTCTCCAGTTTTTTGGTATGTGACGAAGGGTGTGTGACACAAACTGTGTGTCCGCAAAACACAAATAATCCGAGTGCAGCAATCAGGCCTGGCCAGTCTATTCTGAAAAGGAGTTTCTACAGCCAACTGCACAGGCTCAAGCTATTAGAGCCATCTAATGTGTGTGTATGTGTGTGTGATAAAGAGATAGAGGGGATGTACAATGAAAAAAAAAGGCACAACAATAGCTTGACAATGGACACTGCAGAGCGCGAGGGGAAGGATGGACGAGGACAGCGCTACGACAGAGACGGCGGGCGAGATGGAAGTGGGGAAGATAGCGAGAGGGGAACAATGTTGTTTCGCTCCAAATAAATGTTCCACCACAATGGATTTAATTATGCAGATAATTTTGATGTCTCCTTCTTTTCCTCCTTTCACCCTCCTCCCTCTTCCCGCATCCTTTCCTCAAGCGGATTTAATCCCTTCCTCGTTCTCTCCTCGGCATGTTTGTGTTCAAGAGGGAAGAGTGTCAGGAGGATACGGGAAGCGAGACAGAAAGCGGGAGAGTGAGTTTGCGAGGAGGGAGCGAGGTTGAGCTTGAGAGACGGGCAAGGACTCGCGGCTTAAAGCGTGCTTTGTGCGTGTGTGTGTTTTTCGTACACTCACCCCTTTACAGATAGCGACAGCCTCCTTGGACATTGACTTGGGATAGGAGACGTGGTGCTCCATGATTGACTGAAATAACTCATCTTCATCCTCTCCGTCAAATGGAGGCTTGAGAGGACAGGAGAGAAATGAGTGAGGAGAAGCAGAAGGCAGCACAGGACAAATAGAGGATACTTGATTCATTCATTAAAAGCAGCTTTTTTCTCCCAAGAATCTAAAAGCTGCAGGCCTCTAAATGAAATATTCAGAATTTCAAAATGTCACATCTTAACAATTATTAATGCCACGAGAGAAAATCTCATTATAGCATATAATTTAATAGCTAACCTTTCATTACACAGTGTCACATTTTAAAGGCTGAGATCAGGAGTGTTTGTTTTTATTCACACTCAGCCGTGAATACAAAACGCTGCTCTGAAAGGAGCGTGAATCACACATTCATGTAGATCCAAAGATGGTGTTATATTTTTTTTTCCTTAACCAAGATTAATAAATCCTTTGTGCAATTACCCACTCTCTCTCTCTCACACACGGACACAGGAACACACACACACACACACACACACACACACACACACACACACAGACCAACCTGTCCAGCCAGCATCTCGTAGAGCAAGACGCCAAAGGCCCACCAGTCCACAGATTTCCCGTAAGGCTGGTAGGCTATAATCTGAGCATAGGAGACACATTGTTCAGAAATGCTGCAGTCATCGCTTCAGTCTATGATACAAAGGTAGTCAGCATTAAAGAAAATGATCCTATCTGTTAAACAATAGCTCCAGTCAAAAAAAAAAAAAAAAAAAAAGTCAACAGTGATAAGTCGTTCTTTCCATCAAGCGTTATTGGCTATTAACTGGGAGACCACATATCACCCATACTGGCTCCCCCTACACCGGCTGCCAGTGAGTCAGGTTTAGAAATCATTTTAAGATTTTATTGTTTGTTTTGAATGCATCGCACTGGGTTGGGTTGACCTCTCTGATCTTTTGACTTTGCACACTCCCACTAGGTTACTGAGGTCTGCTGGTCAAATACTCAAAACTAAACTACTAAAACCCAGAGGAGATCAGGTTTGGCTTTTAGATGCTTTGAAATCTATTTTTAAGTTCTGATCCCTTTGTATTTGTGCTGCTTTATTTATTTATGCTCTCTTTTTTTTAATTGTTTTTATGTATTTTACTCATTTTGTACAACAGCTGCTGTATTTTTAAAAGTGCTTAAAATTAGACTTCACTTTTTCTTGTTATTTGTAATACATGCACAGTACGCGTCCCCACAGGGTTACTGCCGATACTTAACGAGCACTTAAGGGGCAGAGCAGCATTTTTTTTAAACCAGTACAGGCATTTTGTGGACTGTAGACAACACTGCAGATACTATTTTGTGAAAGACTTTTGTGCACCACATTTATTTTGTATGAGAAAAAAATCAATTAGAAAAACACCTGCTTCACGTGCAAGATGAGCTTTATGAGTTTTATGGATCAAAAGTAAGACGTGTGCACCACACCTGCAACTGACTCCAACAATGCTAGTGTTAGCGGCGCTAACGGCTGCAGACAGGAAGATACTGCCAGCACCGGAAACGTGCTCGTCATCTCCGAGCATGAAGTAAGGAGAGCCTTCAAGAGAGTGAACACCAGGAAAGCAGCAGGACCAGACGGCATCCCAGGTCATATCCTAAGAGACTGCGCATACCAGCTAGCTCCTGTGTTCACTGAGATATTCAACATCTCTTTATCTCAGTCGGTGATCCCCACATGCTTCAAAGAGTCCATCATTGTTCCTGTCCCGAAGAAACCCCACCCTGCTTCTCTCAATGACTATCGCCCTGTAGCCCTCACCTCAGTAGTGATGAAGTGTTTTGAACACCTGGTCAGAGACTTCATCATTTCTTCACTACCAGACACACTGGACCCACTACAGTTTGCTTACCGTCCAAATCGTTCCACAGACGATGCCATCTCTCATCTCCTCCACACATCACTCACTCACTTGGACACTAGAAGGGGGAATTATGTTAAAATGCTCTTCATAGACTACAGCTCTGCATTTAACACCATAATTCCCTCCACACTCACCACCAAGCTGGAGCATCTGGGACTCAGCTCATCTATGTGTCTGTGGATCTCCAACTTCCTAACTGGCAGACCACAGGCAGTAAGGATGGGCGGACATGTCTCAGCCTCCACCACTCTCAGCACTGGAGCCCCCCAGGGGTGTGTTCTGAGCCCCCTGCTGTACTCTCTGTACACATATGACTGCGTGGCCACTACCAGCTCCACCACCATCATCAAGTTTGCTGACGACACCGTCGTGGTGGGCCTGATCTCTGATAACAACGAGACGGCCTACCTGAAGGAGATTAGGAATCTGGAGAACTGGTGCCAGAGGAACAACCTCCTTCTAAACGTCAGTAAGACAAAGGAGCTGATAGTGGACTTCAGCACTAAGCAGGAGAGGAACTACCAGACCCCCGTCATCAACGAGTGCCCAGTGGAGAGAGTGGACAGCTTCAAATACCTCGGAGTTCACATCACGCAGGACCTGTCATGGTCCTGTCACATCAACACCGTGGTGAAAAAGGCCCGTCAGCGTCTCTACCACCTCAGACGCTTGAGAGACTTCCAACTGCCCTCCAAGGTGCTCAGGAACTTTTACTCGTGCACCATAGAGAGCATCCTGACGGGAAACATCTTAACCTGGTTCGGGAACAGCACCATGCAGGACAGACGAGCTCTACAGAGGGTTGTGCGGTCAGCTGAGCGCACCATCCGCTCCGAGTTCCCTGACCTGCACTCAATCTACAGCAGGCGGTGCCGGACCAAGGCCAGGAAGATCGTGAAGGACCTCTGCCATCCCAACAACAGACTGTTCTCTCTGCTGAGGTCAGGAAAGCGATTCCGCTCCCTGAAGACCAACACAGAGAGACTGAGGAGGAGCTTCTTCCCGCAGGCGATACGGTCTCTCAATCACACCACCACACAGTACTGACCCACACATATGGTTCTTACACACACTGGACATTCTGGACATTGTTTTCACTTCATCACTTAAATCACTGCTGCTGTTATTGTGTATATATTTATTTATATTTAGATTTCTTCATACATTCTTATATAGTTCTATATTGTGTATTTTGTTGTACAGTTATTTTATTTTCAACTTTAATTTATATATTTTATCTTATTCTTCCCAGTTAAATTTACCCTTCATTCTAATTTGTGTTGTACAGTTATTTCATTTTTAACCTTAATTTATATTTTATTCCTTCCTAGTTAAATTTACCCTTTTTAATTTTTCATATTTATTTCCTATCTTATTCATAGCCTTTTCCTTTTTTGTTTTCTTTAGGTCACGAGCAGTTGTCCAAGCATTTCACTACATATCGTACTGTGTATGACTGTGTACGTGACAAATAAAATTTGAATTTGAATTTGATTTGATTTTTGATTTGACTTACCAAGTTCACAGTGGTAGAACTATTTACTTTAGCAGAGTGCAGTAAATTTACTGAAAGGCTTTTTTATTGTGTGAATCCAGGAGGTAATAATGTTCCCAAATATAATACCTACACAGTCAGTTAATTTTGAGGGACGTTTAGACTACATGGGCTGACTGACATGAGAGCAAACTGATAGTGAGGCTGAAATGCAATTAAAGTATCTTTATGTATTCCAGCTAATAGAACTACCAAACTACCACCGACACTTTAAGGGAGAGTTTATTTTCATGGAGAGATGCTCGTTGGCGTTTCTGCTGAGTGTTACATAAAAAGACGGCAAGACTTGAGGAAATCCCTGCTTCTGGCCAAGAAATAGTCTGGCACAAAAACCGGTGCAAAACTGAAATGTGTCATTTTCAGCTTTGGGTATTTTAACAAATTAGACAAATTTAATGTAGTATTTTAGTGAGCTTTAGAAAGTGCTCCTGTTACATTAGGACAGAAGTACTATTAATAAGTAAAGCATGGCTCCAGCTACATACATGCAAACACGAGAGTATTCTCTTCTAGTTGTCTGCAAGAAAGCAAAGTTTTTTCCAAAATAAAAGTTTTATTTAGCCTCTTTTTGAGCTGTGTAGCTACTGCAGGAGAACAGTGAGAGATCAATACAACAGATCCAACCACCATCACTCTCACACACACTTTACCTCAGGAGCAATGTAATCCGGTGTGCCACAGAAGGTCTTGGTTGTGATTCCATCATTCATATTCTCTTTACACATGCCAAAGTCTGCTATTTTAATGTGGCCCTCACAGTCCAGCATTACATTGTCCAGCTTCAGGTCTCTGTGAGAGGGTGAAGCAAAGTCAAAAAGGAACAACAGACTAATCAACATAACTTGGCATCGATACTCGAAACGGCAAATCTGTATTACAATTCAATTTAGAGGCTCAAAAGGTTTGTGAAATGTGATCCTCAGCTATTGAGACTGCATCAGTTCGACTGTACAACCCTTTCTGAACATTACAGATGGATCTACATTATGTACAACTTCCAGCTCATGTTGAAGTGAATGCCTGCGTTAGTCCAAACAATGTGTTAGATGTGAAGAAAGGTTAAATTTACATTGTTTCTCATTTCTTTTACATTTGTGAAGTACCTTATAATAAAACATATATAGTACTGAATAGCTCACATTCACCTTTGGCTTGTAGCAATACACCAGTAGTGATCAAACTGACATCACTCTAACAAATTAAGACTATTTTGAACTGCCAGTCATACAAAACTTCTCTAGTAGTCCAAGAAGAACACAACAGTGCTGGAAATGAGCACAACAGGTTCATTTTAATTATCCTAGCTGCTAATACTGTGCTGAAAGAAACTTTACTTTACTGACAAGTCACAAATTCACTCTGAAACTTCCTGATTTTATAAACTTCCATATTGTATAAGAGTATATTTGGCACATGGCAGTAATTCATTCAGGTCAGTTGAGTTTTATTTATATAGCGCCAAATCACATCAGCAGCCGCCTCGAGGCGCTTTATACTGTAAGATAAAGAGCCTAGAATAATGCAAAGAAATCCCGAACAATCAAACTACCTCCTATGAGCAAGCACTTGGCGACAGTGGGAAGGAAAAACTCCCTTTTAACAGGAAGAAATTGCCGACATACGCTGGAGCGGAGCAGACAGGGGGAAACTGGAAAAAAGACACACCGTGGATTTCATTTGCACTATTTCAGGTACGTACTACTGTGTGAGCTCAGCTATATTTAGTTAATGTTCTGCGTTTAGTAGGTTGTGTTATGGATGTTACCTGTAGATGATGCCCTTTTGATGTAGGAAAAACAGACCAATCGCTATCTCTGCAGCGTAGAATCTGCACACACACACACACACACACACGCACACACACACACACACAAAAAACACAAACGGCAACAACAACGGCAATTAGACAGAGGCCGAGAAAAAGGACAGCAGGAAAACAGATCATTTGTGTGCGTGTATGCGCGTGTCAGAGTAAAGGTCACTCCTGTCTCTTCAAGGCCAGCAAGCAACTGATAAGATCAGCGGCAGAGGTCTGGACGGACAGACCACACAGTCGGCCACGCTTGCGCGGGCGTGCATGCGCTCTCTGCGTTTAAAAAGCGCATTTTAAAGACAGCAAGAGTCATTTGGTTGTGAAAACTGTGCAGAGCCCGTTTGGAGCTAATTAGATGTTCTTTCTGTGCTCAGAATGATGAGCAGCAGCATTAAAGAATAAATACTGAAGCTCTCAATATACAAAAAGACTCTGCAACACTGAAGTTCAAAGCAATTTAATCATCCGTGGAGAAGGATTTCCTGTTTAATAAAAAAAAGAGAGCGAACAAGCTGATGGCCTTAGTTAAAAGAGTTCCTCGTGTACTTCGACTTACCCCCTCTGCAGTCTGAACCTTCAGCCATAGGGAAGAAACTTTAATTCTCTATGAGTTACATGAAGGGCTAACTCCTCAACAGCTCTCGCTCGACACCGACAGCCCCACTTGTCAAATGTGTCAGCCTGCTGGTTGGGCTTGACACCAGCGATCTCGCCAGCCACCGTAATTATATTCTGCAGTTCTGGAGGTACTGCGCCATGCACTGAAAACTCTCAGGAGCTGCTGGATTACTTTCATTTCTTTGAAGCTCTTCAGAGCAGCAAGCTGCATTGGGGGCAAACAACATATTTCACCTCCGGGCTCTGCTGGGATTGCTCATCCATCACCAGTCAAGCTGATGATGGCTTATTCACCACGATTTAAACAGGTATTACTAAAGTGTGAAACACCTGCTTTCACGGGGCTCTGATTTTCTGTGTGTGTGTGTGTGTGTGTACTCACACAGCGTGAGGTTCTTTGAACTTGCCGACCTGCTGTATCTGATACATGAGATCTCCGCCGTTTATGTACTCCATGACAAAATACAAACGGTCCTGTGGAGGGGGCGTAGAAGGGCAAGCAGAGAAAGACAGGTCACAAAGTGCACGTTAATAAAAATGGATGAGAGGTCAAAGGAGCGTAAAATACTGTGGAGGTGGAAGGGACTGCTGTGAGTTTGATGCGCGAATTGAGAGAAGATCAGAGGAGAGATGCAGAAAATATGACAGAGGAAGTGAGGAGGACGGGGAGAAAAGTGGTGATTGGGTTGTCGGTGGATCCAATAAGTCTTCAACTGAGGGAACACGGTGACATCAATTTAGGGACCTGTAGTCCTCCATTATCTACAGAAATTGCCAATAAGTTTCAGTAAGTGAGAAAATGTGGAGGGATTTGGTGTGTGTGTCTGTGTGTTCTGGAGTTTATTGCGAAGTTTTTTAGTGTTAGAGTCTGTACTCCCTGATAAGTCTTATGAGCAGTTGCTTGTTCTGTGTGCGAGCCTATAGTATCTGTGTGTGTGTGAGTGTGTGTGGTTTAACTGTACTTGCGTATGCACTGCATAGGCGCCATATTACTGTATGGATGTGTGCATGCATGATTGTAATTGCATTGTAACTGCCTGCATGTAATAACTGAATTTGATGTACAAAATGTGTGTGTGTGTGTAGGTGTGTGTGTCAGTATCAGATCGGTTTTATTTACTTTTGTCATTCAAATGCATTTACAACACATCACTAATCAGTGAGAATGCAGAGATGAGTGTTAATGAAGCAGGAGAGCTATATTTACCCCTCTGCTGACTCATCATTAGGACTAATGCACATTATAAAGTTTGTGCATTCCAGCTGTAAACTTGGGACAACAGGTAAGCAGTCACTCCAGATGTTTTTTTTAGGTTGTAGTTCTTGTGTTTGGTAGCATGTGTAACCAGATATATTAAAAAAACAAAAAACTCCACATTTTTCCACTGAAAGGTTAATATAATCCATGTAGACTGAATAACAAAACGAATAAATAAAAGATACACAATATAAAGTTAAAGTACAAATTACATTTTGAGAAACCGGGTCTAAAATTCCTTCCAAATACAAAGACCACCACTTTAGAAGCTACACCTGTTCAACTACTTGTTAATGCAAATATCCAGTTAGCCAATCACATGGCAGCAGCTCTATGCACTCAGGCATGTAGACACGGTGCAGGTGACCTGCTGAACTCCAAACTGAGCATCATAAAGGGGGCGAAATGGGATTTAGGTGACTTTGAATGTGGAGTGTTTGTTGTTTCCTGTTAAGAACAGGAAACTGAGAATACAAATCACACAATCTTAACAAAACTGGATTAAAATATTTGAAAAGCATTGGTCTGATTAGTGTTGAAGGTCAGAATTTAGCATAAACAACATGAAACCTCAGATTCCTCCTGCCTTGTGTGGGGGTGTAATAGTATTTCTTGGCACACTGTGGGCCCTTTAGTACCAACTTAGCAGCCTTTTTGCCTACAGTGCACCATCCTCAGGATAACACACTGTGTCACAAAGCTCAAATCATGGTTTCTTGAATGCAACAGTGAGTTGTGGTGAGATGGGAGATTAACATGTGTGATGCAGCCATGTCAACATGGACCAGAATAAATAAGGAATGTTTCCATGACCCGGTTAAATCTGTGCCATGAAGAATGAAGGAAATTCTCAAGGTGAAAACAAGGTGTACCTAAAAAAGTGTTAGCTTCAGCATTGGTATTAATGTCTATTACTTGTTTGAGATCCATGATGGTGAACATGACAGTATATTCTGAAAGTGCCAATTAAATTTAAGGAGTGACAAGTTAAAACAGGGCAGCTTTTAAGTTTGTATAAAATAAAATGAATATATCTCAGTGAGATATATTCGGTGGGAACATGTCGGCCCACTCACCATAGTCTGGAAGGTAGAGTGCAGCTGTGTTAAGAACGGGGGCTTTCCAGATAAAGCTAGCACTCTCTTCTCCACCATGGTGCACTCTACGTCATCATCTTGGATCACGACGTCCTTCTTCAGGATCTTTACAGCGTACAAGTCCTCGGTTCCTTTGCGCTCTGCCAGCATCACCTTAGAGAGAGGGCGAACAAAGAACATGTGGGAAATGCGAGAAGATGAATTCATCAATATTCAAAATCTTTAAGGCTCACAGCTGCTGTCATGGCTCTGTACCAACAAAGAAGGGAAAGAAACAGAGAGAGAAAAGGAGAAACAGGAGAAACAGGGGAGGTATTGTGAAGGACGGGGATAAAGGATCAGAGCGATGAAGGAAAGCTTCTCTGACTGTTTTGGGTTAGACAGTCAAAGTAAGAAATAAAGAGAAAAAAGACAAAGAGAAACCGATTCATCACTTTTCAAGACGCCAATGGAGGCGAAATAACCAGGGGAATAAGAAAGGAGAGAAAGAGGAAAATGGGATGATGTGAAGCCTCTTACAGAGTCACTCAAAGCCATTTTTATACATCACATACATTACATGGGTACAATTTGTGCGAGATAACAAAAATTAATCGTAATCGAGACATTTTTTAACGGCCTGTTCTGTAAGCCACAAAATCTGTGTTCAATAACCCCTGCTGGATGGCTAGCAAGGCTTTAACAAACATTAATTATATAATGAATTCGAAACTCGCCACTCTTACAAGTATTAAACATAATGATGCCGTTAGAGGACGCAAAACCTAAAAGCTGCTGCAGCAATCTCCCTGCAAGGGGAGAAAGCGCTTAGCCAGTGGTTCTTCTTGTGATAACTTTAATATTAGTCAGAGTTTCTCAAAGATTTTTATACTGTTCGACTTCCTTTTGCCCTTCATGAACAGTAAGGATGAAGCAAAGGAGAGAAAAAAAGACAAAGAAGACAAAAATCAAAGTAAAAAGGGCTTATTTCACATTTCCTGGATCATATGGTTCACAGTGTGGGGAAACTGTAGATAAAGGAAGGTTGATAGGTGAAGAGACTGGGATTAAAAAACAGAAAAAAAGGTTAAATAAATTTTAAGAAGGGCAGGGTGTTGTGAGGGACACATGGGCGAACTCAGAAACTGCCTGGCAGCACTCAAGTTTGACTTTTTATTGGGAATTCAAGGATGACAGCTTCTTGTAATCCACTTATGAGATGCACATAAATGAAAATAAACACACCCTGAATTGTGATTACTTTTATGTGGTTGCCAAATGCGGACCAGGTGTCATGAAAGGTTCACACAGACTTGTGACCAGAGCAAAAGTTCAATTAAATTCAACCTTCAAAGAAAGAAAGGATTTACAGGAGCCTGTTGAGGGTGTGTGTGCAGCATTCATGTTTAAGGTAACATTGAGATAGTTTGAGAAATGCAGAGAGTTGGTGTGTTTCAGCCTATCTAACCACACAGCTACAAAATTAACTGTTCCTTATATGTTGAATTTTAACCTAGAGGCATATTAATGTACTACTACATGTGACTCTAGTCGACTCAATGACTGTAAGATGCACCGGTGCTGTGGCTGTAAAACAACCCCAAATCATCACCCCTCCACCACCGTGCTTGACAGCTGGTATGAGGCGTTTGTGCCCATATACTGTGTTTGTTTGTTGCCAAACAGCTTCGTTCTCCTCTTTTCAAAGCATATTGTGGAAGAACTCTTGTGGTTCCTTCAGTTTTGTTTCTGTACTGTCATGAGCTTTTACATTTAACATGCTAACTGAGGTCTGCACAATCTGTCGGTAGTTTCTCTGACCCTGACCTTGAACTGAATTTGCTGGGACGTTCACTCCTGGGAAGATTGTGGCATTGTGTTAACAGACACCTGAATGCTACAGAGCAGCAAACTGCTAAAGCCTCTGCTTCTATCTTTCCACGTGCTAATAATCAGCTAATAATTTGGCTAATGTTACCCCCTCATTCCTATGGAAGCAATAAGGTTGTGCTTCATTTTTCACACTTGTCTGTTTTTTTTCCAGAAAGTCACTGTGACTTAGTAGCAGTGGTGGTCACTTGAAAACAGTAATTCATTACTAATTACTGATTACTTCTCCAAGAAAGTAATCCCAATACTTTACTGATTACTTATTTTCCAAAAGTAATTAGTTACTTTATTACTTAGTTATTTCTTACTTAACATTCAAACCTATTTTCTGCATATTCCAGCATAAAAATAGTTTTTTTGTGTCTTTCAAATAGATGCAAGTAAAACACAGCAAAAAATAAATAAAACCAAAGATTCAGCAGCACTAAATCCTGTTGCTCTTAAATCTGTTTTCACCTGTTTAGCAAGAGTGGAGCACGCGGAGGTTTGCCTGGTGCCGCAGCGGTATGTCAGTTGGGGGATCTGAGGTTCGCTCTGTGAATTTCACATTCCCGTGGAAGCGTGCTAGGTGCTTGCTCAGATTTGAAGTTTAATTTTTCGCTGTAAAAAGAAGTTTTCTTTCCACGCAGACTGTACAACGGATGCTAATGTTTTTGTCACTTTTTAGGGACTCAAACTCAAAGCAATGTCAGTACTTCCACGCTTTAAATGCTGCATGGTCGTACTATCTCCTGCACTCCATATGATCCATTGTTGATCTGCACACGTCTGTTGCTGCCACGGGCGTCACACGCTCGTACGTCATTGTCATGAGACACTCTCGCAAACAAAAATCACGATTAAGTAACGCAGTAACACAGCGTGGTTGCGGAAAAGTAAGAGTAATCTAATTACTTTTTTGCAATAATTACTTTACTCATTACCTTAAGAATTAATCAGATTACAGTAATGTGTTACTTGTAACGCATTGCTGCCCATCTCTGCTTAGTAGTGAAGATATTTCAATGATTTCTTGCTTGGAATAAGGGCAAAGGCACCAACTTACATTTTAGAATGCTGTGGAAAGGCTGCGGTGTTTGCCACGTGTAGTTCCCATAAGGCCAAATGACTTCTGTGACCTCAAGAAGTTGTTTTTCATTCAGTTGTATTGTGCATTTATATCTATTATTAAACATTCGATTTTAATTTGCACAAACCACAGGGCGAACCTAGTCACCAAAATTCCACTTGACCATTCCTCTGAGGCTAACAGACACAGCCGTGAGAAAGAACACAAGCTTGATCTCTACAGGCTGTATGTCTGCAAATAGAAACATATACCACAAAGACGTAAGAAATAAAAAAAAATTACTTCTTCTTACTCATTATTTAGAGGCAGGAAATGAGCATCAGCTTCGCGGTGCAAACACATTGATGTCACACTCGTTATTCTCTCTAAATTCTTTAAGAATGGAGCAATAAGAGTGACCTCTTATTCCCGCTTTCCCCCTCTGAGATGAGAAACTTAGCAACTTTGCTGTTTATGTCTTATAAATATTCAGGTATGATAATGCAGAGAGGTTACTGGGTTCGGTATTCTGTGGGGAGTGCAGCACATATGGACAAAGAGACGCAGTTATATATGTAGACGGGTGTGTGCGTGAGCACGTATCAGGGTATTAATATGCGTTTTTGGTTATACAGCTGCCAGTTTTAAAAACTTCAGCTGGTAGTATACTTTGTTGAACACAACTGAGTGTGTGCGTGTGTGCATATGGTGGCAGCGTGACTTTATGTAAATACAAACTTTATAGAGTTGAAACAGAGAGGAAGGACACCATCTGGCCCAAAGTTCATTTTATACAACCACAAGGACAAGACCAGCACAGGAGAAAGACATAAAACGCACAGGTCAGACAGTAACAACATGATCTTTTTGGCATCATTACACCACCATCGATTACACATTTTAACTTCTGCATTTATTATCCTTGTTTTTTCACCTTCCCAGTTATTGTGCTTGACCACAAGGATGTTTGGTGTCTGATCCACTCATAGACCGGTTGCAGCATGTGTGTCACTGTTTGCACCCTGGGAAGTTTTTCAGGGTCGTTTGCCAGAAAGCCGTCTCGAGGATATTAGCTGTCATGTGTCGTAAATGATGCCGCTGTGTTTTCTCTGCTGACCTTGCACAGTGAATTTATCCAGGCAAAATGAATGCTGCCCTGCAAGAATCTGCACTGTGCTGCATCACAGTGGGCTGTGTGTATCATTAAAAACGGTCATTTATTATATATAGTATACGCAGCTGTTGTTTCCACTGAGGCATTGAGTGTTCCAAGAAAACCTAAATGAAAACTTTTAAGACTTCCTTTTGCATTTGGATCATGTCTGCAGTGGCTTTAGTTACAGTGTTTGTGTGGTGGGCTTGAAGAACATTTCTTTTTAAATACCATCAGTTTGTTCATTACTCCAATAATTATTCTTCTGTGTACAGCAAATCTCAGGCTGCAGTGTCTTCTGTGAGGAGAAAGGGGGGAAACTGTAACCAAGAACTAATTTGTTGTGTAATAGCCCACTACCACACAGTCTTAGCTGGTCTAGAGGATTGTCAAGCATGAGGTTTGTGGCCTATTAGAGCTTCCAAACCAGGCCCACTGGATGGCTGCGCAAAGTATGGAAAGTGCAGAGATGTTTTTTTTTTAAATAATTCCTGATGTTGTGCTTCCAGGGATAATTCAACACTGTAGCCATTGCCACAAATCCAGGCAAGGATGTTGGCAACACAAAAATGATTTTACAGCGATTAAAAATACATGCATCTCTCAGCTGAAGTGTTATTGCTGGTATTGTGTTACTGTGTCCCACCAAAAAACTAAAGGGAACATTCATGTATCCTAACACAATTCCTCACCCGTATGCTCAAAGGCTACTGCAGGGAGCCCACCCGGGGAACTGTGTCAGTCCCCCCTGTGGTATCTTCACGCCTTACTGTCTATTCTACAGTGTTTTCAAAAAAAGAAGGCTACAAACTCTCAGAATATAAGTCCTTAATGTATTTTATGTTGTGGACCATTTGCAGCACACTTGGATCTTGAGTGGACCGAACCAATGAAACTATACGATAAATGTCCAAAAAAGCGTTATGCCCTCCTTCATTATTCTGAAGCTGTATAGTGGGCCGAATTGGAGTCCTTGCTGGGCTGATTCTGGTCCCTGGGCCTCATGTTTGACACCCTTGACCTTACAGTAATGACAATTTTTGCTTTTGGCTATCATTAAATTTGCTAAAATTCATTATTCTGCACAGCAATGCCTGTTTTTGCTGTGGCGCCGTATGAAAATGAGACACCAACTGCCTTTGGGAAGCAGCAGCTGTAAACTTGAAGTTATTTTTGTGTGTCTGTGCAACTCCAGCTCTTATTACGCCGCGATGCATGCGTATAAAGAATGATGAGGCAGGCCAAAATGAAGCGTGCCCTCTTGACTGCACATGTGTCCTATAATCACAGAGAAGTGTTTGCAGCAGTATTGTGTTACTCCGGTTGTGTGGCAGCAGGTCCTACCAGCCTCCCACGCACACTCAGGAACCTTTAAAGTGACACACACGTCATGTGAGCGACTCGTCTCACAAAATGTTCTGGTGCGTGTGTGCGTCTGCATAGCACAGACTAAAATGACTGTTGGATTTACATTTGCAGGAATGTGCTTTCCAACATGTGTGTGTTTGCTTGTGTGTGTGTGTACACTTTGTCTTCTGCTGAAGCTGTGCATCTCTGCATGCTTCAGCAGTCTGCGTTTGTGTGAGTTGGGTATTCCAGTAATGATCGCGCTTCAACTCAGGCTCCATTACAATGACGCATCAGTGTAGCTTTAAATGCTTGTTACCATGGAAACAGGCAGCCGGCATACAAGTCTGATACTCAGACAATGGTCTCTCTCTCTCTCTTTCGTGCTCTTTATGTCACTTTCGGCCTCCCTCCACCCTGCTGCTCTACCCCTCTGTCTGGCTTTCACAGCATCTTCCCATTCTTTCTGTTTCTTGCCTTGATTTTCATTCATTCACATCACTCTAACATCCCCCCCCCCCCCCCCCCCGCCCCCCGCCTTTTCCCGCTTTTCATTCAGTCCAACGTTTTTACCTCTCGCTCATTTTATTCACGTCAACCTTGTCGCGATGCCTCACATCTCTCGCCTCTCTTCTTCCATCGCCTACCTGTTTGTCGCATCATCTTCCTCACCTCTTTCTCTTCATCCACCTCGCCCTACTCGTGCTTCATCACCTTTGATTCCCTCTGTCTCCATCTCCTCTTTTTGGCCATGTTTTCTTTCCTTTGCTGTAAGCTCTGTTTGCAGTTATACAGCAAAGCTCTGATGCTCAAACAAACAAACACACAGACAAACAAGAGCCTCCCAGATATATTCGCTATAGCACACAAGTTATAAAAAAAACAAGGTTTTCTGTGTCCATGATAGCTGGCTCATATATTGACTTAAACTACATGTAAATTAAGAGGCCAAAGTCACAGGGAGCATAATATACAGTGGGGCAAAAAAGTATTTAGTCAGCCACCGATTGTGCAAGTTCCCCCACCTAAAATGATGACAGAGGTCAGTAATTTGCACCAGAGGTACACTTCAACTGTGAGAGACCGAATGTGAAAAAAAATCCATGAATCCACATGGTAGGATTTGTAAAGAATTTATTCGTAAATCAGGGTGGAAAATAAGTATTTGGTCACCTCAAACAAGGAAAATCTCTGGCTCTCACAGACCTGTAACGTCTTCTGTAAGAAGCTTTTCTGTCCCCCACTCGTTACCTGTATGAATGGTGCAAATTACTGACCTCTGTCATCATTTTAAGTGGGGGAACTTGCACAATCGGTGGCTGACTAAATACTTTTTTCCCCCACTGTATAGCAAGTTGTTAAGCTATGATTGTGCTGATTTTTGGATTTTAAGGGTGAGGCCGCTGTTCTTTTTGACTGTACCTTGTATCCCATAGAAAATGTTTATTTTTTGTTTACTTTATTTAAAAAGTGAAAATATTAATTGGCAGAAGGGTATATAATACAAATGTGCCAGATTTAGCCATGCAGGCTAATTTCCATCTGGCATCCCCACCAAGTCGATGGTGTTAAATATCAAAAACAGTAACACACACACACACACACACTTAAACATCACGTCTTACCTTGCCAAAGCTGCCCTTGCCCAGCACCATGAGGAAGTTAAAGTCAGACAACTTCATGCGGTCTTGGTTGCCATTGGAGTCGAACCGGGATGCGGCGTTGGCTGACTTCCCTTCTGTGTTCTTCCCCGGACCAATTTTAGCCCTCTAGATGGGGGTGAGAGAAAATAAAGGAGAAATTAGGCAAAACAAATTGGCACCCGAAATCCAGGATTTCATAGTGAGCTAATATTTTTTTAAAATGTCAGGATGAGGATGTTGGTGTTATTGAGCCATCTGGACTTAATTAAGAAGTGCTTTTTGTAGCATTTTAATGTTAATGAATACTATTAGTAATTTTGAAAACACTTGCATAATTGCCATAAACAAAGATCAAATCAGAGACAGATTAGTAAGCATGACTATAAGACCTAACAACTGAGAATTAAAGATCTGCTCTTAATGGTTTATATGATTTAAAACCGTAATTACATAATATGGACCAGTCACAGTAGCTCTAGTTTTCTGGAAACTTCCAGGCTGTCATGGCTTCCTGGTGATTGCATAGAATGCTTTTTGCATTCACTATAACAAGTTACCGGTCGCTCAGAACATGCGACACCCTCAACCCCAGGTCACCAAACAATTAGGTCCGACTCTGAAGATGTTTTTATACCTGCAGTGTTTACTCTGTTTAAATTGATATCTGGTTTGTTTTCCCCCTTGGTGTGTTTCACTTGTGCAGGTGTGAACACGGTAATCGCACTTGGGTGTGGACCAAAACGACCGCACTGAGACCTTTTAGATGGTTTGGTTCCAAATGAACTTTAATGCAGTTTATCTATGGTGTGAATGTGATCTGACCTCGATCCAAACCAACTACCGGGTGTACGTTTCAAGTCTGAGCTAAAAACTTCCTGGAGCCATGCATGCTCTGTACTCTGGGATGTAGGAGGTAGTATAGATGTCCAAACGTCTGTATGAGCTAGCAACTAGCTGTGGAAGGAACATTCTCCATGTTCATGCTTGTAGTATTCCAGAACACAGAACCTTCTTCCTGTATTTACTTTTGTTGCTCCCGGCCCAGACACAGCTGGCCAATAAGCAGACTGAATATTCTCATCTAGTAAGTGGTGACGCATTTTGGTTTGCTTAGAGTTCACTTGGATTTTTCTCTCTGCAAAAAGAAAACAAACCATGGGGAAAAGCTACAAGTTCACAAACTCATCAACTGATTCAATCCAGAGTAAACGAACTGTAGGTGTGAAAACGCCCTAATGCCCTGAGACTGACCATTGTGAGTCTGGACAGGCTGGGGATGGTTTGCCTCACATAGTTGTGTCTGATCTCCCTTATCAGGGCGGCAACGGAGCGGCAGTTCTTTGCCAGATCATTATTGCAGCCTTTATGGTAACCTTTAGGATCTCTAGTGTTTCTCCTATTCCTTTGCTTCAAGTTATAAACCTGTTTTTCCTGTGCTACTTTAGTTTAGTCTTACTTTCTCCAGACCCATGAAACCATATTTGGAAGAATTACAAACCTTAAGCTTCCTGGAGTAACCCACCTGGCTTCCCCACTCACCTGCCTGCCTGCAATCTCGTCTCCCCATCTTGGCCTCTCTTGGTAACCCCTCTGTTCCCTCTTGCACAACAGTGTGACGAGTAAGCACCATTTGCTTTTCCCTTTGTTTAATTTAGTTACAGCAGCTCCTTTATTTCTAACTCAGTTTTTTCCCTCTTTTAGATCATCCCACTAAATCTGCACCAGTCGTGCCTCACTAACTTTAATTTGTTGATTCACTGTAAATAAAATCCCTTTCAATGTCCTCCATTTCTGTGAGTCTGCTCCTTGGGGCCACGTTTTCCCTCTTTCTGATAACTATGCTTGGTGAAATTTCCTCTGAATGAAGGAGGTAATGTGAATATATTTGAGATTTTCCCTGATTTATCACATTTAATCTCTGTATTATCATGAACAGATTGCATGTAATTGCTAAATTGACCCCATTCAGTCACAACTGGTAGCAGACTGACTCTTGTTGCCAGCTTATTGTCATTTTATTGCTGTCTTGGTGCAACAAAGATTGTGAGTTCATTGCACGCACTCACAGTAATTGTGATCGTGTCACGGTTTTACGGGGCGATCGTGGCTCAAGAGTTGGCAGTTCGTCTTGTAATCGGAAGGTTGCCGGTTCGAGCCCCGGCTCGTTGTGTCCTTGGGCAAGACACTTCACCCGTTGCCTACTGGTGGTGGTCAGAGGGCCCGGTGGCGCCAGTGTCCGGCAGCCTCACCTCTGTCAGTGCGCCCCAGCTTGCCATCACTGAATGTAAAGTGCTTTGGGGTCCTTAGGGACTAAGTAAAGCATTTACGGTTTCAGTGACATGTACCACTGTTTTCCTTTGTCTGACTGCAAAATTAAAACACAGTGTGGCAAAAAGACTTCTACATAGTGCTCATGTGTAAAGTATGATATTTGTTTGTGATTGCATTTGCAACCTTTACTGGCAAAAACCAGAAAGATCGTTTTTTATCTTTTTTTTTCAGTTTATATAAAAACCACTAAGCGCACACAAATAATTACTGACTTTAAGATACTGAAGCCCCAGACGTAAACATAACTCCATGCCTTTAAATTTTACTGTGAAACAATCAAAATGTGTTGAAAGACAGAAATCTTCCTCGTTGTGTTTCGTTTATCATTTATTCTGTTTCATTTTCACCTTCATCTTTATAGATTTGGCCTTTGTCTCTAACTTTCCATTTATTCGTGTGTATCAGCAGCTGTCAGTCCTCTGCTCGCTCTTCATTTCTAACCATCTCTCTGTCTCGACCTTGTCATTCCCTCTCGTCTTATCTCCCTTGTAAGAATTTTAATCGTATTCTCTACTTTGTTAAGCCGCGCTTCAGTTTTAAAATGCTCTTAGTATATTAATCTTAATTAATACATGCCTCCTCGCTCAGAAACAGAGGTACAGGCAGAGCACATCTAATCTTTTTCCAATCTTATCTTAAACTGATGATCCACACTGACGGTCTCTGCACTTTTTGTCCTGTGCCGCTGCAGTAATTTCCTCACTGCCACTGCTCTGCGGCTCCCTGCACTGCGTGTGGTGCACGCCATACAGTTCTCAGCTCATCAATGGATAAAAGCCTCTATCTGTCTCCATCTGTTGTCACGCAAACACACACAGACACACAAACAAGCGGGAACAGTCAAGGTGTTTGCGAGCAGCGGAGCATGCTGAAGGCAAAGCCTGCAGAGTAATGCCGCTCTCTCGCACTAACTCTGTCTAAAGCAGGAATGTCTAACTCGTTTTATACAGCGGGCTACATACAGCCCACTTTGATCTTATGTGGGCCGAACTGGTGAAACTCCAATTTCTGTCAGTGTAAAAGGTTTAACTACGCATTCAATCAATGAGAGACCTTAATGTAAGACAAAGAAGAGCAATTGTAACATTATGTCTCAGGTTTTCTACATGGTAAAGAAATGCTGCTGTAGTAAATGAAAGAAATCTGTCAGCATGACTCTTTGAGCTTAGATTGGAAGAATGTGTGTAAATCTATAACTGAATTACTTTGCTGTACTGTCAATGTCCATGAGATTTAAAACTACAGTTAAAAGACCAAAATCTATGCCCTCCTTTACATTTTCCAAAGCCTGCCAGCGGGCCAGATTGGGGTCTTTGTCAGGCTGATTCTGGCACGCAGGCCTTATGTTTGACGCTAAAGCCATGCAGATGATAAAAGACCACCAGACAAATGCTGAATGCAAACAGAAGGATGTCATTAAAGGTCCTCAGAACTGAAACCCCACCCCCCAAAACTCTGTGCCCTCTTAATTACAAGTAGATTTGGGTACTGGCTGAGTACAATAAGGCTGGGACAAAATACTGATGTACCAATATATTTTACTGCCTTCTCTGGTGACACAATTATCAATATAGTGGTGCCAAATTAGATCAGAACATGTGCCGAAGAGCGTTTACCAATCTCACACAGGAAGAAGGAACTCAAAAAGGCAAAGTATCGGACACGGTAAAATAAAGTGTTATTACGTCTTGATTTCCACCCCTAAAATACATTTAAAGCACTTGTTAGTGATGTGGTTTTCCTACTCTAAAAGTTACAGTTACCACATGGTACCAATGTGTGTTGCAGAAACTCCTTTGAAATCAATTGATATCAGTCCGTGACACCAGGCAAACACTGCTCCCCCAAATATCAGTGGTGACGCTGAAGTCCCAGCTGTCTTCCAACAAGCTGTTCTAGATGCTTTTCCCACACATTTACAGTGAACTGTAAACCGAATGTAATCAGCATACAGGAAAATGAGAGCAAATTTATCGTAAAAGTCAAATCGCCTTCTCCTTCATATCTTATTCTGAGTTTCATCATGGGTATGAGATGGAGGCATCTGTGTCTTTCTTTCTCATTGCAACCTCTCTGAAGGCTTCACCCCAGAGGTTGAATTCAAGCTTGTGTGGATGCGCATGTTTCTGTGTGTGCGTGTGTGACATCTGCCCCCCCCCCCCCGAGAATTTGTCTCAGTAAACGTCTGAGGAGCGTGACCTTGAGGAGACATGGGAAAGAAATACAGATTAAAAGAAAGAAAATCACAAGGCGGGCTGCAAAGGTGACAGCGGACAAAACAGATAAGTCAAGGAGGGAGAGGGAAGCTGAATGAGGACAGGGAGGAGGAACGCTGAGAGAAAGGAAGGATAGAAGGCAGGAATAGCTTCCCTATGAAGCCAACATTCAAACAATTAGCCATAAAGAATACTGCAGCGCACTTACATTGAACTTGTGATTGTTAAAATAAAGGCACAATCAAGAAGATTATAGCAAAACTATCTAATGAAGGGAAAATCTCTTCTTTGTAATCGTTCCGCATGCAAGGTCCGATCCATTAACAGTTTTCTAGCTCTTGTGAACTCATCTCTCCTTGTGCGTGTCAGCCAGCTGCCCTCTAAACCCACTCGCCTGCAATTCACCTCTCAGGTTTGCAAACCCTGCCTCTCTCCTCCCCGCCAGCTCAGCCACAGACCTCCGGGGCACGCCACTTGCCTGGAACTTTCCACTCTACACTTCCCTCCACAATCAACCTTCTAAACTCTGATTCTGTGTCCTGCATTTTTAATTCACCGTTTGTTGGTCAAAACCTTAAAAGTTTTATCCCCCTCATACATCATTTGTTTCCATTTCTTCACTTGAACCTGCCAAAAAACATGCCAATGGTAATGCAGCTTCACAGACATAAAAAGTAATATTTTTGCACCATCAGGATTAGCTAGAATCAGAAAAATGAGTGGATCTCAGTATGGTGTGCAGCATGTCTCTAAAAAATTTAAGGAAACTGTACAAGTTGAGAACAATAGAAGCGTCAGACCTGAAAAAAAATATTTAATGCATGAAAAAATTGGGGGTGGGGTTAAAGACCTTTGGACAAGACTGTATTTCAAACAAACTGTGTATTTTTCATCTTCTTTTTTTTAACATGCCCTGCAAGAACATTTTCCTAAACTGTGACAGAAGCAAATTTGCTACTAACATCACTATTTTAACACATTCACAAAAAGTCTTTCAGGTTTGTGGCTGAGTGTCACAAAGACAGAAGGAGGCGAGTAAAAGAGAGAGAGAAAAAAAACAAAGTGGTTATCCTCAACACTGCCAAATGAATGGGCCTACTGGTCAGCTGTTACTCACACACACACACGCGCACACACACGCACACACTGGGCCTGCAGTGTGCCAGACCGGATGGTGCTATAAGTGTGCCTGCCAACTGCTAACAGCTCTCCCAGAGTGGCCCTCACTCAGACACACACAGATGCATAGTCCTCACACACATGCACACACACACACACACACACACACACACACACACACACACACACACACACGCACGCACACAGGTAACCCTTTAATCACCTGCACTGTACGTCAACTTTTAAGATTTTAATGCACACACACCTCAAATTTCTGCCGTAGCTCCTCGTTGCCCTCCTCCCCCTCCGGAGGGACGGGTACATTGAAGTACTCGCCTTCTTCCTGGGAGAGCAGCTTAAACCTAAAGTGAGAGAATATTTCCAGTCAAATCAATTCCCAATTAGTTTATACAATTGGGGTGTTTAACTGCTGCCATTAACTGAAGCTGCTGACAGTTACTGCACCAATTTAAGGGCCTAAAGAATAATCAGGCCATTATTTACCAATTCATTCCCCTTCATGGTATTTTAACAAAGCCTGAGATGGGCTCAAAACACAGTGGAGATGCTTATCGTCCCACAAAATCAATACTATATAGTTTTCACATTTTTAAATAGCAAATCATTTGTGCTTGGCCTTTATAGATGCAGGGAAACAGATCCCTGCTCTTTACTTTCTTTGCTGTTAGGAAATATGCCTCCTCAGCCAGTTAGACTGTCAGATCTGAGCTGTGTTTCAAGCAGTTATGTCTCATGCCACAGTTATTTTTTGTTAAAATCGTTCTTCATTTTCCTGTTTTGGCAGTGATGAAGCATAAGTAGATAATATAACTGGCTTGTTCCCTATTCTCTGAACCACTTGTGCAAGATTTTAATCGATGTTAAAAAATGACATGGGAAACAGATATGAAGCGACACTGTTGTTTATCAGGAGCTACCTTTCTGGTTTCTGTACTCCACTTACTAGCAAAAATCTGCCCTTTAAGCAGCAAGGTGGAGCTGTTACCGAAATTAACACATGATAACAAGCTGGTCATGGTTGCTTATCTCATAATAAACACTTATTAATGACAGCGACTATGTTTGCATACTGATGGAGTTTGTGCTAGCTCCTTCAGACTGCCAACAATATATAAAAGGTATCACCAAAACTTTGAATCCTATAATGAACTCATATTCTTACATGTGTACATTTACAGTGCTGTGCTAAAGTCTCAGGCTGCCCCTCATTTCTTTATATTTTTTTTAGGAAAATGGGAAATTTATTGAAACATGTGCAATCACATGTGGAAATAATGTATATATAAGACAAAAACAGAGTTAGTACATTTCCGATTAGGCTTCGGATTAGGCTGCATCTCTGTGTCAGGTCTCTGCTGGATTTTTTCCCTATTTCTTAAGGACATAACTTTCATCTGCTGATAGTCATGTGTTGTAGATAGTTTTTAGGACTGCTACTTCTTCCTTTGTCCTCTACTTGTCCAGTTTCCTCAAATTTTTTTAGGGACATACTGCACACTGTGCTGAGTGCCAAGTTTGCAGCTAATAGCACTCTGGGAATCACCCTGTTGGTGCAAAAATATTGTTTTATGTGTCAAACTTTGACATCTTTTTTTAGTTTCAAGTAAAGAAATTGGAATACAATTGTCCTATGAGACAGGCTGCTAGTAACAAAGCACCTAAAGATGCTATTATACGGCTCTTTGCTAATTATGAATGCCTTTTTTATGCCTTTTTTATGCTTTTTTATGCTTTTTTTTTATGCTTTTTTATTTTTATTTTTTATTTTTATTTTATTTTTTTTATGCTTTTTTTATGCTTTTTTATGCTTTTTTATGCTCTTAGGTCAGCATTAAGTAGTTCAATAAAGAAAAATACTGGACTGAAGGTGGGTGAAAAACCAGCCAATGTCCAATGAAAAACCTTAGAAGAGCTTCAGGAAATCAGAAGAAAGTGTGTCTCCTTGGATACAGAATAATAAAAAAATAAATAAATCAGGGGTGACTCAAGACTTCTGCACAGTAATGTTCACACTGTACATATCTGCAAACTATTATTAGGACACAAGTATGTTTTAGCATTATTTCAAATACCACAGTCTCACACAGAGCTTTAGCTTTACTCGCGCTCTGTATCTCCTCTCGCCAGCGAGTGTGAGGGCTGCTCGAAGACGGAATAGAGGAAAACTTGCACAGGTTCACTCTGAACATCAGGTTTTTAATGGCATCTTTCCACCTCCACCATTCCACCTCAAAACCTGGCATCTCATTAAAAACCCTGACAGGGCAGCGTCAGCAAAAAACAAAAGAGAGGAAGATGGATATAGAGACTGGGCTACAGATAGAAAGTGCAGGAGGGAGGGAGGGAGGGTGGTGGAGATAAAGAAGCAGAGATAAAGAGATGGGGGTAGAGTTGCTCTGGCGCTGAGTATAATCAGACTAAAAAGAGGAGCTCTAACTAAAGTATTTCTCCTACAGCGCATTAATGAACAAGGTCACCTTTCCCTCCTCCTCCTCTACCACCACAGTTTCTCTGCCTCATGCCTCTCTACACCCTCTTCTATTCCTCCTTTTTTTCATCTCACCATCCATCCACCCCTTGTTTCTGGAGCTCCGAGATGCCAAAGGACAGTGATCCCATGAAGTCATTGCGGCTGGTCAGGTCCCAGTCCCACATCTCCACTGACAGACGGCGGTCCTTATCGTATTCTTTCAGGTGGCTGCGAGAGAAGGAAGGACAAACAACAGTTGATGGCTGAGAGTGATAACTGTAGGTGTGGTTATTGTCAAAGGTTTGAGTTTTAAAGACACACGGGAGCAGTGTTGAATTCATTCTTTTTCATCTTCCACATTTATTCCTGGGATCATTCCTCTGATAAGGTATCAGGAAAGCTTTCCATCTTTCTTCTGTGCATACTTTTTTTCTTTCTTTTAGACACATTGATAGAAATGATAGCATTTCAGAGTGAACATCTGCACTTCCACAGTAAATTCAATGTGCCTTATTAAGTAAGTCACTGGAGCCAACTGTGGCAAACGACCCCAAAAGCAAGGTTTTACAAAAATGAGGCGCCAGATGTTTTTAACTGAGCGCCAGTGGTTACACATGCTTGGAAAGATGAGCATAATGCGACGCGGTCTCAACTCATTGCACTGAGCGAGTGAGGAGAAGACAAAAAAGAGATAAAGGGACACAGGAAAGACAGGCTGATAAATATATAAGATAGCCTCACACTTGGCGTGATAAAGCCTTACAATTTAAAGGTCTCGTTCCAGGTGGGGTTGAGGCAGCACTTTATGGTCTTGGTCTTCTGTTTACTCTCGCTGCGGGGATCCGGGATCAGTTTAAGCTTCACATAAGGGTCTGACAGACCGTTGGGGTCCATGGGAACCAGATTCCTGGCCTCTTTGACTGAAGGGAGAAATAAAAAGAAACAAGATGTGTGAGGGGAGAGAAGGGAGGAAAAAAAGAGAATAGACACTAATTTAAAGCAGCATTGAAAGTTTTAATTTATAAACCTTTCTTTAGGAGAAGTACTCTGCACAACACTGAGACAGAAAATACACAAGTGTGTAAGAAACCACAGCTTTAATATGAAGGTGAACTATTTCTACATATAAATGTAACTAAATGTAGCTAAAATAACTTTAATGATCACTCTCATAAAACGAGCTGAATTAGGAATGGTGGGAATTTATGAATATAAATAAATGCAGACATAATTTTAATTATTACTATTCTTAAAACTTAAAATAAAGAACAAATATGTTTATTCAAATTTAATTTTTGACTAACTTTTAAGGACACACCACCTGGTTTTAGCCAAATATTTATAATCCCATATATCTGCACTCACTTTTCTGCTGCCTCGTATGAATTTTCCTGCTTGGTGAAGCTGAAGCAAATATGCATTTGTTTTTATTTTTAAAGTGATGAATGAGCTGACATTGCTTTAAATAGAATTACTGCCTGGCAGTGAATACCCATGCCAACCAATCTATTGGTTGTTTTAGTTGTATTGCATCCACGCTGGTTCATAAGAGAAACTTTATTATTCATGCTTGGTCAATAAAGCAGATTTTGACAGAACAAATTTGGATGTTGCTGCAAACAGGCTACAAATTCTACGTGCTTTACACACGTCTTCAAGCCTGCAGCAGGAAAGCTCTACAACCATTTCAGGGTGGGTACTATGTGAAATATGGTCAGAACTGTGGCAGGAGTTTCCGCAGAACACTCATAATGTCAGAGCAACTTTTTGGATATAAATGGTCATCATTTCATTTAATCCCATCAGACATTTTTATAAAATTCATGTCATAATTACCAAACAGATTTAAACGGAGCATACGAAGTCGAGGCCAAAAGCAGTAGCTTTTATTACTGACCCTGTAAATAATCAGTAATAAATGATTTTGCAAAATTAAAGGAATTTTGCTTAACACGTTGCTCACATATTGCATACCCAAGTTGGGTTTAGCCACCTTAAAAAACTTGCAGTCACTCCATCTTTTAGACCAAGTTAACAGTTCAACTTCAACCTTTATTTATTTCCAGACATTGTGTTTCAGAGAATGCGTACTTGTTTTAGCAGTTTTGTCCTACTCGTTACTGCAATTCAGTCAAATAAGAGCCTTAGATTGGAAACCAAAACTCTGCCCTGAAATCAACAAATTAAATTTCGGCATGCTTAACCTAACTATACAGGAGGCTACAGCCTTGAGGTTAACAGAGTCTGTCTGTAATGACCGTGTAGACCGATGAAGGTTGCCAGTTCCAACACTAATCCCTCTTATGTGGCTGTTTGTTATTGGGCTGTAATTGTATTCCAGTGGTGTAAAATCCCCTGCGGTCAGAGTGTGGGTTAAATTGCATGTGCGCACAGTTACAGTTCCCGGTCAAGTTGTGAGGTCACATCCAATTACCAAAAGCGGGGCTGCTGTGTCTTAGGCAGCCCATTAGGAAAGCAGTTGACACACAAAAGCACACGAGACCTTTGTCACTGCACATGCAACACACACAGAAAACAAATGTGTTTGGTTAGAGCGCTGTCATTTTGGTTGTGGGCCTCCTGGCAAAACATGATAAACTAAGGTGTTATGTGCAATATTTCATCTACACTGCTTTCAGGGCAAATGATCACATCCTGTTAAAATTAAATATAAAGAAAACAGATAAGCACTTTCATTCCATTCATCGATCTCACAGGACTCTATGCTTTACTAGTCGTTCCCAGTGATTGCCTTATCGTAAAGTCCTGCTGTGTCTAACCTTTGCATTGGTTACTTCCTGTTTAATTTTGGTACTCCCTTTTCTCTTGTGCTTTGTATTCATTATTACTTCCTCCCCTGTGATTGTGTGTCTCGGTTGTGTCTCGGTTGTGTGAGAGTATAAATCGTGCTGTCTTTTCCTTGCTCTTTGTCAGGTTGTCTGTATGGATTTGTTTTGGACTTTTGACCTATAAAGTAGGGCTGTTCCATATAACGATATATATCGGATGATGATATAAAAACGTCTATCGTTTCATTTTACGCTATCGTTTGTTTCCTGGTGTCATAAAATAAACTGTTTACAGCAATATTTTTTCATGGTTTTGATGGTCACTGTAGTGGCTATATTAATTTCTTAAAGTTCTCTCTTTCTCTTATATTTAATATAACCACTAGGGCTGGGTATCGTCACTGATTTCTAGAATCGATTCGATCCACGATTCAATTCGATTCGATTCGATTCGATTTGAATCTGGGAAATTTTGACAGTCAGAAATATTATTATTCAGATCAGAACATTTACATATTTTTGTATCTATAAAAAGGAAGCTGACACACGCAAGACTTTATCAAAGGTGTAAGCATCACAGCAGATGCCTTTGTGTCAAAGTAGCTGAAGATAAAACACAGAAAAACATGAAGGTGATTTTCCTGGCCTGGGATTTTATAAAAATATTCTGCAGTACATCAAAAACGAAAGAAAACCATTAATCAACATGAACATTACCTCTGATGTTACAGCGGTTTTATTAGAGACACAGCTAAGCGTTTTGCATTTTGCATAATTTTAAAAAGTTTAAATTTGTTCAGTATTGAACGGCAGAAATTAGGTTTTCTTTTCGGAAGTAAGTAAAAGGAAACAAACAGCGGCCGAGTGCGCTGTAAACAACGGTAGACTTGTGCGTAACAAGCAAGCGAATAATGCAGAAAACAGATTTTTAGACGGGAAACTGTTCTTAAAGTACAGAGAGAGAGAGAGAGCTGTGCATGATGTGTGATTTTATTGTGGTGGAAGCAAAACAGCAAAAGTCGGAGCGAGTCCATGACGATGTTTATGTGAAGTTTGGTTTGGATCTTCTTTTGCTGCTGGTTCGGTCAATATTGTTTGGAGAGAGATCAAACTAACAGCTTTAGAATCAGTGCAAAAAGGGCGTAAATACAAAGCACGGACCTGCCGACAGATCAGAATCTGCGAGCTGTCGGCTTTCAGCCCCGTGCCGTCGGTGAGAAAGGTGACATCTCACTGATTCTGATCCGCGGGTCCCGCTGTGTATTTAAGTCTTTGTGCAGAATCAGTGTTCCTGCTCTCATTTACTGTTTTAGCTGTTTGGTGGTTCTTGAAATTTTGTGAGGTTTCACCTGAGATTCTGGCGTTTCGGGAAAAATAAATTTATATTAAAAAATCGATTCAAGATTTTAATGAATCGATTTCACGTTATCCAAGCCAGAATCGATTTTAATCGATAAATCGATTATAAAAACCCACCCCTAATAACCACACTATGGACGACAAGCCTGTTTTTACGTGTTGTCCTTAGCAACAATGACGGTAAAACCATCGCGTGGCTCCGATGTCCGCTTGTTTGTTTTCCACATAAACCTTTCACAATAAAGCTCAAGATCCTGTTGAGACTTTTCAAAATAAACTGAATCAAGTGAAAGAGTATGCAGAGAGTTTACGGATGAGAAGAAAAAAAGGAGCCATCAGGTGCTAAAAAATAAAACTTAGACTCAAACTTTGAAAGAAACTGGTGACCGTTACAACTTATGTCTAAATGTATAGTTTCATGCATCGGTTAAAACACTCGACTCCAGGTACATGACGCCCAGCTGGAAAAACTTCACACAAGTCAAGTTGCCCGAGATTCACTGAATTTACAGAAAATGTTACATTTTTGTGATTTATATTGTTGTCAGGACGATAAATGTCTTATATCGGGATATGAGATTTTTGCCATAGTGCACAGCCCTACTATAAAGGTGCATTTAAAGGACTACATGTACATCTTATATTGCCATTTTCTGACAATGGGTCTTTACCCAGATAGGAGACATACTAATTTTGCCTATTTTATTCACTTACAGCACAGTTGTTGCACCAGCAGATGTAGGATGAGCCAGATGTGGCTCAAATGTCACAACACATCTCATATCTGGCCTTTTATAAGTTGGACCTCTGGCTGAGCTGAGGCAGCCAGATTCACCCTGGGCAAAGACAAATGTGGCCCATAAAAGAAGTGCATAACTTTGCCACTTTTAAGCCAAACATTTATTGCAATCTGGGTTGAGCGTGTGAATTTTAGCAGACTCAGTAGCGGCTTTGATCTCCCAGTGCAGCACAGAAGAATTTGTGCTATTTAACGAGTGGAGGGCGAGAGAAAAAGTAGCACGCACTGCGACTTATTTTAGCTAAATTTGGCGAAAGGTCTGTTTGCATACTGACAAAAAGTGTTGCACACTGTTACTCAATAATCCTTTGGGGGACGTGCAGCATAGCCAGAGGAGAAACTAGAGCAGCTTGCCAGTGAACTCACAGTGTGAGAAAAACCTCAAAGATGTCAGAGAGATGAAGTCTTCATGCTCTTTAACCATTACTCTACACTAAACTCCAGGAGGTTAACCACAGCACACAGCCATTGGCCAGCATTAAGCCCTCAGTGAAGCAGCTCAATAAATATTAGATGATGCCCGTTAAAGTGACCATCAAATGCAGGTCGAGGAGGAGAGCTGTAAAGAGGGTAGCATGCCAAAGAGTCTCAAAGGACACTTACAGTAAAGACGTGCAGATTTTATAGAAGTGAATGGACCTGTTTGTGTATGCACAGGTGAGAAATTCTTGCTTGCATCCAGTGTGTGCTAACTGAAAGGCACATGTACGGGTCTGTGTTTGTGTGTGAGGGGCAGGCAGAGGTGATAAGAGTGCAGTTACAGCAGAATACTACATGTGAAGTGCTGCGTGGGTGTTGGCTGTGCCCCTTTTCCCCTGTGAAGCAGCTTCATAGGATGGTAAGTAGGATTACTGGGTTATATCCACCTTCTTCTTGCTTGCAAAAGCTTTTCTGAGAATGTCATCCGGTGGATGTTGACAGTGTTCAGTCTGGGATGCCTGAACAGATGACAACAATAATAACCCAAAGTCTGAAGAGTCTAGATATTTAACATCTTATCTGAGCCTCACAAAGCAGGAAATAATGTGCTGTGGCTCTGTGGTTTTCCCAGACAGGCATTGCTACTCCCACCTGTACTTCCAAATGCCTGCAGTGTCACCTGACCCACGTTTTCTCTCTGCTCTTGATTGGCTGCTGCTTTTCAGCTAATGAATTATGCAATATACCGTACATGCTTGCAGCTATCCATCTGTCCCTGGTTCAGTTTCAGAATAATGACTATTTTTAAAAACAAAAATCAAAAACATGGTCATGTTTTGGGACAAGCCTACTTCCTTTGCACCCCCCTCCTGCTCCTGTGATCTACACCTATATGTCTATTCATTCATCTGTTTTCTTAATTGCTCATCCAGTTCTTGGTTGTGGACAGGGTTAGGGTTAGCAAAAGGTGGGTCACATCCTATGTCAGGTCTAATGCAGAGAGACAGACAACTATTTAAGCCCACATTCACACACCTACAGCCAGTTTAGTCTCACCAATTGACATAAAATGTCTTCGGACTGTAGGAGGAAGCTGGAATATCTGGACAGAACCCACACCTCCCCTTTTCATTCTCTGATTTAAATTAGACTTTAGTAAAAGCGTCTAATGTAAATGCTGCAACATTCCTTGTTTGTGTTGCATCAAGTTTTTATTCCCAGCTCCTGATCAGTTAGAAGGCCATTTCACTAAACAACTGGCCAGCTATGCACTGATTGGAGAGGAGCTGGAAAGGGTTTAAACTTTAATGCAGTTCTCCTCAGTCTTTGTAGTTATATACCAATACATCCCACCTTTCAGAACAGCTAGAGACACACAACAGGCTGTATAAAACAGGTAAATGATCCCCTACCTCACTATTAGGCAGCTTGGGTGGAGTACCAAAGACAGAGGGAACCTTTTAGTGTCCCACTGAATTCTCCCTGCTGGAGGCTGACGCCCCCCCCCCCCCCCATCTCCATGTGCACTGTACTGCCAGTGACCTGAGCTCTAATCTGACTATGAAAGAGGCCGGAGGTGAATTAAAATTGATTATTAAAGTGTCACTTTACGCCAATGTCAATTGCTTTGATTAAATCCACAACCCAATTGCACTTCTCAGCGTAGCAGCTGTTTTCACCAGATCCCGCTACATTAAGCTGTAAAATAATTCCTAGTGGTTCTGCAATTCATTCTCAGTGGTGGCATTTCCCCCCACCTCTACCTCACTGCATAGAGGGTATACGCCAATCATAGCTCCACACTGACCCCTGTGGACAAAAGCGAGCACTACTCCTCCAAATCCTCCTTTTACTATAATCTGCAAAACACAACCACAAGTTATATGCACATTAACATAAAAATCAGTGTATGTGAAAGACCGAAATATAGATGAGACTAAACTTCATGGTAAATAGCTTTAGTTAATGTACTTTGACATTTTCTACCATCTAGCTCAACTATCATCTGCTCTGGTTTGCAGCACCAGTGAATTTTTAGCCTTTTCTGCTGTCTTAGCAGTCTGCATGTGATAAGTCTGCTCTCTTATCATTTCCCAGAGTAACCACCACTTAATGATCAGTCTACGAGCGTGGGAATCTGAAAAAGAGAACAGAGGAGGGGAATCTGCAGAGGAATTAAACCCAGCAAGAGCCAATAAAGGGAAAATATCCTACATGCAAAAATAACAGGCCTATGAATGTGCTGTTACAAGTTCTCGCTAACATTTATGCAATATTTAGTGAGGACACTGTTTGTTTTCATGGGTCCAATCAATAACTGCAGCAAAATGCCTGGATACATTTGTAGATCAGGAAGAAGTCAGCCACCATTTATTTATGCTTTGTAAGGAGATGCACTGCCAAAAACTACTTTACAAACTCTTTGCTTTTACAGAGCTGGAGGAACAACAAAAAATAAGAGATGAAGCGAACTGAAGACTCGGCATGGCTTAGGAAACAACAGGAGTTTTATGGCTTAAGATTTGAGATAGGATATCTTACGAGATGCTTATTCATATGCTGAAGTTTAGATGAAAAGACAAGGACAAAAAAAGGGAAGAAAAATGCACATTAATTATCACTACGTCACCTGCTGCTCGAGTATGAACTGTGACACATCTGAAGCTGGAGCAGGTTTATGCAGCCGTGTTTAGGAACTCACATCACACAGCTGGAGTACGGATCCTCAATAAAGTTATTTTTTCGTTTGAGGCAAAGCTGTGATTATCAGGGTAATGAAAAACGTTAATGTAAATCTCTGCAGCCACCTGCAGGTCATAAAAGGCACTGCGGATCAATGTAACGACGTTTCTCTCCACTTTTCCAATTTTTTTTCAGTTAAATAGACAGAAACATTGTTCCAAGAATGATGTGAGCACACAGTGTAGTGAATAGTATATCTCTTTGAAACAACACTTGCTTAAATGATACAACATGAATGTCTACATATTGTACTGACATGCATACTAACATTTGCCACGATAACCATTTTTATATGTGCACGAAATGAGAGCCATCACTTAATTTACAGCAAAGATTTTTGTAGTTTTTAATAACTTATATTTCACAAATAAAACATTCCTCTGAGTTGTTGAGAAAAAAACAGTTTAACCAGATGAATTTATTAATAATTAATATTTCATATTTTTGAAAGCTTGGCAGATAGTGATTTCTCTGAGCAGCACCCTGCTTTTTTATTTATTCTTTGGCTGCCAGACATGACCGAGCGAAGCAGGTGAAATTTCTGACTGCCAAATACATAAACATGGTTTCACAAACATTTTTCACTACTGTGCAAATGTCAGTGGTACGCGTAACATCTGGCAGGCAAATAAAAAAATCAGACAAACCGAAGAACAAATGGAGACACAGTCCACAACACACTGGAATTGACTCAACTTGCTTACCCAGTGTATCCCATCATCGTTTCAATATATTTAACCCAGAGAGAGAGCTAGCTTTGCCTGAATGCACTGGTTAAATCACAGCGTGAAGGACGGCTCAGTGCATGAAGCGACTTCATAGGGGACACATAAATTAAGTCAGCTGATGGAGGAAAGCTAAACAGCCATGATATCAATGAAAAGTGAGACTATTAACGTACTGATATGCGACACACTGCAATCTGAAACTGAAAATGTAACAACTGTAACGTAAAAAACTGAATTAATTAACAATTAATGAATCCGTTTTTTCCTTTATTCTAACACCAGATTGATGACTTGATGCCAAATGACCACGAGAGCAGGGAGATTGCAGTTGTTATCATCATCCCTAATATTGCATCACTCTAATAGTTTTCTAGGTTGTGGTGTGGTTAAGCACTAGAGTCCAGCATCTGATAGAGTTGCCAAATGACCTTTTTAATCACTGACAGCATCTCGTGAGTTTTGGACCTGGGGATGACACTTCACAGAAATGAGGCCGTGTTCTCACTAGCTGAGTCGAGAATGGTAAATGATTTCATGTTCAGTCACACCTCAGTCTGCCCAGAAATAATACCAGTAACTGCAGTGGGGCTACTTGGACATAGCGTCATTATAATGGTAATAAATATAAATAAAGCACTTTAAATGGTTAATAAATAACCAAACAGAACCTGTAAAGATCATCTTGGAAAAGCAAAACGTGTGTTCAGATCACAATTCTGAGCTGACAGGATAGGCTTTGAAAAAAAAGTCCAACTCTAGATCTGAAATAAACATGTTTGCAGCCAGGTTCAAATAAAGCTTTTGGTCTGTATATTTCAACAACTGAACGAAAGATGATTTCTTAAAATATTCAATTAGAATGGAAGAGAATAGCCTTTTAGTTTCACCGCACATACAACGAAATTGTGGGTGCTCCACACCAACTGTGCGTGGAATAAAAGACGTCATCAAACATGCAGATCCATCAGCTGTGGCAACTCCTCGGCAATAAGAGAGCAAATATCATAAGTGTGTAACCCAGTTATGGTGATTGAAATTCTAGTATTTTATTAGCGTGTCACTGAGCACTCATTTACAAGAATGTGTGTCTGTGTGAGGCATTCACACAGTCCATGTCTGCAATTTGCTAACCGAGCCTGTGGGCATTAGCCGATAACTCGTCCAAATGTGGTCACGTGCGGATCCAAAAATCCAAGATGGCCGTAGTCCTAAAATTGAGGCTTCCAAAATTTTATTCCACAAACTATTTTTATACATAGTCTGATTGAAGCAAACCTGCTTCTATTAAGTATATTGTGTTAGTTTTCAAAGATACACACTGACTGTACTCCAGGCTCATTTTCCTTTCACAGAGGAAACATCGGTGTATCTGAATAAATTATTACATTATTACAGACCAAAGTGTGTGGCACTTTCCTCTAATGAAAGTGGAAATGAATGCAGACCAAACGAGAGTGCTTTCTAAGTGTGAGCTCATATTTCAGTTCCATCCTTCATCTTTGCCAACAGCAGAGGGAGACAGAAGACCGGTATTCTCAAACTTTAAAATGACAAGCGAGCCGGAGGACTGCACAGGTGTGTGTAGGCTGTAAACGTGTGTATGCTTCTGGAATATACTTACTGGTAACAGTGAGAACATTGGTCTTAACCTCGGCGGTGATCTGGATGCGACCTCTCCTCTCAGTGTGGTCTGTGCCACACAGGCTCGGCACGTTGGCCACACATCGCTTATGGATGTTCATCATACAGTCTGAAAAATACATATTCACACACACCCACAGATATGTTTGTAATGTTATGCAAGAGTATTATTCATAGTGATATGTGTGCCATAAAATGATTACATACTACTGCATGTCCTCCTTCACTACATCCATGAAGTTTCTTTGTGGTCTTCCTCTTTTCTTCCTGCCTACATATCCAGCACCTTTTCCCAATATAGTCACCATCCCTCCCCTTTAATAACATTAAGGTATGAATAATGTTCTACCTAATTGTACATCCCTCTGTGTGAGCATACCACCTAAATACTGTACAATCTAAATATGGATGGTACAATCGTAAGGCTGCAGTATGTGATACATGCATAAATGGGCAGCGGGTGTACTACATACGGTCACATCTCATTCCCTGGTGTATGAGGCCATAGAGTAGGGAGCCACAGTGGTCACAGAAGGTGGGGCTGGAGTAGGTGTGGATCTTAAACTTGTGCTTTGACCTCGGGTCCTGAAGAGCAAAGGACAAAAACAGAGAATTAAAGACTTTTTCACTACAAATTAAACATTTCTTTAATGATTGTGTTGTTCAGCTGTTTAACTGTGCACTGTTCAACCGCTTAAAAACAAACAAACAAAAAAACTGAATGAATGAAGCTTTGCCTGTTCCTCTCCTCCTCCATCTGTTTGATATTCTCCTTTTATCACCAGCATTCATCTTAGTCTCTCTCTCTGACTTTCCACTGCTCTGAATGGTAATGGTGCATTCAGGGGAAAGTTTTGACAGGCGGTGTTTACATACGGGCACATGCACTGTAATCTGATCAAAATACATTTCCTCTGAATTTCTTTGTTGGCATCAATTTAGAAAGGCTACGAAGGATGCACATCCATGTGTGTCTGTAGGCAACAACAGTGACGCAAAAAGTTTGCATGAAGTCAGCCTCCCGTGACATCTGTTAAAGTCGAATGAATAGCAGAGACAGCGTACGGCTACGGCTACTTGCTGTCTGTGCAGGTCTGCTGCGCACAGTTGTGTTGGGTTAGTGTTACTTCAAAGGACATTACACAAAAACGTGTCTAAGTGTGTAAACAGATTGATGACCTAACCACACAGGTAAGTCAAGCACACAGATCTGGGTGTGGCTCCGATGATGTAAGAGCATCAATAACAGAATCAGAATAATTTATAGTCACATGGTCACAGTTGCTACAAGACCATAAGAACAGTAGCTGAATAAACTAAATTAAATGTTACAATATATTACAAAGTTACAAAATATAGCAAAATAAAATATACAGATTGCTCAACTATAAATATCCCAGGATATAACACAAATGTAAATGGTTGAAATGAAAACGCCTCTCTTCTCAGACTGTACGTGATATTAAGTGTGTGCACTGAACGTTCTCCTGTGACTGGACAGCACGTCATGGAGCATTGTCCTTATCTTGGACAACATCCGCCTCTCCGTCTCCACCTTAACAGAGTCCAGTTCCATCCCCGCAACATTACTGGCCCTCCGGATCAGTTTATTGAGTTTGCTGGCATCTGCACCCAGGCTAAAAAAAGGGAAAAACTGTCACTTATCTGCAATTTGGTCATTTTGTCCTTTTGACAGTAATTATGTGCTTTGAACTGACAAAAAAATGGATGCCATTACTTTTTATGGACGTTCAGAACTGAATCATAACTGGGGCGGAAACACGGCTATTTCTGCCTAATGTGTGTGACACCTGCAACCACACCTGGATCACACACACACACACACACACACACACACACACGCACACACATTAACTCCTAGGCCGTGCACATCCGATATACCGCTTGTGGAGGATCCAAACTGTGCAGCGAAGCGGGCGTACTTCAATGTGGGAGTTAAAATATTTCTGCCAAGGGGATCCATCGCAGCTAGCAAACATGCAGATACAGAATTTAATATGATTTGTGAGGGATCTCCTCCAGCGCAAAGTGCTTTGATGACATCAAATAGACCAGTGCTTACTGTTAATTTTCCTTTAAAGCCAATTTAGAAGGAGACCACGAGTGCCAGTTTTCTTTCACACGTGCCTTCGTGCCTTTTAATCTCATGAGCCAAGAAAAAATTAGAATGATTGATGTCTTCCTCTCTTCCACACCTGTCCTGGAAATAACATTAAATTTAGGTGACCAGTCAATTATACCCAGTGTCCCCACAGTGTCTTCAGCAGTGTTGCCCTAAGCCTGAATGTGTGGATGCCTGTGATTTCCGTGTACATTTCCACGCGCTACTTTGTGTATTTGTTTCAAATGCTGTTTTTCGCCTTTCTCGAGGACAATACCACCTACTGTTTCTTTTTTGTGCCGCATAAAAACAAGGGAACATTGTGCTGCTGAAGCTCCAGTGATGAGCAGCAGCAGACAGAGATTACAAAGAGTGCCAGCTTCTTTATAAATATGAATGATTAAATGCATCTGCAGCGAAAACTCAAACATCAATGAGAAAGAAAAATCATTAAGAAGAACGCATGAAAGCAGTGACTAGGAGAAAAAAGACACCACTTTTATTGTCTCCCCCTTCTTTGATGAACTTTATTTTGATGTAAAATCAGTTTAAACAGATTTTTAAAAAATACCTTTTCTGTCATTTTTCTCACAGAAGTCAATATATGAATAAAAATAAGTTAAGTTCTTTAACCCTTCCATCCACCCTGACCTCCTCCCTACAGGACGTGGACATTGTGATCTATAAGGTTGCTTCAATATGACGGTGTTTTCAAGGATGATGTTAATTTCATGAGTCAAAACAAGCTGTGAAAAACACCGGTAGGTCTTCTTGATTTAATGTTTCCACTTAGTGAACAGTAAACTAAAGTAAAGTAAAACAAAGAAATGTAAGTTTGAATCACAGCTTAACAACAATCAGCTTAATATATCATCCTAAAATGGAAGGTTTACGTGACTGTGTTAGGATGTTCTGCCAACTTTTGTGTTTAACACTTTTAGATTTGAGTGTGAAAGGATCAGAACTGGAATATTTCAGTGTTTGGACTAATATTTGTGTATATATGTATATATATTTAATAGCATCCAGCCACAGCTTCACTGGCTCCAGTTTCTCAGTTTAGGTACAGAGACCAAGCAGCATGTGAGGCTTCCTCTGTCAAAATGACATTAGAGTTGTATATTCATGTCATAATTTCAATATAAAATAACCAATTTTGATTAGTAAGCCTTAGCATAACATTAAGGAGATTTTGTTACCTTCAAACAGAGCCAGGACATTCTGTTTATACCTTCAAATAGCCAAACCTGTTTTATTATTATGAGATGGAAAATATTTTACCACATTCTTTTTGCCGTCCTTCTACCACCATTTTACTGAAATTGTAAAGGTCTTCCAGAGGTCCTCAACTTTAATAACTGATAGCTGATAAATAACTCGACCTCGGTACTGAAATTAACCTGTTCAAACAGGCCCAGTGTCTGAGAGGGCATGCTGGGAAAAAAAAGTATCTACACTAAACTAAAGCTTCTTTTGGCCGCTCTCTTATTTACAAGGAGTCGCCACAGTGGACGCCTCTGCATATTTGAGTTGGCAGATCTTTACCTCAGAAGTCTTTTCTGACACAACCCCTCCCAGGGGATTTTTGCCTCCTCCCAGACTTAAAGAGGGGATCTTTTTCATGAAAATGTCTCCACTGTGCTATGACGGCGTACTAAGGCCACATTAAAATATATATATTATTGTTCTTTTTGAGAATAAAGTTGAAACGTGGATATTAAAGATCCTGAAAAACCAAAAAACTGCCACGGCTGCTCTACCCTCTACAAACAACTTGATCAGGTATCTTCTTGTGGTACACCATACATCCTCTTTACTGCACGAGGGTGTAAACATCACTATCCTTGCAGCTGTCCACTGCCAACTTCTCCAAGTTTCTGTGTTTTTTTCCTTCTGACCAGATGCAACTTTCTACACCATCTCTTTAACGTGTTAATACTTATCACCACGATGTGTATGTGCTAAAGGAGAAATCATTTCCTTGCTACTAAAACCAATTCTCAAGCACGAGTTCACTACCTCATCTAAACAAGGCGTTTTGTAGAGGGGACAGCAGCCGTGACAGTTGTCTGACAAGAAATGACAACTTTGATCTCCACATTTTGACGTTATTCTCAAAAATGAACAATATTTTCTTGATCTGGCCCTGATATTCCTTCATGCCATGGAGCCACTGGGGGAAAAGTCTTGTCACCAGTTTTATGCTGATATATTTGTTTTTGTGTGTTACCATAGATATGCTTTGACACCTGTTATCTTCTCTACAGTGTTGCCAAATTTCACCCAAAAAGAAGTTATTCAAAGCAGATTTAACAAATTTGATTTTTTTTAGCATGTAAACTGAAAACCTGCTCATAAAATCAGCCAGTGACTAGCCATTAGTCCATGCTCAGTGCGCTGTTTTGACCACCTTCCTGTCACTGTGTTGTCTCTCACTCGCTGCTCTTCTTTTGTTTTTTAAAACTCTGCTGTCTGTTAAATTCCCTGGCATTAGCATCAGTCAGCTCACAACAATTACATACACATCTTGTCATGTTTTCATGATGCTGCGTGACAGGCAGATCGGTGCTCACAGTCACTCACACGAAAACTTTTTATTTTTCAGCGCTGATTTTGCCTTCAGTCCACTTACTCCTCTCAAGCTAGTACTTTCTGACATATCTCCGGTGGCAAAATCGCTGCACAGACTAAACCTGTCATGAAGCCGTTGCGTGTCATGTCGACGGGCACCACGAAGGTTATTTGTGGCTTTTACTTTTCACAGAGCTTAATTGAAACCAATATAAACATGCTCATGTTAGGCATTATTTATTCGAAAGTTTTGCTACAAGCAAGTCTGAAAAACAAAAATAGTTTTTTACTAAAAAAAAAAAAAATGCTGAAAAACTTAATTTTCTTCCCAAAAAGAAATGCAGTTTTTGCTTTACTCGTGCATTAAAACACAGAAGTGTGTCAGCTTGTTTTTATCTTCATTATATCATTGTGTATAGTCAGATGGCAAAAACAGCTGTTTATAAACATCAAACGCCTGAATAACAAACACATATATCTTTGTGAGCTACATATTCATGTTGTAAGAGAAAGTTATGAATTACAGGCACTGTTAGCGTGTTAGTGTTGATGAACGGTTGTTTACACATATGCACGACGTCACATTTTAGTGAAAAATACCACTGCACTAAAAATTGGTTAGCAGATTGTATTTACAAACATCAACATGTGCAATGTAGACGTAATGTCACTGTTTGTTTTGGGGTCTAAATATATTATGTGATTTATAAGGATCTGAGTGTTAGATCAATAATTACCAAAAGCTATACAGACATTGATAATCCTGGTGCAATAGGCAGTTAATATAGTAAGTTTCATCCAGTTGAACGCATCAAGGAGGAGCAACGGAGCAAACATACATAAATATGCTACAGCAGATCTACTGTATGTTAATGAGTAAGCTGTTTTATTAACATGAAAAATGAAACACACTCAAAGCTCACATAAAAAAACCACGTTATTTATCCTACAATAATATCAAGATAAAGAAAAAAGTAAAACAAAATGAAAACAAAACAAACAGTAAGTCAGAGTTTGGTTTGATCTGCCTTTATTTTAAGAGGCGCACTTATTTTAGCTTGCATCGTCACATAAAACAAAGTAATAAATACACAGATTAACTTTTTAAATCTAGAAAAACTTCAGTTAGTATGACTCACATTGCTGTTATTGAAAAACTATGTGTACTTCCCCAAAGGCTGTGAAAGTTAACCAGCAAACATTCTTTTGTAGCCACCCACTCCGATTCAATAAGAGGCTGTAAACTTTCCTCCGAAAAAGTAAAATGTAATATAACGCAGGCTGCAACAGCTGCTTTTGCTGCCCTGATCAATAAAAGAAACGCTGTGCCAAGTGTTTACCTGACTCAGGCTTATAACCCTTCCCGTGGGAAACATGTAAGTGAAAGCGTGTGAAATATTATTTAAAGGATTTGAGCAAAATAGATCTCTCAAGCGAGCTTGGGAGAAGGGCCTTGAAAGAAAGACAGCGCAATAACGAGACAGGGGACGGAGTCGGCCGTGCTACGTATTTAACAACAATCTCTCCATCAACCTTTCTCTTTGCCTCTCAAAGGCTACTTCACAGCTTTGACGTCTTTTTAACAACCCGTGCAGACATACTGATAAATATATCATCATGTTGAAATCATATTTATATTGTTTATGTGCAGAAATGAGAATGACCATGTATAAATGCATGCTATTGGTGCATGTGCACTTGTTGTATAGGAGTGTCTGCAAAAAAAAAAAAAAACATCAGAAAAAGGTAGAAAAGGTAATAATTTAACAAAGTGAGAATCTAAAACTGAAGCCAGCAGCATGTTAGCATAAGAAAAAGACTGGAAACAAAGAAACAAGATTATTTTAAAAAGCCTTGAAGTTTAACAAAAATGCTTATTTTGTTGTTTCTAAAAATACAAACTAATAAAAACTAATAATTCACATATTCAGAGTGTATGTCAGTCAGATGAAGCTAAAGCTTTACCTCTTTGGTGTGTTTATGCTACATTCTGACTCCAGTCAAACAGCTTTTGAGGAAAAAGCAAATGAGCAAATTATGCAAAATAAACTTAATTTAACTCTGGAGAAAAAAAAAAGGACTTCATCTACTCATCTTCTCTGACAAAATTAGATGACTAACCTGAACTAGCTTCTATTATTTCTTTTAAAATCTGTTGATATATGATAACGCCATGATCAAATTTACTGAGCTACTTCCACGTCCTTCTACGCTGCCTAGTTTCACATAATGTAATTGGACCTTTTTTACATTTTTCCCCCTACACATAACTTCCATTGCATTTTATCATATAAGAATCCACTTTTTGGTAACAGAGGCAGTTAATATTTTTGAATGGAAAACATACATCACATCAAATAAATCACAGGAAGTACGGAAATTCCACAAAACAAACAAACACACACAGAGTTAACCGTCTACTTGTCTTGCAAATTTGTAAAGCTATTTTGAAGCGGTGCTATTCTTATGCAACCGGCTTCTCAAACACACACACACACACACACACACACACACACACACACACACACACACACAACACCTTCGTAAGGGTGCGTGCCTGAAATGTAGGTTTCATTAGAGAAGCTCATCCCTCGACCTCTCCCACGGGGAGCCCATTCTATTAACCCAGATCTATAATTGAATTTGTCTTTTAATAAACATGCGCAGCTGACAGAGAGGATGAGAGAGAGACATAGAGAGAGGCAGAAGGTAAAAAGGGAGCGATGGGCTGATCGCCGCAGAGAATGATGCAATATTTCTGATCGTACAATCTTTCTAAAAAATTGGTGTTCCCATAGAACACTGAGATTTTCTAGTCAAAAGACACGCTCAGCCAGAGCACGTCTTTCATATCTGATGTATATTTATCTATATGTGATATTTAGATATACTCTATTTGCTAATATAGTGCAAAAATATTGGAACATTTCGACTGAGTGATCTGAAAATAACTGGAATAGTAAGCTCTCCTCTCCGTGTCAGCTCACAAAGGCAGTATCTGTGTGTGTGTGTACAGGTGAAGACACTGTGTCACATCTGACATGGTTATTAAAATGTTAATTTAGGAATTTGATAATGCTAATGTAAAAAAAAAATCTGGGCACTTCTGTTAGCCTCAAATAAGTATGCTACAAAATGCCAATTTCAAGAAAAACAGGTCTGTGAGTGAGTGCCGTAAGAGGCCTCATCACCCTCCTTTCTTATAATCGTCAGGCTTCTTGCCTTCCTGTCTTCTATATTTAAATGAGCAGCTAGTTAGGAGAAGATCTACCCTGCATTCCCACTGTGCTGCAACCAAGGTCGTAAGGCCATGAACTCATTAAAGAGATGACATAGTGGGGAAGGCGAGGCCCCGTAATTAAGAGCAGTGGCCCCCTGGGTGGAGTGGCATTTAAATAGAGGACAGAGTTTGGTATGGTGGTGTGGGAAACAATGGGAGACAGATAAAGACATGGGAGAGTTGCATGTGCACCAAATATAGAAATATATAGATAAGTGCCAGTAAAGCTAAGGGGACAGCTAGAGAAAATAGAGAGGAGATTATAGAGATATGGAATGACATTTGAAGTTGCTAATGAAGAAAATGGCTTTTGAAAACTCAAGAGGAAAGAGAAGACCGAGAGGAGGGGAAGTAGTTTGAAAAACATGTACACAAAATCAAGTTATTATCATAAAAAGAGACATTAGTTTATCAGCAGGATAACAGTAAAATAAAAAGGCTATGATGTCCACAATGCAGCAGCTGCATGAATATAAGACAAATGAAAGATTCCTAGAATAAAAAGTTCAGTCGTCTGCCTAAACTGGCAGTTTACAGGAAATCTGAATGGATTTTTAAGGTCAAAAGAAAGAATTGTATCAGTGTCGGTCGACACAAAACATGGGCAAAGTTTTACAAATTTTGGCGTCCAGCTTGGCATTTAAGGTGCAGCCTGTTAAGGAAGCTATAAAAACATCAACTATTTGTGGCACTGCTGTGAGAAGGAGAGGCAGGATGGGTAAATGATAAAAAGATTAACCTCTTATTCATTGCGGAGAATTATCAGTTATACAGAACACGCTACAGGAAGCCAAACAGCGTTTCCTCTGAAGGCGGCACGCTAAGTGCGCTCGTCAGGCTGAAAGGGCACTCCAGAGGCAGGTAAAGACGTGGCTGAGGAACGTAGGGAGGGGCTTCGGTGAGGATAAAAACGGCACCCTAAGAGCGCTCTTATGAGAGACAGAGAAAAAGAAGGCAAACGTCTTGTTCCTTCGGGAGGATCGGTTGGAGACTAGATTTGCATTTTAAGAATATGAATCAGAGAAAAGACAACTCGTCAGCTCCTTGACAGAGCAGCATACCACTTAACGGCACTTCATGTTGTTAGAGCGGATAAGAAGGTGAAGAGAACGTTTAAAGAGAATTAATAATAATACGAGAGTGGCACAGCTTTTAACCTCCGACAATACTCTTTGAATTCATGTCAAAGAATGCGAACTGCAACCTGTGGCTCGTACAGATAACACCACAGAAACACTCAACCAGCAAGGAGGGGTGTTTTCAAACTTCAAAGATACTAAAAAGAGATCAAGGGAACCTCTGAGCTTCAGTTTTTTATAATATAAAACCTCTAAGAGGAAGAAAAGAAGCATAGGTGAACATAGGCAGCAGTTAGAGAACACTACTTTGGGTCCATGTGGTTAAATATAAGGCCGTCATTTTCTTCGTGTAGCGTGATGAAGAGCAATTACTGTAATACAGCGGTTATATTTGGCAGCTCCAGGTGTTACATGTCTTTTCTGGCTTTTATGGTATCACTTCTTCTGTACTTACTTAAATGTAATTACTAGAGAAACTCCTGGAGGTTACGGTTGAACTGTCAAGACAGGAAAAGGAGAGTGAGAAGCGAGAAAAAGATGGAGGCTGCTCAAGCGTAACACCGGCGCCGACAGGTGACGGGGGCTCATGAATGGAAATGTCGACGTGCTCTCTGTGTCTCTCGCTTTCCACGTGTCTTTCACTTACTTGTGCATGCTCTTGCTCTCACACAGTTTAAAATGATTCGTTTATTTGTACTCACGTCTGACGCGGGCCCTTTATCAGCACCTGGGCAGGAGAAAGTGACGAACTCATGGCAACGTTTGTGAACCACGAAACAACACACTGTGAAGAGAGAAAAAGAGGAAGAGAAAGCATCAGTATTCTGTACACAGCAAAGAGATCCTGCGATCTAAAAATGTCTAAAAATCTGACATTTTTTCTTTAGCTTTGACCAGTAAACACATGCTGACTTGTATTTGCTGTTTTTAAAAACACAGTCTGATGTCAACATTAGTTTCAAGCTAACTTGAAGGCTGTTCAGCCAAAATCTTAGTCTGGCACCTGTGAATGGGCTTAAATCAGCTCACATTTGGAAAAACCTCCAACATTTAAAGCTCTTCTTTAGATGTCTCTGCCTTGAGGCGACTTTTGTTGTGATTTGGCGCTATATAAATAAAATTGAATTGAATTGAATTGCCTTTTGTTCCGTTTTCTATTAAGATGAACCCACACTGCTTCAATAATGTTGAGGTCCACGGTCAGGGGAGGCCAATCCACGACTGATCTAGGTTTGCTTTTACTGCATTAAAAGTGTGTTTGGGATCATTGTCACGCTGAAAAATGAAGCAATCTGATGTTTTACAGATGTTACTGCATGGTGGGTTAAATTCTGAAGCAGAAATGCAGCCACAATCCATCACAGAGCCTCCACTGTGTTTTACACAGGCCTGCACACACTGACTGTTAGGGCTGGGCCATATCATACCGTTCACGGTAATACCGGCGTGATTTTGGGCAACGATAGAAAAATGAAATATCGCGATAGAATATGGGTAAAAGGCGCATGTGCAGCGCCTATGTTTACATGCGCACATGAGAAGAGCGAAAGCGGATCGTTGAATGAAACCAGAATTGGTTTGTAAAAATGCTGCAACTTCAGTGGTGTGGAACTGGTTTAGCTTTCGTCCGTCACATACACAACAAAGCACTATTTTTGGTAGAGCATGCTAGCGGGCCGTCGTTATTACCGCATTGTTTGGAAAATACGGCACACTTAAACTCAATCCTTTGATTTTTCTGAAAATCGACAGTGCCCCTTATAATCCCGTGGGCCTTATGTATGAATTCTGGTTGTGTTTACTGACCTCGAAACGGTTTTATGTACACGGCGCTTGAAAATCTGTCAAATGTTTCAGTATGACTTTGCTAAGCTACGAACCCGCACCGCTTGATGGATTGTTGGAGCATTACAGCTATATTAGGCAGGCGCCTCGCGGAGTGATACGTTTTAAGTTTTTAAGTTTTGTGGATATTATACATGGTTATGCTGAGGATATGTCGGCCAGTTTCCACTGGAAATGCCTTTTGGTTAAACTGTCAATTTGCACTGTTACATTTTTATATAACTTTAATACACATAAAAAACAGCTGCTTGTTTAAGTGAAAATACATTGATGTTTTTTTGCACTAATAAAGTTGTGGAGTTGTAAAGCATTTTGTCTGGTGTCAATTATATCATCAGTTATATCGTTATCGCAAATTTTCAAATGTATATCGTGATAAATATTTTTCATATCGTCCTGCTCTACTCTCCATAAGACCTGTTACCACTGAATTTCAGTCCATTACTTGTGTCTTTTGTCGTACGCCTTTCCCCCTGTTTCCCTTTCTTCAGAATTAGGCTTCGCTGAACAGTAGATGGACCAACTGATAGGCCAGATACATCTTTCAGGTCTTGTGTCCGGTTTTTACTGGATTTTTTCCTATTTGTTAAGCACATGACTTTCAGATTCTTTTCATCTGCTGAGAGCTTTTTTAGCCCTACCACCTCTAACCCTAACACTCGTAAATTTGAGTAAGGAAATGGGAACAATTTATGTGTTTTTGCAACAGACTGCTAACACCAAAGTACCAGGGACGCAATTTAAAATTGTTTCTTTGCTAAGTTGTCTGTTATGTGTAGACTGACGAACCTGGTTAGGTGATATTTGAATGATTCACATCTAAGCATTAAGTGGCTTAACACAAAAACATTCCTCTGCTAATAACCTGTACAAGGACTGGACTGAAAATGAGTGAAAAAGCAGCCAATGACCAAAGAAAAACCTTTAAAGGATCTTCAGAAAGCCTGGAGAACTTTTGCTCAAGACCACTTTTTAAAGAAATGATAAGAAAATCTGGTTCCTTGGAGGCAAAATTTAAAGAAATGACAGGTGGCTCGAGACTTTTGCATATTCACATAATAAATATACTCATAGCTGACGATGGCTAACACAGATTATATAACTGCACTGGGTGAACAAGTACACTAACCATCTTTATCAAGATCAAAACATGATCCCAGGCACAGGAGTATTATCTGACTCACTGACTTAATTTTTATTCAACCAAAAGCACCGATATTTTTAGCAGTAGGTTTGATAGAAGCTGAGCTGTTTTGCTGTCCCTGGGCTGTTAGAAGCAGCACTTATTTAACATAAGAAAAGCTTTAGCAGTGATAAACGTACAGTGGGATTCACACCCACACTCTCTTTATTGTCACTCCAGCACCGTTGAATCACTGTCAGCCACTCTGGATAAGAGCACCTTCTAAATGTCTTGGATGTACTGTTAAATGTAACCTCTGCTTTATGGTACAGTATGTACAAAAATGACTTTGTATCAACATAATTTGCTATGTTTCTAAAGTCTACTGTGTCAACAAATTAAAATATCTCAAATCTAAATGTGCCATTTTACAGGGTTGAAGAGTTGCTGTTTTTTTGTTTTTTAAATAACAGGCATACACATCAACACACATTTAAAAAGACCAAAGGAAAGCCTATACAATAAGAATCCAAATGTGATGAAAAGCGTAACACTTTCTGTGTTGGTAACAATCAGCGGTGCAGAAACATGTGAAAGCTTTGACGCACAGTGAGTCTGTCATTTCCCCCCTGATCAATGTCAGCTCCACTGACAGGCAAGACTAACAGAGGAAGCTAAATATATCTCACATACACAGTCCTTATGACTGTGCCCCAGAGTATATTTACATGGCGTGTATGTCAGATAGAAGATCCAGAGGCGCCCAAATACACGTTATGATAAAACAACTACTGAAACTCTATTACAGCACACTAAAATAACATTGATTAATGAGTTAGTGTGCAGTGTTTTGTGAAACAAAGCTGTTTTCAAACCAAAAATACTACTTAAAAAAAACAGCCACCACTCTACTGAAGGTTTGCTTTGCTAGAGTGATTTTAAAAAAACATGCTCATCAAATTTAAAAAAAGATAAAATTATGTATTTCATATCCATAGTTTGTGGGGCTTTTGTTTGCCTCATTTAGCATGCATAATTTGAATATGCAAATCTGCCCTTGTGCCTCCCGCTCAGCCACTTGCACGCAGGCTCCATTCTTCCTGTTCTTCCTAAGTTATCTTGCAAAATAGAAAAAGATCTGTGCTAAATGTTTAACTCAGGAGGACCTGGAACACAAATCTAGTGCTGTGCTGTTTTGGTTAAAGGAAAGAAGAAAAAAATCCCAGAACACATGAACAAACACTTGCCTTGAGCACACTGGAAAACAGCTAGTTGCTAGCTGTGTAAATTAAAACTGTCATCAGAAGCGAAGCACTTAAACGAACACTTGCCGGGACACGCGGCACACTTGCAATAACATACGTTGCTGTCAGATTGTGTAACATCATCTTTATTTTAATTGTCTCCTCCACTGTGCAGTGTTTGTCTGGTTTACAGTGACACACACACACTCGCAGACACACACATCTTGAAACAGAGATAAGAGGACATTTTCCTGCTGAGCTGATATGAAAAGAGTCCACGTCGACAACTTTGACTTGATAGCTTAATAACGTGTTGCTGGTGTTTGATCAATGTTAGCCCCATTCCCTGGCTGATGGGGTCGAGCCCTCGGGTTTGTAACGTATGTTAAGCAAGACGGAAATGCTCAGCTGCGGTGCTTATTTAATGTCCTACATATTTACTGGAACATGAAAAATACCATATTAGTGAAAGATTTTTAAAGTGTTGATTGATTAGTTGGTTTTTAAATTCATCCTTAATACTTTTGAGAACACTTTCAAATCATTAAAGCCACAATGACTGCTTCCTGTTTAGAAACAGAACTAAATTATGCTTACCACTTCATGTTATTTAAGCAAAGTCACACAAGCATGAAAAAGCATGGCTTTGAACACAAGCGCACAGTTTTCCCTGCACTATTGTGTAATGCACAGTCTGAGTGATTGATAGATCACAACGTTTAACAAATTGATCTTTCACTTTTTCCAAAAATGTTTCTGATATTTTCAGTGTGCATTTATCACCATGATCTCACTTACATATTTGGGGATCAGTTATCTTTGTGTCATATTCTATTTAATCCGTACCTACTGGCAAACCGGTGGTGATCAGAGGGGTTATAATTAACACAAAGGAACTTTCTCCAACACACATAAATCATGCCCACCTCAATGGTACTTCACTCCCACGCAACATCCTCTCTTTGGTTACACCACCTACGCACTGCAATGATACTGTACCACACACACTCACACACAAAGACCACCCACTCATTCCAGTGATATCGCAGATTGAATACGCAGGGTGTGAGGGTGGAAGGATGGGAGTACAGAGAGAAATGGTGTGAGCTGTGCGCACATATTGCTTCAAGGCAACTGCTCTTTTCGAGTATTGCTACTGCCAAATCCCTAATGAAAACACACTAATGCATGCACACACATACACACATACACGCAGATCTGCCAATAAAATAGTGCTGTATGCCATTCAAGCATATGACCTTTGGGCCAAAACCAAACACCAAAAAATACTGTCAGAGCTAAAATGTGCCCCTCCTTTTCTCAATAAATCTGTTAATTAGTCATTAGTTGCTCAATTATTTACACATCCACTTAGCTGACCCGAAACACTGACAGGCAACACATGCAAGACAAAGGGCATCACCTAATCTCACAAACCCAGATCCCATTTGCTGGATTAAGAGAAGGAGGCCATCTTGAAAGGAGTCCTCCAATCAGCCAACTGAGGGTTACCCAACTGCTGTACCACAATGCATAGGTCAAGTGATAATTGGTTGAAAAGCTGATTTAAAAAGAAAAGGGAACCATAGACAGTAACAAAGATGGATTTAGCTTGAACTCATTAAACATTTTCCTGATGAGTATATGGATTCAGTTACTTATTTCAGGTCACACTAAATGAAACGTTATAATTTTATATATTTTGGCTTTTAAATCATCCGTGCATTTTTGCCTGCTTATCTAGGGCTGGGTTGCGGGGACAGCAGCCTAAGCAGAAAAACCGAGACCTCCCTCTTCCCAGCCACCTCCTCCAGTGTAACTAGGGGAACACCGAGGCATTCCCAGACAGCTGAGAGATGTAATCTCGCCAGAGTGTCCTGGGTCAGCACCGGTGTCTCCTTCCAGTGGGACATACCCAGAATATCTGACTCGGTAAGCGCCCAGAGGAAACCTGTCAGGTGGCTGAACCACTTCAGCTGGCTTCTTTTGATGTGGAGGAGCTACATTGAGCCCCTTTGACATGACTGAACTCCTCACCTTGTCTCTAAGGGACAGTGAGAGGCCAGCCACCCTTTAGTGAAAGCTTCAAGCCATTTGGTCCCTGTAAAACCACTGTAGGAGCTTGAACCACACTGCAAGCACTAAGTCGAACAGATTTCCAGTGGGTGTTGGACTCCGCCAGAGTTGCCCTTTGTCACCAGTTCTGCTCAGAATTTTCATGGACAGAATTTCTAGGTGTACCCAGGTGGTGGAAAGCTTTCACTTTAGGTGCCTCAGTATTTTATCTCTGCTTTTTGCAGATGATGTTAGCTTCATCAGGGGGGTGGCCTCCAGCTCCTCACGATCAGCACACCCAGATCTAAGCCCATGATCCTTAGCCTGAAAAGGGTACACTTGCTACCCCAAGTGGAGCAATTTAGGCATCTCGGGATCTTGTTCACAAGTGAGGGGAGAGGAGAACAAGCGATTGACAGTGGAAATTGGGGCAGTGGCTGCAGTGAGGAGGCTGTATCGGTCCATTGCAGTAAAGAGAGAGCTAAGCAAAGCAAAGTTTTCAATTTACTAGTCGATCTATATCCCAATCCTCACCTGTAATCTTGAGCTGTGGGCAATAACAGTTGGTAACAAACCAAATCCAGCCAACTTGTGGGCTGGGGCCAACTTTTTGGAAGCTGACAGCTGGAACCGAGGTTCAGCTGCTCATATAAAAGTATTCCTGCCCTGTTGACCTGTTTGTTCCTATTTCCCCTCCCCCCACCTTTTCTCTCTTTCTCTCATTTCTCAGGGGATGCCAAGCCCAGAAGTGATGGTACATATTTCCGGAGGATTTCCAACCAGCAGAACCACCATCCTGCTCCTTTCCTCCATTTTGCAAGTCCCTAACACACTAAATATTTCATAAACAATCTCAGTAGATGTTGTGGTTTTTGCTAATGAAACCAAAATAAAAGATTTATTATTTTCTCAGCATTCAACAGCTGCCGCTACTGTGCAATCCTGCATGGATTAAACTGAGGGTTGTTCCCTGTCTACCTCCCTCACAAACCGTGCTTTTATCTGTCCTCCTGCTCCACACATCTCTGCCCCCTCGGTGCCCTCTGTGCACCCACACGTGTGTAGTTGGCACCGTGCCGTGCCTTCATTATTTATCATACAAATTAAATATTCATGACATTCATCAAGAACACAGAAACACATACTACAAACAGGCACAGTTACAGGTTTCTCCCATGTATCTCTCTCGTTTTTTCTCCATCTCAGTAACTCTCATTAATTTGTTACACTTCAGTTTATATTAAAGCACCTGCAGAGCTTGGCAGGGCATTAAGTTGCTGGTTGCAGATAGCACCTCTTTTTTTCTTCTTATGAGTGAGAAACTGGTGGATAAAATCAGCTAAAATGGTAAATGATTTAAAGCATCCACTGCTATGCAAGTGCAAACATGTTGTCCACAATGCAAAGGTTTTCATGGGCCTTTTTCCCAGGAGAGGGCGGGTCATTACATGCACAGTCAGCTGTCCGCAGCATGCGTTCCTTTTCCCCATCAGTAACTACTTTAACAAGAAAAAAAGCTTCTCACTTCACAACAGAAATACATTTATAATAGCATAAGTTTGTAGGACATAAATGTTTCTCTTAGAGCAAAAAGCATAAAGTAAGATTTTGAGCTCTGGGTCATTTTTAATGTTGCTTGCAAACAACTGGTTAATCGAAGAAAAAATAACCACCAGATGAATCTATGATGAATTCAGTCATTAGCGTTGATTCGATTCCCTAATTGCTTTTAATGGATGTTCCGTTCTTTATATAACCACTGGAAGTAAAATGCTAAAAGTTTCATGAATCGCAAAGGAAATGCAAGCGTTCATCCCAGCAACCGCTGGGTTAGGCCGCTCACACGCAGACACAGAAACATACAAAACACACCTCTTGAAATATCTTTGTGCAACTACAGCTCTTTGACGTGTGCCACGCTGTCCTAATCCCTCCCCAACAGTCACGTGACATGATTATATAAAAGCTTATTGTCAGTCAATATCATCTTCCCATCAGGCTCTCTGTGCATCAATACGGTGCAAAAGAGGAATCAAACAGAGAGACACTGCATTACAGTAAGACTGCATCATCTTACATGAAGAACATTTTGTGAAAGATTACTCAGAAATCTAAAAACTTTCTGAGCGCAGATAATAAATCATTTGCTCTCATACTGAAGCGAAACAAGTCGCAATTAATGTTTTCATTAGGAACACTTATTAGAGACAGCATTTACTGAGCTCTAATGCAGTGAAGCACTTTACTGTTTTTTTCAATTTTCTCATTTATACCTCTTTTTTTTCCACTTTGATTTTTTCTTCCCCTCTCTTCATCTCTCCAACTTGCTCCGGTATATTCTGTTTATGAAATGTTGGCAGAACACGATGTCGTACACAGCCTTTCCCTCTAATGAGCTGCCAACGTGCGTGCGCCTGTGCGTTTGTTTTGGTGTGCATGCGAGACGCAGTGACATGCAGCGATGTCCCAGATTTAGATGCTTTCAGATTCAGTATCCAGGTTCAATGCTACACCACACAGAAATCTGTAGCTACTTCTATTTATTAATCTATAGCCATAGTAGGCTGTCACCTACAGCGTTTCCTGCATTGCAGACACTTACTATAAGTAATACTACCTTTATCGCTGAATTAACATGCTGAATATAAGAGATCAAGATTAACTTACTCTTTTCTGAGAATGAAGGTCTTGAATCTTGAATAATTATTTGTATATATTCGTCTGGTTTGACAATGAGCATGTTTATCTTAGTTTTCTGTGATGTAGTGAGCAGCCATAATTGCGCCCATTGATGCTGGATCTTACAGCTTTTGTTGTAATTTCTAAAATAATTATAGCAAATGATACAAGCTTTGGATATAAAACTGTCCTTTCAGCATACACGTTATGCAAAAGTGACATAACGAGCCTATAATGACAGTACATGGTCTTCTGCTGCAACAGAGATGCTCTTCTGCACACCTTAGTTGTAATGAGTGTTTATACAAGCTCAAAGTATTCTTTCCATTCTCTTCTGACCTCTGTCATCAATGAGGCGTTCTCACCCGAAGGACTGCCGCTCACTGGATATTTTCTCTTTTTCAGACTAATCTCTGTAAAATGGCTGAACTGGAAAATCCCAGTAGATTGGCAGTTCATGAAATACTCAGAAAAGCTGATCTGGCACCAACTGCCATGCCAGCCACTAAAAATCGCTGTTCTTCTGCATGCCTAAATGTACTGAGTTGCTGCAACGTGACTGCCTAATTAGATAGTTGAGTAAAGGAGCAGTTTATCAGGTGTACCAGTGAATGTATACTGACTGACTTGGCTCACTCATTTGGCTACAAAACACCTGCATCACACCTTCTCCCTGACTGCAGCCTAGCAGACCTGGCACAGTGTTTAAACAGCGTAGGGAAAGGTCTAGGCGAGCACTACTGTTGCCGTTTCTGTTTCTTGCTCTTCCTACTGTCTCAGTGAAGAGGAAACTTCCTCATGAGTGGGGGTGAAAAACTCAAAGAGGAGGCTGGTGCAACAGGAGGAAGGCAAGAAGAAGAAGAAGAGCGAGGTGATAAAGAATCGAAAGCAAGAAGAAGAAAGTCAATGATGTGAACAAAACGGAGCACCATTCACCTTGGGCACCTCCCCTCATGTCTGTGCGTGTTTGTGTGTGTAACTTCTTATATAAGGGGGAGGTGAACAGCCTACGCCAATGTATAAATACCCACGATGCCGCTGGTGGAGCAGGGAGAAGGGTCAGAGTGAGTCAGCACACCCATATCACTCCTCCTCTTTCTCTCTCTCCCTTCCGTCAATCCATCCGCTCTTCTTCTCCTCTATACTCCTCCTCCTCCATCTCTCCAGCGATCATTTTTCATCTTGTTACACAAAAACAGAGGATTTCACTTGGCAAGCGAAAATGTGACCTTGGGTTGGTCATGCTCATAAAGACAAGTAGGGGTGTAAACAAAGTAAAACAATCAATTAGACTTTCACAACAGGACCCTTTCACCAGTGCTTTTACGCAACGCTTCCCAGGAAATCTGGCAAATCCTAAAAGATCATCAAAAGGTTATATTTGTTAGATTTCAGGCGTATTTAACATCTATTCTTTTTATTTTTGCAACTTCAACAGAGTCCATCTGCTCAAGTGGTCCTTGAACACTTGCTCCTTTCATTTCACTCCTCTTAGGATGCTCCATATGTGTTTGTGGCATGTGGCTGTTTGCTGTGACTATGGCTGCATTTAGAGAGATTCTTCTCTAGCAGGAAAAATCTGCTATAAAAACAAGTCACGTGTTAACTATAAATGATTTGACAGCTTACTATAGGGGGAGTCCACTGCAAGGCAATCACTATCAGTCCTAAAGCCACAAACGGGCCACAGCTTTTGAAAAAGGGGAAGAAAGAAGCAGCGTTAACACTGTGTGACTTCAGTAGATGGTAACATGCAGTCATCATAAGCAGGAACATGCAGCTGTCTTACATTTCATTTACTACTCCTTGAATAGCAGATAATAAATTATATAAAATATCAGCAGAACTATAATAGGAAGACGCTTTTTTAAAAATAATGTATTGTTTCTCGTTCAATAGCTATTCTAATATTAAATAGGAAGATAACAGAGTGACAAAACAATAAAACTGCCTTTTCAGGAGACACTACAGTCTGTCTGGCTTCTTGCGCCGCTCGATTTCAGTTTCAGCTCTGTGCCAGCGCTGTAAAAGTTTTGGCACAGAGTGATTTCACGTGGTCCAGCTAACACCTCCACCCTTATCCTCTCTCTCTCTCTGTCTCTCATCTGCTCCGTCTCTAGCTCATTCACTGCATTCCCTTTCTTTCATTCACTCCATCTCCTCCTCTTGATTTCTGGCCTTTCACTCTCCTTCTTTTCCCCATTTTATCCCAGGCTCTGCTCATTCATCCTTCTCTTTATCCTGTCACCCAATTCCATCCCCTACTCGCTCGATCACATTTTTCAGCAAGTTGGCTCGCCTCCACCTCGCGGTTAATATATTTGCTTTTTAATCACATACATGCAACTGCAAACTTTCAGATCTGAGAGCTTCCTAGTGTTTGTGCAGTCTGCAGCTGAGCCACTGCTGTGTGGGCGTTACGTAGGTGTCTTGCTTTTTGTGCACCTTGATAGAGCTTGTTAAGATGGGGGAAGCATACGTTTCCATGTGTATCAGTTTCTTCTAATGGGTGTAACACTGATGGTGTAAGTAGGCCTGCGTGCAATGCATATATTAGTACCAATAACCTAAAAGAAATCGAGTATGTAAAAACAATCTACTTAAACGACGAAACATAAGTTTGGATTAAAAATATATTGTCAAGAAGATGTGCTGAATAGCTGCACGGCACAGTAAAAAACACTGACATTTGCACTGTTAATCTCTGCACCAACACTTGTTGTCTCTTCTCGCTCCCTGTTTGTGTGCACATGGAGGGCTCTTCGTGTCCTCTCACTGCAGAAGTACATCTACCTCCGCATCTGCTGAGCATGTCCAGTCGACACACACACACACACACACAGACACACACCGGTAACCCTGTAATCTCCTGTACTGTACATCAACTTTTCTTCACTATGCTTCACTCTCCTGCCCTCATCTCTCACTCACTCCACCCTTCACTGCCACTCTCTCTCTCCCTCTCTCTCTTAACTCCCCCGCAAACAGTACCTGCTGTTTTCGGCCAGACAGCAAGAAAATAACTGCGGGTAGGAAAGAAAAAGCAGAGTGAACGCTCGAGTGTATACAGTGTGGGTTCTTTACATTAGACATCCTTGTATTTAGAGCAGGCATGCAGTTTTACCTGATCTGAGGTTACTCATTAACAGAGAGAGAGATAATATGAAGAGGATGAGGGAGAAAGAGTGGGTGAGAGAGGACATCGAGGTGAGAGTGGAGAGCCGATGAACAGCTTTGAATACCAAATAATACATGAAATACAAGTACATGTGCCAGCACTGATTACAGAATGAAACACAAAAATTCAGACCAATACAGGCAGCAATTTGATTTGTTAATGTGACTTCAACAAATGAGCTGATGATAGACAATCATGTTGTTGATATACGGAGCTAAACTCAGTCCAGAGGGCTGTGCTACGGCGTGAGACTAAAGTCCTAGAGTTTTCTGTGTCCTGGCTAAATCAACGTGGTAACTTTATGGGAACATATTTACTACAGGTTTGTATTTTCTAAGAAGTTTGTGTTTTTATTCCATTTTGACTTTTTGTTTTTAATTCAGCTTAGTTAGTTTTTTCTTTAGTTTCAGTTTATTTTTATTATTAACATATGGAGGGGCAGGATTAAGGAAAATTAGAAGTTTGTTATCCTCGATGGTTATCTGCTGCTTAGTCTGTTTTACACTGCAACAACTAGAACACAAAAAAACTCTCTAAGAAACCTGATCAATCAGTCAAATTCATTTCACTTTCACCTGTTGACAATCTAAAGCGCTTTCCACATCCCCTTCAACAGGCTGTGGGACAGTAACCTTTTATTTTTACAGTAAATGCATCCAGTTTCAAGTTTCAGAGCTCCAAAGTGCATGATAAAAATAAACAGCAGCACAGAGAGAGCACTCAGCAATAAAATAATTAACTTGAAATAAAATGTTTATTTTACCGCTCTGTGTGCTGATCTCATCCTATTTGCAATACTGTTGCATTTTATTGTTAAGTGTTTTTATCTTCTTTATAGATTTTTATCATCATCATCTGTTGACGGTACCATCATCTGATAACATCTGTTTGGAGTCGGCTGCACTTACAGGGATCATTTTGTGTGGAAGAAGAGTCACTTGACCTGTAAAAAGCCTGCCTTATCAGAGAAAGTTGCTAAACATGATTGTAATATCTGTCATCTCCAACTGAGGCTTTAGCTTTTGCCGACCCAGCTAATGCAAAGAAACCCTGGCTGTGCCGAACTCCCTTCGTAGTATACAAGTGGAGGAAATATGGCAGAAATATTGTGGACCTGTTGTGAACTCTACCACTACATCTCCAGCTTAGAGCTACAATATGATTGATCTGACTGACATTATAATGCCACAGTGCTACAAAGCTATAATTCACTCAGTAAAAGCTTTTCGCTGTATATTTATGGTACGCTGTACGTGATCACGTGATCACACACAGTGTCAGTTTTAACTCAGAGTGGATTGCATCCACTAGTAATTTGCAACATAACTCTCCTTAACTTATTAATACACACGACCTGATAGATAAGGGCTTAAAGAACTACACATAACCCCTGACACAACCACTGATGTTTGGTATTTTCAATAAAAAAAGGCAAGCTCTCCAATTGAAACCATATAGGTGTAAAGTACCTATCGTCATGGTTATAATAATAAATAAATATATATATAGATATACACACTTGTCACATGACCATGAAACTGTTGTCATTATGGAGAATTTGTTGAAATAACTGATGCTGTCTTACATAATTGAGTCCACAAAATATATCTAATGCTTGCTCAAACAACCTCTGAGGTTATTATTTATTGGAGGATGTTCTGGCGATGCTCAGCACTACCTAAGAACGAGTAGCTGCTTGCTCAGTATTTTCACATACGACTGCTCTCTGCCAAAAAGAGAGACGAGATAAGAGAGTTAGCAATCAGGAAATTTTCTTAATTTTGATAACCTGGATCTTCACGACATAAATCATAGTTGCTGATACAGGCAGATAATGTCATGTCCACCTGCTTATTTACACAGCATTATGCAGCTTCTGTACAGCAGAGTAGCAGCGCAACACTAGCAGGCTGAGGGGGATAAAACTGAGTGCAGTAAAGAAAGGCTCAGCTTTTGGCCAGATTTATTGAAGCCAAAACTTTGCTGTTAAGAAAAAAACCTCCTCGCACATCTCTAATGGGAGATACCAATCAAGCTACATTTTAGCTTCAAAGATCAGGCGGGCAATCACTGAAAAATAAGGACCAAATTAAGACCAGCCACATATGTCCGCGTGGTGTGAAAGCAACTTAAGATATTAAGGAAAATGTTATGTTATACCTATGTTTTATCACCCAAAAAAGGTTACCTTTTTCAAAGAAGTGAAAATGTGAAAGAAAGATACATGGCTGGCATCCAGATAAAATGTCATCCTATTCCTCTTCACCTCAAGCCTCACCTCCTGAACTGAAGTCTGGGTTCTAACACAAAAAACATGCATATTTAGTCCCAGCTAAAGAAATAACAACAGCTGGTTATAGGCTAATTTAATGCTATGTAACATTAGGCTTAAATGCCCTAACAATACCACTTTCCCACTAGTAAACTGTTTGGTTACATTCTCACATCATATGAGAGTTTATTCACTAAGTGTCAGAGTCCAACAGCGTTATTCACTTCAAAGCTGGTTTCACTAACAGCAGCTAACAGAGGCTAACAGCAGCTAATACAGGCTAACAGCAGCTAACAGGCTAACAGCAGCTAATACAGGCTAACAGCAGCTAACAGCAGCTGCTGTTACAGCCAGAGAAAATAGACGTGGACACCAGCTGAGCAAAGTTTTCTGGTTCTGTTTTGTTATCAGCTGAAGTTAACAGCGGACAGACAGCCTCTAACTCTGAATTATTAAATTGGGAAGGCTACGAAAACAAAATTAAGTTGACTGCAGTCAGTGGTGGTAATAGTGAGATTTTACACACTATACTTTTAAGGTAGGTTAGAGAGCAACAGTACAATGTTGTTTTGATGTAGTTGTCAGTGCTAATATTCAGAAAGCCCAAAAACAACAGCTAGAAAAGTAGGATTCAGCAAAAGTAGAATTTGTGCTATGTGAGCGTTTAGCTAACAGGTAGAATATGTAGCACAAAGAAAACAAGAGCTTGTGTGTGTGTATGTATGCTTGCTTGTGTAACTGCGCAATTTGGAGGGCAACAGAGCAGGAGCTACACAAAACATACACATATTTTGACAACAAAGAAATTTAGCAATAATTATAGCCAAGACCGCAAACAAAAAACTCAATGACACATACTTGAATATCACTTGTTTTGTCTTTCTTTCTCTTTCTCCCTCTCACTGTCAAACTAAAATTTGAATGTCCCTTGATGGCGTGACAAGAAAATTGCCATTATAGTTATACAGAGGTTGTTTACATTCATCTGCAAAGAGTACATGAAATAAAACGATAATGCTAAATTGACACTAGCGTAGGTGGACGATATTTAAAAGAAAGAGGCTCTGTCATTAAGTGACAGCCCATAAAGTCACAAACTTAGGTGGTCGGTGAACAATGAGGAAGCTAATAGGGAGAGAGTGAAAGAAGAAGACTGCTGAAGTTAAATCAGAGAGAGGGGGAGAGGAGAAAGGGACACGTGTCAGATGAGGGAGACAAAGTGACAGATGTGAGGGGAGAGTGCCACAAAAGGACAAAGTCAAATAAGGAAACAAAAAGAAAGATAGAGGAAGAGGCATAAAAAGAGGTCTGGGATAACTGCTCTCCTGTCGGCTTGTGCCCCTGTTGCTAGGTTACCATCCGTAGATGAATGGGTTAAAGCATCTGAGGAGCGACAGTGACATAGTTTAGCTGATCTCCATCAGCCCATACACACACAAAAAATGGAGCAACTGTGTGCAACCCTAGATTTAGATTTAGATTTTGCCACTGAAGATCTGCATGCAAACAAACTCACATCAAGAAGATAAACACTCCACAGACAGAAAGTCCAAACATGGACTGAGCGAAACCTGTGCCAAGTCTGGGAACGCATGTGTTCAGATTTTTTTCACTGCCAGACATGCTTATAGGATAAACACACGATGGAGTCACTAAAAACCATAACGTACCACAATCTTAACAACGTTCCCGTGAAACAAACCTTCCAGTAACATTGTGAAACTTAAACTATCTGAATATTTTGACGAGGTTTTTCCAGCGAAACGGTCTCCGCACATGCACTTTGTGGTAAAAAAAAAAAGCCACTACTAAAAGCTGATCCACTACAAAAGCCCATGCAAACAGAAGGAGAGCCACATTTGCACAAATGTTTAAGCAGACCTCGATATACAATATTAAACTGTAACATTTCCATTAGGGAAAATAGATATGTGTAAAGACAATAAACAGAAACAGAAGAAATACATAAAGAAAATAAGTGTAGTTTTAATAATAATAAGAAGAATACAAATGCTAATGAAACAGTGCAAAGAATAAATATAGTTCCTAGCATTTGCCTTTTAGGTTTATCTTTTCTTCTTTAGTTATATGTGATATAGTGTGGATGATTGTCCTATTTTTCCCATGCTGCATGCAGTATTGCGACATACTATGAGAACACTGCCATTCCCACTCCTAATAATATCACAAATAACAAGAAGCACTCCACCGAGGCAGCTCACTCTCTCTCAGTATTTACTTTTACGGGAATAGGATTATATTTTGAATATTTAATTCGTTTTCTTTGTTCTTTTTAAATGTACTTTAAGTAGTGCAGTACAAATCACATAAGCAAGACAGATGTTTACTTTGATTGCATAAACACTATGTAGGAGCAGGTAATGGATATTCTGTACTGATTTATAAATAACTAGACATGAATAACTTCAGCTTACTACCAAATATTATACTACAGTATATTTCTAACTAACTAAGCAGCTCATTCTTTTTCTCTGACACTTGAAAAACACATTTTGTTGTGAACTTGAAAAAATGTCACTGTGGGATTAGAGGTCAAATGTGACATGATCTTTTATCAAAGTTTGACCCTGTTTGACCTTAAAGAGGAGCGCAGAGGTCCCGGGTAAGAGCATATTAAGAATCGCCACAAATCTTTCCCTATATGCCTATATGTTGGTGGTGGTCAGAGGGCCCAGTGGCGCCAGTGTCCGGCAGCCTCGCCTCTGTCAGTGCGCCCCAGGGTGGCTGTGGCTACAGTGTAGCTTGCCATCACCAGTGTGTGAATGTGTGTGTGAATGGGTGGATGACAGGTTGTGTAAAGCGCTTTGGGGTCCTTAGGGACTAGAAAAGCGCTATACAAATACAGTGTCACATGATACTGTGGTGTCACTGTATCAGAAAACTGCCCTTCCTTCCCTTCATTCATTCATATCCTAATGATATAAATAATTAATGTGATTGCTCCTTTTTCTCTTTCTGCAGTTGTTTTCACACTCGCCAAACTTTAAACTGATATTTTGAGTGCAAATAATTGGCTGAAAAAGATACAAAACACAGTAAACAAGCTTAAATATTCATATGTCCTAATAGGGCTGCTCAATTAATCGAATTTTAATCACGATTACGATCTGGGCTTTCAATGATCATTAAAAATGACTGAGCCGATTATTAGCCCCTCCCTCATTTATCCGCGACACCTTAAAGGCCTGTCCGTGAAAATATTGTCGGGCATAAACCGTCCGTGGCGCAAAAAAGGTTGGAGACCGCTGATTAAGAGGACCCGAGGGAAGCTCGGAAAGCTAAGCAGAAGTTATTTGGAGAGGAGAGTGACTGCCGTTGGTTGAAAAGAGAGGTAAAAAAAACTTCAGTGGTGTTGCACACTATTTTATATTATTTTTTAAAGTCATTATTCAATACATTGTTATTGTTAACCCTTTAAAGCCGGTCAGAGCAGCACGCTCTGTTTTGTGTAACTATTTTTAAATCCCTGTAGAACCGGAACCGTGTAAGCTAGCGCAATAATTTGTTTTGCATATGAAACTTACATCTTATGCCATCAGCTTGTCCTCGGTCACCGTTTCCTTCCACATAAATTGCATAAAAAGCGCTTGCAGGAACAAAAACATAATATTCCAGAAACACGCTTTGCCGATCCGATCAGCTGTTCGTAACACTTGGCACATTGAAACAAACGTCACCGCTAACTATCACATGTCCGCCATTTCCTGCCCGAAACCGGAAGTGATGTCATTTTCGCGGAAAATGTAGTTTTTTTTACTTGTAGGCCTTAAAAGCCTATACTGGTCATGTTTGACTTTTCTGAATAGTTTCTGGGATGCTTAGAGCTCGAATTGCACTGCTGGAAATAGTTTATTTTGATGCACCTGCTGTTTTCTTTGCAAATTTGCATCATAGGATTGCTTTTTGTTTTTCCTGCAGTATATAAAAATTGCTGTATCTCCAAAATAAAACTATGAAGACACTCAAAATAAACTTTTTTGTATTTAAAGTTTTGAGGGATAAACCTCTTAAATTTCTCCAAGTAGAAATATATGTTAAAAAACAAAAACAATTTTCAATTTTTTTGTAGTTTATTGCACTTTTTTGCAATTAATGTAGTTACTATGGACTTAATGCATACATATTATTAAAATATGGGCTATAACAGTTGTATAGCAACTTGAAATGCTCCCACAAATGGCACTACAACATGTAAAAAAATAATATAAGCTCTGGCGGACTTGGTTCTATAGTAGGTCTTAAAGGGTTAAATAAATATCGTCAAATAATCGCGATCTCAATTTCAATGAAAATAATCGTGATTATCATTTTTGCCATAATCGAGCAGCCCTATGTCCTAATATTATCCTTCTATAGCTTTTGCAGTAATACTCTTAATATTATGAAGTGTAACTGACAAACAGCATGGACTCTGAACATTACTCATCCCTTATTTTTTGTTTTAATTTTCTAATTCCAGTTCGTCTCGCACCCCTGTCAGTTTCACTTCCTCATTTTGTTTGTTTTCCTGACAGTTTTTTGTGACACCTGCTTTCAATTAGCCTGCCAGTCTCTCCTCTACCTGATGTGTAGCTCTTCCTGTTTGCCACACTGTCTTGGTCCTTCCCAGTCAAGCGCTCCAACATTTTGTTTATCTTTCTTCTTTTCCCCCATTTGACCATTGCCTACTACTTTTTTTTCCTCTGTCCTTTGCATGCTCTTTTGCTTTGCTTGTCCAGGATTTTGGACCTCATTCTCTATTTTTCCTGAGTCTTTTTTCCTGTCCTGAGTCAAAAAACAAAAACAAAAACCAAATTATATCATACTTTCCTCAGTTTTGCAACAAAACCATCATGCAGTTGCATCCCTTTTCAAAGAAAGTCTTTCAAACCCACAATAGAAGCACAGCAGCTTCTGTTCCCCAGCAGTTAGTAATCCAGGTGGGCTATCACACCTACACACCATGACTCATGTTTTAGACATTTAGCTCATCTCATCATCATCACCAATTTGCCCTGAATGCAATAGATCGAGTTCAATTCGTAGATCACCTACGCTCCAGTCAGGCAACAATGAGCGATGCAAAGGTGCCGTGACAGTGATCATGTAGGAGACAAGTGTTGGGAGAGTAAGTCGTTTAAAAAGACGAGCCAAGGACTTTGAGTTTTGTGGTGGCAGTAAATTGGGTGGAAAGACTTAGCAAACACATTTGTGTTACAGCAATAAGAGCATGCAGTTGCCTGTAAAATCATGTTCAGGTAGCACGCATGACAGAAGGATTCACTCCAAGGTGATGCTGAAGCATAACTCCAATAAAACCATTCATCCTTATGTGTTTTGTAAATCTCCACACAGGAAGAAGCTGACCTGATTGAGCATGTTTAGAAAGTCCACAATCTACATTAATAAAGGATTAATAAAGGTTCCCCTTTTCAATGTCCAAGTGCCAGTCACCACAGGACAACCTAAAGAGAGCCAATGTCCCAGTGGGTTAGAGCTACTCTGATGGCACAAGAAACCTCTATCCACTTTTAGGCATATGGTTATAATGTTCTATGCATGCTAACATTGTGCTAGCACACATTTCAGATGACGCTGATGAGCTGATTAGATTTTTGTCTGACATTTACTTATAAAACGACAACAAAAGGAAAACTACACCAGGTGACACTAAAGGAAGAACTGTGGTGCCAAAGGTCAAAGGTCACGCAGGAGGCAGGGACACCAAATTTCAGTACTTTATTAAATAAATTAAATACTGTGGAAATACTACAAATAACAGAGCTCATGTCATGCACAGCCATTCTGAGATGACGTCAAATTAGCAAAAGATTTAACTGAAAAACCATCTAACACACTAATGTTCACAAAGCTACCTCCTAATTCAAAGCAAGCTAGAAAAAACCTGATATCTACCTGGTGATTGAGTTGAATTTTTTCACATTCGGCAACCAATTGCACCTTGTGTTGACTACATGGTTGCCCCGAGCCTGAATGTATTGCTCACTCACAACATTTTTGATTGCAATGTGATTGCAACCTTTCTGCAGTCACTCTCAGAGAGCTTGTTGGAGGTTTGCAAATAATTATTGTCTAATTTCTAAATGCACATCAGTCTGAATAAGTCTTTGTCAGTGAGCACAACTCCAGGAGGCTTGACTCAACAGGCTGCCAACTGGTTGTACTGGTTATGTTCTTACAGAGCAGAAAAGTTGTTCAGCATATCGCAAAAACTGCAGTTAAAAATGAACAGTAATACTGTTAGAAATTGCAGTAATATTGTATTGTGAGTGATGTTTCATGATAACATCATATCGTGGAGTGTTCGGTGATTCCCACCTCTAGTAACCACCACAAAAGTGCTGCAATGTTTCCATGAAGCTGCTTCGTTTATTTTGCAAATCTAAAGAGGAAGGATCTAAATTTGGGTACTGTGTACACACTGTCCAGTCTCTTTTTTGTTTAAGATGTCAAACAAGACTGACCCACATGGACTGTCTGGTTTGCCCTGATATGGCTCCAAGGTGTCACCGTGGCAACGGGTGTAGAATTGCCGCAAATGTCAGCAGCAAGGACAACCAAGCCCTGAAGGAGATCGTCTGTCAATGTGTAACTGAAAGTGAGTACGAGCACACACAGACACACACTAATACAAACAAACACACTCTCAGTGATCAGAGACTTGATGTGTGAAAGTGGATCAGAGCAAAAGGAGCTAGTCCTCAGTGGCAAGTAAAATTAGACTTTGTTTCACACACGCGCACACACACAGACACGCACACCTGTGGAATAACATGTGCACTCACAGAGATACAGCAGATAGCCACCTCTGACGGGCTGATGAAAAACCACAATTTTAAGCTCAGCTTCTTGACTTTCTCTCTTATTCTGTATAAAACTGAACATGCAGTGGTACACACACATGCTGACATGAAACACACTCTCAGATATGTTCACACATTGGTAGATGCGCGCGTGCACACACACACACACGCGCACGCACATGTCGGTTCTTTAATGTGCTCAACTTTAAAACTGAGAAGAGGAAGTCATGGGAGGAAACATACTGGGTGTTACAGTGAAATGACTACGTGAGAACACTTACTACAAACATGGTCTTAGGGTGCAAAAGTTACCAAACTGCAAGTGAAAAACTGAAACTAAAAATTTCAAACAGCAAATTAAAAAGACTTTAGCCTCTGTGCATTTCCTGTGTTCAAATGTAAACATCTGAGCAGCACTACTCCTCTTAAAGTCAATAAATGTTGATATGTTTATGACAACACGCGTATAACCACTTGGTGAATTCACTTTTTCAACATGTTTTCTGTTCCTGTATTTACATTTACACCTATGTTGGACACAAACGCTTTATTCTCGGGAGTCAAAATAAATGCAGTAGTAGAATAAAATTCGATAAAATAAAATAAAAATAAAAAACAGCAGCATCTTCTCCAGTAGCAATAAGCCGAGTGAGACTTCCCACCTAAAACATATGATTCATATTATGTTGCAGTGTGCCATGGGCTTAAGCTGTTTAGGAAGCAAGCTTGTTGTGTCTGAATAACACAGGGGAATGATGGAGAAATCAATGCACTATAATGCTGCAATATTTTTGGCCCTATCAATAAGTCGACTGTGGCTCGCTTTCAGAGCTATACCCACTACAGAGGCATGGCACAAGAGCCCGCACAATAGTGTTATATAACAGGAAACTCTTGAAAATGGTACGCGTCTTTTACGCTCGATCACTTCATTCCACTATCTCGACAAAAACACCTCGGCCTCTGTCACTTTTTAAACCTTACCTTTATTCTGCTGATTTCCACCGTTCTCCCTTCACACTCCCACGCGTTCAGCCCTCCCTCCTCTTCCAACCCCTTTTCACCACTTCCCCCCTCCATCCATCCACCTATCCATCCATCCTATTTGTTGGTACTCTCAGTGGAACACTTTTGCTATTTATAAAAGCATCAAAGCCCACAGCTTCCAGCACACAGCCACTTGAGAGAAGAAGGGGAGATAGAGAAAGAGGTGGGGGGTAGAGAGGGAGGACTAGTAGACACAAGGAGCAACACGGGCAAAGAAGGACCACGGAAAGCTAGAGATATGTGTAAGTAGGGGAGGAATAAAAATGAATGCACAGGATGTGAGTTAGAGAGGAAAGACCTGTAGGTGAAAAGAAAATGTTGGCGTCTACAGGGCTTAACGGAGGAAAAAACAGCACACTGGATTACAGATGTTCTTAACCACTTTCGTTCATGCAGGATCTCAGTGATCTCACCATCAACGCGACGCGTGCTCATCCGTGTCCGTGCATGAAAACCCAGTGTTTTTATATGTGCGCGTGTGTGCATATGTGTGTGTCTGTGTGTAGGAGGCAGGTTGCAGATCCCGAGACCTCCCACCCACACAGGTTGGAGTTGCAGAAGCACCTGAGCTGCATTCGCCATAGCCGACAGACACTGGTGTTTGCAAATATTCACTAAGTCATTTGAACCTGAACAGACTCATGAAAAGCCAGAAGACGTATTATGTGATTCCAGAAGAACTGCGGGCACCGTGCCCAACAACAGCTTTATGGTAGATGGTGAAAGCCAGAGACCACTCGGTTAAACTCGCGCACAAAAGACGGCATGAGTCAAAGGGAAGCTTGAATAGAGCCCTTGAATGGTGCTTTTTATATACATTTTTTTCCCCGTTTGAAAAGCGCTAATAGCTGCAGCAAACAACACCTTTATGGGCTTGTTTTAAGTGCAATCTACACTCTGTGCCTACACCATTTCATCTTCCCTCTCTCTCTCACCTCTTTTCTACCTCTTCTTCCCTGTCCATTATCTTCTCTGCCTGGCAAAAAATATCTCCCACCTATCTGCTGGAGTGTCATTCCAGCATACCTTTTTCTCTCATTTTCAACCATTTGCGCTGGTTTAATTTATTCCACTTTTTTTTTTAGAGTAGATTAGTGCAGAACCAGACCATTTTACCTCTTTGCAGTTCTCTTTATTCAGAGCAGATTCTTTCAAATCAAACGCACACAAAAAACCTCACTTTTGACTTAATGATATCATCAGCAACACAAATAGCACAGCAGTGTGTGTATCCAGGCGTCACACTGCAAAATGATTACATACGGGACGCTAAATATAAACATTAAATAAATTATGCAGAACTTGGTGTGCGTCTCCTCTATATCTGTGCTAATTTATCCTTCCTCTATCTTTATAAATTCCTCTTTCTTTTGGCCTTAGCTTCATGTCTTCAAGTGAGTACGGTATATTCTTGATAGGTTTCATTATTACAAAAACTGAAGGATAACTAAATATTTCATACTTTTCCCCCCCTGCAAACACACAGTCCTCCTCTTCCTACGCCCTTCCCACTCACTGTCTCCCCCTTTCCTGACTCCTTCTCTTCCCTCTATGAATTCCACCCCCACTTCTTCATTATGCCTTTCTTTGCTTCTGCCTCCACCCTTCTCATCTCATCATGCTTATCTTCCATCCTTTCAGCCGTTTTCTCTGTTCTCCATCTAATTCTCTGTCTTTCCCTCCTTATTCCCCTAGTTGCAATGTTTACCACACTTCCTGCCACTCACTGTCCCTTCCACCCCTCTCGAGCTCTCCAAAGGGATAATTTGTCCATTAAGTCTGTGAGGAAACAGTGGAAGATACTCAACAGCCTGTTACAAACTGAAACCCTACTCATTATTAACATGCTCATTTAGGAACACGTGTAGACACACACACACACACAAGCAGAAACCAATCACGTGGAAGCATTAGCACAGGCACAGTTTTGCACAAGCAGCCATTAAGGAAATAAGTGCTCACCAGCTTATTAAATGGAACACGAGGCACGTGCATGCACACTCACTCCCGACTCAAAGAAGTAGGGAATACGCTCAAAAATCGCACAAACGTGGAAGCGCGCTTCTTAGAAATACCACATTGCATAACACAAGCTGCTGCTGCCCTTTGAATCCCACAGTCTCTCTAGTGTATGGACAACAAAACGGCAGAATCCCACTGAGGCATTACAGTTTATTGTTTACAGCAGCAACACTACCGAGGCAGTCAGCTGCTCCAACCCGCAACACTTGATACCGAGACGCACAAAATGCAAAACAGAACCAGCCTCTTTATTCATGTGTGCAGTAATATTAGCTGCAATTCCAACAGATGGGAGTGCCTTGGTGTTTAATTCTTTATTAATAGTCATAGTAAAAAAGCAAAAAACAAACAAACAAGAATTAAAAAATACTGTACGCTCTATTTGTCTCATCAGCCTGTGTCTGTTACTACAAGTCTGTTTATAATCGATTCACCCTGACTCTACCTTCATGATGACAAACTCAAAATCTCTGGGGCTTGGACTGCTGTTGGACAAAACGTGGAATTGGGCTTAATTGGATTTAACTTAAATTTAGGCTCTGGGAAATTTGGATATTCGTCTACATTTGCCGAGAGCTGATAGACAACAATGAGGGGCCAGGGCACAGTCACCAGCTTGAGCTGACTGAGCATAACCACAGTAATGTGGTTTGTGAACTTCCACCATGAACCCTCCGCTCTGGCAATTTGGCTACTGCTGTCTTGTTTTTTGTTTTGTTGGCCTGACAAGCAAGAGGTTGATGTCACTGAGAAACTGAGGGTAACAAGCCAGCGGCTTGTCAATCACAAGGTAATCCTGCCCTAAAGCAAAGCCTGCTGTATTGAGCTCTTTGATTTACAAGATGAACACTATGCTGTGTTAAATAAGATTTAAGACGGGCAATTTATATCATAAGCACATAAGGAGAGTGTGTACAAAGGCAATAAATTAGGTGAGAATTTAAGGTTATTTTCCAATAATCGTACATAACGTACATCTTTTTGCAGCTATGGCAGTCGCCCTCTGCTGACCATTAAGTCATATAAATAAGTTTTATTTAATTTATTAATAGAAATTAATTAATAAGACCACAGGTTTAAGGCATGTTTGCATTGGATTCACTTGTCAGACAAGAGTCCTGGACTGTGAAGCAGGATGTCGGCTAAATGAGGTACCTGGACGTCCCAACAGACACTAACGTTCACCATCTGAGGATGAAATTTAAATCACTCAGACCTGAGCGAACTTTAGCAGACAGGTTTAGGTGAAAGTAGGGGTTACTGTAGCTCAGGAGGTAGAGCAGGTCATCTGCTAAACGCAAGGTTGGTGGTTCGATCCCTGCAAGCCAAATATCCTTGGGCAACCCGAGTTGCCCCAGCTCTCTAATGCATCCGATGCCTCCATAGGAAAGCACTGAGAAGCTTAAACAAGAAGAAAGCACTTGTGTGAATGGGTGAATGTGGCTTCGGTAGAGGTATCAGTCCTGTCTTCCAGGTAAGAGATCAGCATACACAAAACTACCACCTACTGACTAATCTGCTCTATGGAAAATAACTTCAGCATTCCCAGAAGAGGACAGTAGCTTACAGAGAGTATTTGAACTCTTTTGGGTTTTCCTGATAAGCCATTACCATAACTGAGAGATTAAATAACTTCCAAACCATTTCATGCTTATGTAGTTATAAAGTGACATAAAACAGAGAAAAACAAACCTTTGCACTTGCTGACCTTAAATAAAATATGCAACTCATTTTGTCTACTTCTCATTTTAATTTTTTAAATATGTTCTTTACTTCCCCTTTGGCTGCCTGCACAGCTCTTTTTCGGTTCTTTGTCCGCAGCTGCATTTAGAGCAGGGTGTCAAACTGGACGGCTTTGAAAAATGAGAAGGAGGGGCAACAACTTGGAACTTTTAACTGTATTTTTATGAACTTTATAATTTTTTCCTGCTGATAAAGACTTCACCACTGTCATTCATACTATAATAAAGTAATTAAGTAATAGTTAAACAATTAAATGACAGAAAGGTTCCTTTGTTTCCAATATTTACTATACAAATGTCTTTTGTTTATTTCACAAAGGATATGCTGTTTCATAGTACAGGCCCCTGGAGAGTGTGAATATCTTATATGCAGTCTATGGTTTCAGAGCCTCCCAGTGGTATTTAACTATGTTCAGTGCATTTACTCAGTGTTACTGGGGATTCATCTGTGGTAAATCCACACCGTAGGTAGGTTATAACCTGCAAGCCCTCTGAAATCCTACCTGGGGATTTATGCTTCAGCAGGAAAGCTACATTGCAACCTCAAACCCCTCTGTAACCTACGATGTAACCTGACATACTCCTGTGCATTTCTGGCTACTTTTACACCACAGTTTTTGAATTTATGAGTTATAACAATCATAGGATTAATATAAGGGCTCATAAATATCAAGAAATTCCTGGAAAGAGATTGCTAAAACTATCAGAATGGATGTGAGGTACGAGGACAAAAAGTCCCAGCATTTTATTTTGTATCATAGCTGGCACCACCAGGACACAACCACATGGTTGGTAACACGTAATGCACCAGCGCAAGCACAAGTAGGTCATGCTGTAGGCCCAAGAAAATTCACAGCATAAGTCTAAATCAGCCGTCACACTCACCGACAACAAACATGTCACAACTATCATCACAACAAAGCACAGCTGAGACTGGCACTGGCACTGCACTCACAACCAGTGCTACCAGTCCAGTAACTACGTGGTGCTGTATTACGATGCTGACTGAGATTAAATATAAACATTATTTGGGAAATAATGCAAATCTTATTGAATTGTCATTCAAATGCAGTTCTCAAAAAAAGAGAGTCGAGAATTTTTTAGGGAGCTTTGTGCTAACACTGGTGGTAGTTTCAGTTCCAATTGATGTTGTTAACGATAGCTTTCCCTAACCAGTCGCTTCTGATAATGTGTTAACAACAAACAACAGCTAAATGCCGAAAAGCACTTAAAGTTATCTTTGCTAATGGGGGGAGAGAAGTGATAGTGATGCATATCATTTCTCTCCCCCCAACTAACATCCAAACATCTGATCATTTGTGACGCAGACTCTATACCACATCCTTCGTTATCATAAATACCACCGCAAGCTGCTGCCTGCTGTTCTTTAAAACCAGCTACACTCTCTATTCTCATTCTTTGATTGTCATCTGACCATCTGCTTTGCAGCAATAAACAGGCATATATAATATCTGCAAACCCTCCATATCATATGGAGATAAATGTTCAAGGGTCAGACAGTCTGTGAGACGAGAATCACGAGGTGAGGAACAGGTGAACAAAGGAGTCGAGAGGAGAAAAAGAAAATCACAGCGATCAATCATAAAAATGGAAGCAGGAGATCGATTCATACACACCGTGTAGACCGGGAATGTCAAACTCCTTTTATAAAGCCCGCTTTGTTCTTATGTGGGCCGCACCAGTGAAACTCCAGTGTCAGTGTGAGATGTTTAATTACGCCTTTAATCAGTGAGATATTTAATATAAGACAAAGAATTTCAACAGGTAAAGTAAAGAAATGCTGGTGTTGCAAATGAAATAAATGTGTCAGCATGACTCTTTGAGCTTAATTTGTAAGGAGCAATGTGTAAAATCACAGAAATCCATAATTTAATTACTTTTCATGGGTCTGTGTAGGTTTTCAGTCATCCAGGTCATAATAATTTGAGGATTCCTTTCTTTCCAAGCTCCTTAGAATATTTTCATGGGCAGGAAAAATCCAAAATTTATGCCCTCTTTCACATTTTCCAAACCCAACCTGTGGGCTTTATTGGGGTCTTTGCTGGGCCAATTCTGGGTCCTTATAACTAACTTGTCCACTGTGGTCTATAGTGATTTATCTTTGAGAGCCATAAAAACCATTTCTCTAAAAAAAAAACGTGTAGTCACTGTGACTGGTATACTTGTCTTCATTCACATGAGCTCTCTCCTTCTGAATCTTCTAAAACTGCATGTTTTTGCGCGTCTGTCAAAGAAGCACGACCACGCAAGGCCAAGACGCAACCTAAACACTGATCCCTTACCTCACTGCCAGTGAGCGGATGTGTTTCATGCGTGTATGAGTGCGTGTGACCTTGCGGAGGAATTCCCTTTCTCCCCGAGCTCTAAGGAAGTGATACCCTGTTCCAGACGGACAAAAGGGTCAGAGAGCAACTCAGGACACACAAAAACACCCACACACTTTTCCAAGGAGGAAAGTGCAAACTAACGATGAGTTCTCACTCACAACAACACGCATCCATGATATTTTCCATTAGATAAATCTTTTCCTTTTATAATCATCCATTTAGCCACTAATCTCCTCCCAGCTCTGGTATCAGGACACACAGGTGTTTGCAGCACACACACTCCTTCCTCTCCAGAGGCGTTTAGGGGCTCCTGCAGTGCAACATTTCTTCCAACAAGCAGCACGGATGATATTGACCCGTTACATACACACATGGGACAATTACCAGATAACCTGCTGCTATGCTAAAGCACACCTCTTCCATCCCACAGCATATAGAGGGCTGCGTCTGAATGTTTCACTGTTGCTAGGAGACGTGAAAATCCTTGAGCATCCAGTTGGCAGTTAATACAGTGGAAAAAAAAAACAAAACACAGACTTCAAACAAATTGAAAAATATAAATGCCAAAAAAGCACCTCCACATTTTTGCCACGTTCCTGTGGTCGTTTATATCATTTCCTGTGGCAAAGGCTGCAAACTCGGACACAGAGTCTGTCCACAGTACACTAGGAGACGACGGACAAAGTGAGGATGACGGACAAAACTGGCAGGGAGGGATGAGAGAGGAAAGAAAAGTGCCTTTTTTTTTTGCATATAATTCAAATGTCAACCTCAACATAGAAGGTCGTAAATAAGGCCAATTCATTACTCTCTTGCTTTGAGGAGGGTTTTTTTTCCAGTGTGACAAGTCAAATGGCACAAAATTACATACTTTTTCTGATGCAGACATACGACAAAACGTGACAAAAGGTTGTTTTTTTTCTGGTGAGAGTCTGCAAGGACATATTTCATGAGTCTAGATCACCTTCCTGCTGTCTACATATCTTTTCCCCACTGAAATAAAGAAGCAGAAACACAGTTCTAGGTTATTCTATTTAAAAGAGAAGCCAAGTCTGCAGCTTTGTTTACACAGAAAATTGGACATTTTCAACAAAGATGACATACTTTAAAATGTCAAAATTATCTTTGCCCGCTTATTCTGTTCATCAGATTTTATTTTTACTCCCAAAGGGTCGAGGTGTTATTCTTTGCTCTCATGAAATCCCAACATACTAGGACTTTAGACTGCTGTGCCTTTGATTAGCTGCACACCAGGGAGGCTGGCCGGCCTGTTGAGCTAGTTTTTACCTGACAAATGAGCTTTGGAAATGGTGCAAAAAATATAATGCACTGTACCACTTATATCTTTACCAAGTTCCTATTTTCTTTTGGGGTTTTTTTTGTTGTTGTTGTTTCAATGAAAAACTGCTGTTACTTTCTTCAGTGGACGTTTCCTTCACAAACAAGAGCTTGGGATTTTCTCTTACTCTAGGAAAGGAAAATGAAAACCCAGGAGAAAAGGGTAGATGGAAAAAAGGGAGCTTGTAAGATGAGACAGGCAGAAATAAGAAAAAGGTAAAGTTGAACAGAAGAGAGGAAGGGGTGACAAAGTTTTCAATTCAGATTCAGTAGATCGGTGACAAATAATGTGTGCGTGTGTATTTAATTGTCCTACCTTGACACTGAAATCCCTGCTTCCCAAAACCCCTGTGAAGAGAACAAGCACACAGAGAAGTTAAAATGTGCATCCGCACACACACAGAAAAGGAAAAAAACTGAACAGAAACTGAAACCTAATCGCTTAACCTTAAGATATCTCCATGGAAGCAAACGTTTAAAATGATGTTTCTGCCCAAAATAGCACACACACAACCACACACATGCACACACATACAGCAGTGAGGTTTGCAAGCACAGAGGTCGTTTAATTATCATGTAAACAGTTTGCTGGGCAGGTACTGAGGTTACATGCTGACACTGACAAACACCACACCTAGTCAGTGGTATGTGAAACGCTGAGATTCCCACAGGTGGACACACACATGCATAAACACACAAACACACACCCAGGCCAGCTGATTTTCATACAGTGACTAGAAATAGATAATCTCTCAGGGCCTGAAATCACTTGGTGCTCCCATTGTTCTTTTATCATTGTGCTTATTGACCTAGATAGATAGATAGATAGATAGATAGATAGATAGATAGATAGATCGATCATCATCTGGCCATTGACAAATTTAAAACGCTTTAGGGAACAGATAATAAATAGCCCTGGAGTATGGGGCTCACGGTCTAGTAAACCCCGGGGGGGCTGCAGGGTGACCTGTCTGCACAGGTGACTGACAGAAGAAACTGCAGGCGGAAGAGAAGGAGTGGGAGGAGGCGGAAGGCTGGACTTGTGTCAGGGCAACACTTTCTTGTTACCACTCAGGTTATCCGTGCTGGCAGCGCTTCATTCCTTCCTCTTTTTTCTTTTCCTGCTTTCTTTTCTCTCAGTTCCTCTGCCTACTTAATAGCATCAAACAGTGGTCTGCAGCTATTCTTTTTATATAAAAAAAAAACTTTAGAGCTACCCACATATATTTCTCTAGCGTCCTTTCTGCCCTACCTAACGCATATAGTATCTACAAGTACAAAAATAAGACGGAAATCGGTCTTTATTTTTGCGAAAACTAAATCAAGTCCACCTCCCACTTCTTCTTCCTTTAAAAAAAACAGCATACATCATGATACCGATTCTTCTGTCCCTACTTTATTTATCCCTACCTTTTATTCCTTCTTTTGCACCACTCACTTAGCCTATATAAATAAAAAGTGCCTTATCTGTACACAGTAAATGGATTTACCGTCTTCTTTAACAGCACCAACACAAGCAGTGACTTAAGTTAAATACTTTTTCTTTTTAAAAAAATAAATAAATATGAACTCTAGGTCCATCCCTGTTCCAGCTCCTCACCAGATGAAGTCGGTGCAGTGGCTGCAGAAGGTGGGCTGCTTGAAGAAGCGCGCGATGAATTTGTGGTCCTTCACCTCGTGCACGTTCTTCTGCCGGAGAGCTCCCTGGCGCGCGAAGCCCCGCATAGGCTCGCGGGGTCCGTCCTCCCCATCACTGTTGGCCGCCGCCGAGTCTGCCATTCTCCCGGTGTTTTCAAGCAGCTGCCTTAATGGTTGTTGGAAATGAACTACCTCAAGTTGCAGGTGCCAGAAACAGACGCTCTCTGGAGAGGCGGAAAGTCTTTCTTTCGTGGGTTGTTCCGAGAGGAGGTGTTGTCGGCGGTGCTGGGACCAGCTTATGGATAGTTTTCGGTAGTTTGGTTATTTTTTTCCTTCTCTGATTAAGTTGTCTTGTCCTCCGGTTGAGCAGACGGCTGCCGCTACACTGCCTCCCCTCTGCTTCCTCCTTTTTTCTTCAAAGCGCTCTGACAGCAGAGAGAGCGAGCGAGCGAGAGAGGGAGAGGGACGTCAACTATTAACATTATCTCATTTGCTGTGGCAGCTCCAATAGAAGCAGCGCGCTTTAACTAATCTGAAATAGAAATGGTGTTCAATTTAGTTAAGTTCACCTCTGTTTATATAGGCACTTATACTGTAAGATAAACACCCGACAATAATGCAAAGAAAACACATTTGGCGACAGTGGGAAGGAAAAACTCCCTTTTGAAGGGAAGACGATTCTGTTATAAGGGTGGGCAGTCATGTGCAAAAGACCAAAGACAGGCTGTGGATAATAATAGCAAGATTTTAACTGCAGATAGTGAGGAAGTGAAGAAGAAACACTAAGAGTGTTTTCACGCCTGCAGTGCTCAGTTTGTTTAAATAAAACTCTGGTTAGTACAGGCGTGAACACAGTAATTGGCGTGGACCAAAACAACCCCAGGCTAGCAACTAGCTATGAAATGAATGTAAATTATCTGTGGCCTCTTATAGTCCTGAACATAGAACCTGCTTCCTCTACGTTTGCTGCTCCCGCCCCAGACACATCTGGCCAGTAAGTGGATTTTGGTTTACTTGGACCTTACTTGGATTCCTCTGTGTGAAAAAACAAACAAACAAACACAGGGAATAGCTACACGTTTACAAACCCATCAACTGATTTGGATCAGAGTGAATTAACTATAGGTGTAAAAATTCACTTAGTGCATCATGAGACTCCCACACCAACCCAAGCCTATTGCAGCATAGCATTAAAATAAAGTTTACTTACATGTATATAGCATGTAAGTATATAGCACTTTTCTAGACCAGAAGCTGTCACAAAGTGCTTTACAAAGGTATTAAAAACCTAGTGAAATAAACACAAAATCAAAACAACACAAAACCCTGAAGCATTACACAAATGCCTGTCTGAACAGATGTGTTTGCAGGTGTTTTTTTAAAAGGAGAGAGAGAGGTAAGCTGTTCCAAGCAAAGTAAGAATCAAGGTTTTAAACTGATATCTAAATTTTTAACAATGGGGTCATGTGAGAGCATTTATGAGTGTGAGTTAGAAGCCTTGCAGCAGCATTCTGGACTGACTGGAGGCGATTCATAGACGCTTTACAGACAAGAAAATAGAGCATGACAATAATCTAAAGGAATCAAGATTTTTGAGACAACAGTCCTGGTTTTAGCAGTATAACTATGGGAGAATTCAGAGTCAGCTAATCCAGCCACCACTACAAACCTTATTAAAAAGCAAAGTTTTAAGTCTAATCTTAAAAGTAGAGACTGTCTGTCTCCAAAATCCAAACTGGAAAATGAACCACAGAAGAGGGGCCTGAAAGCTGGAGGCTCTGCCCCCCGAAAGAAAATTATAGCCCTTCCTCACTGGTACCTACTCGGCTCGGCCAGTTTCAAAAATGGCAGTTTGGCTTTCGTGAAGGAGCTGCTCTCGTGGCTCATCGGGTGATGCCACTGACTATCCAATTGGTGGCATGCAGTCTGTTGATGTCACAGTTTCAGATTGACTCAGATCATTTGAAATCATGGCCGAGTAGGTACTAAAAAAGTACCTGGTACCAGGGACCACCACCTAATGGAAAACTCTAAAAACACAACATCGAGTCAAGCCAACGAAGTAGGTACTAGTGGAAAAGGGCTATTAGTGAGTGAGGGATATGGATATGGATTAGTCCTCTGACCTAGCTGTAAAGTCATACTGTGACAGTTATTTCCTGGGAAAAAACAACTAAAAACACTGTTAATAGTTTAGCATCAATAACTACAGAAACAAAAGGAGAAAACACCTGACTTGTCAATTAGCCTCACTTCACTGTGTCATCAGAAATGGGACTTTTCAAAATGTATCCACCCATGAACACATGAAGTCTACTGGCTCTGTTTCCCCCCCAGCGTTTGTTATAGTGTACAGTATGTGGGATTCTCTGAAAATGCCAGATAATGTCACAAAAACAGGATAGACAAATTAAGTGGTCGCCTTAAATTTAAAGTGTGCAGTGGGAAAGTCTCTCAGTTTTTTCCCCCAAAGTAGAGAGATAATAGGCTAGTAAATTATTAATCTGAGAACCTATTTAAGCACAAAGTCACAAAATAAGCATTGTGGGTTTTGTCCTCCCATCACTTCAGAGGAAGCTCTCTGCAGCTGGCACAGACAGCAGCAACAAAAACAGTAATCAGCAACCCTCCTAATGTTCCTACATGTCAACAAGTTTTAAAATGCTTAAAATATTGTTAAAAGTAATTTATTGGAGACTGCTTTCAATCTTACATCCAGTAAATGGAGCAGTCCCGATAATTGTGATGTTTTACAAAGGCTTAAACAATGTGATGAATGATGTATTTACACTAACCATATCATTAGTTACACTTTTCCACTGGTTGGACCCCCCTTTGCCTTCAATTCTTAGTGGCACAGATTAAACAAGGTGCTGAAACACTCCTCAGAGATTTTGGTTCATATTGACGTGATAGCATCGCACAGTTGCTGCAGTTTTGTCAACTGCACATTCCATGATATGAATCTTCTTTTCCACCACATCCCAGGAATGATCTACTGGAAACCATGGAGGCCATTTGACTACAGTGAACTCATTGTCATGTTTAAGAAATCAGTTTCAGATGCCTTTGTGACATATCCTGCTGGAAGAAGGTCATAAAGAGAGGGATATGATCAGCAACAATGCTTAATGTTGCTGTCATATGAATAACTGGTTAGATATTTGCATTAAAAAAACAGCTGAACAGATGTACTCTAAAGGGGAATGTGAGTGCATATGTCTTATGGCATACATACAAAAAACACCCCCAAAATTTAAGTAAAAACGAGTTTATTCAAGCGGTGGAAGATGGAAAAGAAAGATTTTAACAGCTTGAACATTCCCTTGTCAAGAGTCATCAAACAAACAACACGGTCAAGGACGTAAAGTTTGAAAAACACAATTTCAAATGTGCAGTGGCCTATTGATTGTACACATGCAGAAATGACACCTTTCTCCTATCTCAGTTCCATTTTAACCTTGAGTTATATTTGGTTCAGGTTATGTAAGGCTAGCATGTGATAAAACTGGGAAAAATGTCATCTCCATCACCAATATCACACACAGCCATCTGTAAACACAAGGAACGATACTCAATATTTGAAACTGAAGTGTTCATTTCCAAAAGGAGATTTGAACATTTGGGGATGAAAAAAACACACAGAATCTCTCCTCTTAGAGTTTGAGTTCTGGCATTGAAACCAAGCACAGTTGTTGAGTAGTGACTCATCTTAAGACTTTTGCTTTCAAAGGGATTTTGAAGGATCATCATCTGCGACTGTTGGATGAATTTCATGCTAAAAAGTTTTCCAAGATACAGTCAAGGTATTTTTGGAATGAAACCCATCAATTACATGACTTTCTGAGTCATTTCACCAGCCAGTGTGATGCTTCACAGAAAGAGGCAAGAAACTACAAACCACCTGCATCGCTCAACTGTCGAAGGATGAATTTACATTTACAAAAAGCAAGCACGTTAAACTTCTACATATAACTACATATTCTGCATTTACACACAGCCAAGAAACTGAAAAATCCATAAAGAACTGTTATAGTAGTAGCATTAAAGGCATGGATCTCATTCCAGGACAGGGATCTACCCCAAATAGCCCATGCTGTCCACATCATGCTGCACTCACCTCTTATTCTAACAAGCACACCTAAGTGCCTCATCCCAGCCCATATTTTCCAAAACATCTTTGCTCCAATGGTCTAAAACTCAAATGAGTTCTCCCACACATGCACATGCACACACATGCAGTCAGCTGGCTAAAATGACCTAGATGTGATTGATTCAGCTGCAGGACAGATAACAGTGTGCAATCCATTCAGGTCTCATCATTTGGAAGATTGCTGTAGATTTAGCTGGCAGCTGAAATGAAGCTTTTCTTTTTTGTTAACCTTTTTGCCCCCCGCCACCAGACTTTCTTAGTCATACACCTTCTGACATTAGAAGCACACCTGCCTGCGCTTTTGCATAATTGTTCTCCTCAGCAGCTGGCAGACTGTAAAAAATAATGACAGCTTAATTTGCTATGATGCCAGGCATCAAGTGACATGAGCATAACCTGTGAGTAGGTCTAACTGAATTGGTCTATTGTGTCGCATGTGTACACTGGAAGTGATTCACTTTACATGAAAGCCACCGGCCTCTTTCACTTTTATCAATGCAGGATGGGGGCTAGAGACAGCGAAAAGGCAAGCCTGAAATCAGCTGCATTTTTGTCTTTCAAGGCAACCAGTTGGCAAAAATCTCCTTGTGATTAAAGGTTGTGACTCAAAACCACACCCAACACTGCCCAACTTTTACGCTGAAGCTGAACAATTTTCCATATTCGGGTTCACATCACACATTTGCAGGTTTTACTTTTGTGTGTGTTTGCAGACAAGTTGCCGTCTCCCATGCAAACTTTGGTGGCAATCTGCTGGTGAATAAAGCAAACATAAAGAGGTTTTTGGTCCATTTCCTGAATGAGTAGTTGCTGTATCACATCCAGTATGGCAGACAACTCTTGAGAAATGTGCGCACAAGGCCCCCCTGAGAAACCTCTACAGCCTGTGTGATAGCATGCAGTTCTCCCACTGAAAACGCTACGGCCCGATCAACAGAATCAACTGGATTTTGTTACCTGGATGATTGAGAATGCATCAAGATGCTAACACGTATTTTAATAACCAGTCAGAGTAAAATACAACCGAGGCCAATGGGAACAAATGTTTTTTTTTTTTTAATTATTATTATTATTATTATTAATAGTACACTGAAAACAACAACAACAACATAGCATCAGAAACAGAACATCAGCCTTACCTCAATATAAGGATAGATTGTGCAAGAGGTAGCGCACATGACACCCACTCTCTAGTGGTGAGTACACAGGGATATTAGCTGGTCTCCTCTCACATCAGACCAATCTGAAATCACACAGACTTTGTCCTAAGGAGAAGGCAGGTAAAAGCTAACATTTGAGCTAGCATCTATAATGCACATCTGTTAGATTAAGTCCAAGAGAACTCCAGGTTTGCAGTGCCTTTGTGAAAATGGTTATGCGGCGCTTGAATGATAGCCAACCTGCTGATAGTGACTCCACTGGACTCCACTGGGTTACATGGTGACTGTGTGCATCCGAAATTGTTGTTGTGACTTATAATTTTATAGCAAATCATTTTTTGCACATATAAAAAAATAACTTGTCCATACAACATAATTATCATGTGCACACAAGATAATTATGTTGCTTGCACAAGATAGCAACCACCTGTCAGCCCACCTGCACCTCATCATCCAGTCGAGCCACAGCTATATATCTCTTTGGTGTTCTATTTCTGTGGTAGCAGATGCTTTTCAGCCACTTGGCTCTGGTTTATTGCTGTTTATTTTTGGTGTATATACCGGCTGCTAACTATATATTTCTCTGTGCCTAATGGCTACCCTGCTTGCCTGCCTGGTGGCCTGATCTCCACTGTTTCTCAGTTTTCTTTCTGTGTTCCCTACTTCTGTAGTTATAAAAACCATAACAGTGTACACAAGATAAACAGTTTGTTCAAAGAGGATTAATAAGATAAGCAAATAAACATGTGTGACTACAGTACTTCCACAGGAACATTGGTTTTTACAGGTATTTGGTAATAAATTAAGTGGTCCACCTCCTAACCACAGGCTGATATTGCTGTCCACAACATCAATTCTGCAAACACATCCTGGAAGATTTTCTTTCCTTCTTTTTGCTTCTTTCAACTAACACAGATTTTTTTTTACAGTATGTCTAAACTGTTAAATCTCAGCACTCACGACTTTTACAGTGTCCTCCAGGAATATTATGATTAGACTGCATAAGGTAAAGGTGTTAATAATTACACTATATTGCCAAATATATCTGCTCGTCTGCCATCACATGCATAATACTTTGAGTGACATCTCATTCTAAACTAAATAGGATTTAATATGATATCAGCCCACCCTTTGCAGCTATAAGAGCTTCAACTTTTCTGGAGAGGCTTTCCACAAGTTTAGGAATGTTTATGGGAATTTTGACCATTCTTCCAGATATGCATTTGTGAGGACAAGAGGCCCTGGCCTCGCAGTCTCCAATCTAATTCATCCCAAAGTTGTTCTGTCAAACTGTTCCACATCAAACTCGCTCATCCATGTCTTTATGGACCTTGATTTGTGCACCGGTTACAGTCATGTTAGAGCAGGAAGGGGCCAACCCCAAACTGTTCCCACAAAGTTGGGATTATGAAATTGTCCAAAATGTCTTGGTATGCTGAAGCATTAAGAGTTCTTTCACTGGAACTAAGGAGCTGAGTTAAAGTCATTTTGTTTTAATACCACTGTGGAATATTGGAATATTTAGTAGCAAGGCCTGTACTTGTTGCACAGGTGAAATCCTATCATGGTACCATGTTGGAATGTGTGTAGAAGCAGTCTGCATGCCTAGGTGCATGATTGTATACACCTGTGGTCATGGAAGTGATTGGAACACCTGAATTAAATGATCTGAATGTGGGAGTTGATACTTTTCGGTGTACCTAATGTAGTCTACCTTAGTCTTTTTTTTCTTTTTTTTCAAGCTTTTTTTTTACTTTATTAAGAAGCATTTTGAAAAAATTGGCAACAGCTGATTGGAATCCAAGTAGATTTTTGTTGAAGGAACAAAGATGCCGATCAGAAGTAAATTTTCACTGAGATTTCTGTTTGTTTCACCCTTTTTTTTTTTTTAAATTCCTTTGTCCTTCCTTGATATCAACATTCAATATTCCAAACCATATCTCCCATCTTTTACTTCTCTGCTGATTTCCATCTCTATGTTCAACATACTACTTTTCTGTCTCAGCTCTCCGTCTTCGGCCCTTTGTCTCCAATTCCATGGCCCGTTTTTTTCCATCTTTTTCCTCCACAAAGGGAGGGAGTTGTTATATAAACCTGTTGTTTTTCCTCATCATCTCCTGACAACAGTGCAGAACACTCTCTGATGCAGTTCCCACAAATGCAGAAGCTCACGCATTAACTATGCTGCTGCAGACGCACTGCTGCACTGAGTTTTGATCACTTGTATCCAGTCGGTTCTTTTTGATTTCCCCTCGCACCTTCATGTATTGCAAACAACCTTATACTTTCATCTCTGCATTATCTGCTCTGGTTGTCATTATCACATACGCACACGCTTACGCAAATGGTCAGCCATTAGCACAAGTACAACACTTTGAAGCTATAACCCTTACATGCATATAAACACATTTTGTCTATCTACTCCCACACACTCTTTGTGGCCTATACCAGCCGGTCTGCGGAGCGAATACGTCCTGCTGTATTAGGCATCCCACACACACACACACACACACACACACACACACACACACACACACACACACACACACACACACACACACACACACACACACATAAACGCAGGTATGTTTAGATTAAGGTAAGTATATGGTGAACCCACTCTTACAGGCACAATTACCTCCCTTATGCAACTTGGTTGTCTCTGATGACATACCAAGTTCTTCTTTTCCTTTATGTCTCACTCTCATCTCCACCTCTCATCTAGTCTCTGTCACACTCTCTTTTTCTGCACCCCTCAACCTCCCCCTCTCATTTTAAGGGTGGTTAATACAGCTCAAACATCATTGATCCGAAACCACAGCGAGCACATTCTTCTGCTTTCACACTAGATTTGCATATCTGCACTTCTCTCTCTCTCTCTCTCTTTCTCTGTCTCTCCTTGGCTGTGTGCACGCCTGTGTGTCTGCTTGTGGTTAAATGAATGTGTCTATTGCGTACAAGCGTACTCTGCTTAAAACCCTTTGTTGAATCTGCATGGGTGTACAGCTGTTGTGTTCCCGTTTGACACCTCCAGCAGATCTGGCAGCTTCGGGGCGATCTATGTAAATGACGTCTGCAGTGTTATTGACTTTTTACTGCGTGTGTGTGTATTTACTGTAAGATAATAGTTATATAAGAAACAAGCTTTTTGTTTTGGGTCGCTAAAACAGTCGTATTTATGCAAATGTACATTTTCAGGAACAGTTACTGAACTTGAGGTCAATCACATGTCATATTCTGAATATTTTCTCTCTGATGATTTTATTTATTTATTTTTAACAGCAAGCCCCGAATTCAAATCACTCAACTGGGCTCTTCAGCTTTGATGCAAAATTGATCTCATTAATGGTTTTAGATTCAGTGTAATGATTTGATAAATTATGCTTCGCAGTAAGCTGTGCTTCTTTACAAACATACCAGTTCTGATTGATTGGCGTGGGTGATGGCCACATTACTAATGGGGCCAAGGAAACTGCCAGAAATCTTGTTTACTCCCTCTGAGCAGCGCAAACAGGTCAGCTCAGGATCTGTGCACAAGACTAAAATCTCTGTGTTTCAAGCCTTACAAAATAGAACCCACATGCAGCTCTCCCTTTTTCTGTGGTTCAGGAGATAGAGTGGGTTGCCCACCAATCAGAGGGTCAGTGATTTGATCTCCTCCAATCCGCATGTTGGAGTGCCGTTGGGCAAGATACTGAAGCCCAAATCACCCTGATGTATTCATCAGAGGGTGAGAGGGTGGGTGTTAGTTAGAAAGTGCTTAGAAAGGCATAAAATAAAGTCCTGTACAAATCTACTCAAACTCATTTAAAGTAGAAAAGCCTTGTATAAGTACCAGCATAGTTACCATTTTTGTACAATAACATGCCTCCATGAAATGCCACCATATATTGGTTGAGGAACTTTTGTGGCCTAGTGATCCTAGGTGTAATTTTCCCCATGATAGGTCTCCCAAGGCAAACCAGTCCTAGATTAAGGGCAGACTAAGTGTGAATCACGAGATCCTTATGAAAGGTAAAGTAATGGCTCATGATACCTGATCTGAATTGGGGTTACTCGGCCCATTCCTTGGAGCCAGGCCATGAGGAAGGGCTTGTATGTACAGTATGTTTGAAGGTGGAGTTCTTGGCAGTCCGATGCCCTGTTGCTGAAACTGGGTTTAGATACATGGAACATCACCTCTCTGGTGGGAAAGGAGCTTGAGCTAGCACTCAAAGCTGGCAGATACCAGCTAGACATAGACAAGCTGGACTCTAGAGCTGCCCTTAATGAAAGGTGGCGAACAGCAGTGGGTATGCTTGTATCCCCTATTTCAGCACCTGTGTGTTGGGGTTTTCCCCAGTGGATAAGAGCATTGTTTCCGTCGCGGTCTTAGAACAAGTCCTGGCTTGTTATTAGTTTCTGTGCCCGAAGACTGATGATGATTTTTGTAAGTTCTGTCAACTGTTCACCACCTTCTGTTGAGTTGGAAAAGGCAGTGTGGGAGAATGCTGGACAGGACTGGTACAACCCAATGGATAGTGAGGGAAATGTCACTGATTCTTCATAATTCATAATTCATAGTATTAGTAATAGTTGATAATTTTATGTGGAGAATGTCTAGGTGCAGCCGTGTTCATTCTGTAGTCGCAGGATCTTGTCACACTTTTTTGCATGTGGTTTTATTGGCTTCATTTAACAAACTCACTGTGACAGTTGTATGTACGTATGGATATATGGACAAATCCAAACATGCAGGGGAATGAACCCATATGACTTTAAGAGGTAAAACATCAGTTTTGTTTGGATTTTGAAAATTTCATCATCTCTGCATTCAGAAATTATTTTCATGTAGCATGTAAAACCTAATGTAAGCTGATTTGAAGGAAACTTTCCAAGATTTTTCTGGAGTTTGTCACGAAGGACAGCTGGAAATCGGAATTGAGCACATTTGTTTAAGCCATTAGTCATCACAGTGTAAGAGGAACTATACTGGCTGTCCTTTGAAAAAATAATATTGAAATGAAGAGTTTAAGAGACCTGTTTATTGTGGGGGTAAGTAAAGGATAAGTCACGTGAACATTAAAGGCTGCTGAAATAGGTCAGCTCGATGTATTTCTTAGTAAAATGCACTGAATATATTTTACTTTAGATGACTGAAAAATAGACTCAGAAAATGTGAATTCAAAAAACAACACCACACATCCAAAAGATAAAAAACAATCACTGCCCTTATTCAGAGAAGGCAATGGCGCTTAAGGAAGAAACATGCATGCAGCTAGGAAGAAGAGATTAGTCAGTGTAAGCAAGTAAACTTAAAGGGCTAGTACAATTGAATGCACTGCTTATTTGCATTCACAGTACACTGAGGCCTTTGATTAAACATATACGTACGCGTAGATGAGACAGATACACATGTGGGCATTGAAATCATATCATTTCTGTAAAGGAAAAGACCAGTATGTGCTCAGGCACTAGATGCAAAATAACAATGATTTTTCATGTGTGTGTGAGTGTGTGTGCACCTTATTGTTCTAGCGCACCTGTGTTGGCAAGCCAGCCAAAGCTAGAAGCGCAGAAAGCAGTGTTTTGCTGGAGAACATTTCATATTTATTGTTGTATTTTTTGCACATTTTCCCTTTTTCTCCCACACTGGATCAGCCAATTCCCCTCTCACTGTGTGCTTCTTCTCGCTGCTGCTTACTCCCACCACTGGCCTGGGGAGGATGTAAACAACATTTCTCTTCTCGTGCACATGCTTCCATGTGCTTAGCTTCACGTTTTGGAGAGAAGCTTCACCAGGAGATAATAGCATGCATGGAGGGGTCATTATCCAGGCGCACTCCACACAAGGCGCTCAACCAACCCCATCGGAGGCATCAGACACTTTTCATGGGATGCAAGCTCACCTATTTATTCTATTTATCCCCTTCGTATATTTTATTTATATTGTCTCTGTATTTATATATATGTGTGTGTGTATAACTCTGTAACTTCTGTCGGTGCTGTGCTTTTTTGGAAATCGAATTTCCCAGAGGAACCCACCCGAGGGATTAATAAAGTTCTATCTTATCTTATCTTATCTTTTTTCCACAGCTGTTCAGATCCTTACACACATTTGATGCGAAAAGTTTCAGATCCTTCACATGATCTAATTTGAAGGCAGATATTGTACAGAGATAGTAACACACTGGCGTTTTCTTTAGTTAGAAAGCACACTCTGTGATATGTTCTCTGCCCACTCAAGAATATAGTTGTACATACGGTAATCTAATGCTAATTGCTCCTCTGAAGAAATCCCTGAACATCAAATGTGTGATGTGGAACGAGAAAAAAAAGGCTGATTATACTGCGTACAGTACTGCTATTTATACAGAAAGACTGCATCTCATGGGAAAGACAGATGAGAGAGCTGGAGCTGGAGGAAAATAGAGAGAAAGAGGGAGAAAATAGTGAGAGACTTTCTACCTCCAGCCTAGTGGTGATCTCCAGCTTTCACCTCGCAAACACACCCACACAGCACCTTATTATGACCTGTCTCTCTCGCTCTGTCTTTGGCTGTCTCTCATCCACAGTAGCTCTTTCAGCTTTCCCTTTCATCTCTCTGTACCTCAAGAGTTTGATCCAAAATGATAAAACAGCGCACTCTAGTGGCTTTGAGCTGTAATTTGAGCTCGCCCAATAGACCAAGGGATGTCAAATTCCCATTATGCTGTGGGCCACATGCAGCCATCTTTGATCTTGAGTGTATCAGTGTGAAGAAGTTTAACTGCACACTTAATCTAATAGATACACTACCAGTCAAAAGTTTGGACACACCTTCTCATTTAATGTTTTTCCTTTATTTTTACTACTTTCTACATCATAGACACAAACTGAAGACATCAAATATATGGAATTATATAGAGCAAAGAAAAAAATGATGAATGACTCTAAATATGTTTTATATTTTAGATTCCTTTGCTTTGTTGAGAGTGCTGCAAACCCTTGGCCTTCTCTCAATGAACTTCATGATGATTTTCACTTCACAGGTGGGCCTTGTCATGGTTAATTTGTGGAATTTCTCGCCTTCTTAATGGGTTGGGACCATCAGTTATGTTGTGCAGAAGTCAGGTTGGTACACAGCTGACAGCCCTGTTTGACAACTGTTAGCTGATTTGTTCTTGCCATAATATGAATTCTAAGAGAAACGGCAGTACATCATTACTTTAGGAATTGAAGGTCAGTCAGTCAGTAAATTTGCTAAATCTTCGAAATCGCAAGTTATCAGCACCTCAGATTAGAGCCCAGATAAATGCCACACAAGAAACACAAGGAGTGGACATCAGATGAGTCCAAATTTGAGATCTTTGGTCCCACCCGCCGTGTGTTTGTGCGTCGCAGAAAAGGTGAACGGATGATCTATACATGCAAGGTTGCTGGTGACACTGTTGGGGATTTAATCAGAATTGAAGGCTCACTGAACCAGCATGGCTACCACAGCATCATACAGCAACATGCCATCCCATCTGGTTTGCGTTTAGTTGGACCATCATTTATTTTTCAACAGGACTATGACCCCAAACACACCTCCAGGCTGTGTTAGGGCTATTTGACCAAGAAGGAGAGTGATGAAGTGCTGCACCAGGCCTGACGTCCACCTTCACATGAACTAAACCCAATGGAGATGGTTTGGGATGAGATGGACCGCAGAGTGACGGCGAAAGAGCTAACAAGTGCTCAGCATCTCTGGAACTTCTTCAAGCCTTCTCCCTGTGCGCCAACTGCTGCACCTCCAACCACCAGGTTGTCAAGCTAATTAAGTTTGTACATGACACCACCATTATTGGACTCATCTCGGACGGGGATGAGTCTGCCTACAGGGTGGAGGTTGAACGTCTGGTGTGCTGGTGCAGCCGCAACAACCTGGAGCTGAATGCCCAGAAGACAGTGGAGATTATTGTGGACTTCAGGAAGCAAACATCCCCACTCCCCCCATCATCTTCATCACCACTGTGGACTCATTCCACTTCCTGGGTACCACCATCACCCAGGAACTCAAGTGGGAGCCCACCATCACCTCCGTCATAAAAAAGGTGCAGCAGAGGATGTACTTCCTGAGGCAGCTGAAGAAATGTAACCTGCCAACAGGGACGATGATGCAATTCTACACTGCAATCATCGAGTCCAGCCTCAGCTGCTTCATCACTGTGTGGTATACTGGAGCCACCATCAGGGACAAACAGAGACTGCAGCGTGTTGTGCGCTCTGCTGAGAAGGTGATTGGCTGCAGACTCCCATCTCTGCAGGACCTGTACACGTCCAGGACACTGGTTCGTGCAGCTCGGATCTTAGCTGACCCTTCTCACCCTGGACACAGTCTGTTTGACCTGCTCCCCTCCCTTATTCTTATTTTTATTTAAGTGCTTGACTTATAGTATGTTTCGCACAAAGTACTGCAGCAATTTCCTAATGTTGTAAATCTGCTCAACATTTGGCAGTAAAACCCTTTCTGACTGTTGGAAACCCAAAGCAAAGCACGGCTATTTTGAATCTAAAATATAAAACATGCTTTGAGTTGTTTAACACTTTTTTGTTACATAATTCCTTGTGTTCATTCATAGTTTTAATGCCTTCAGTGAGAATCCACAATGTAAATAGTCATGAAAATAAAGAAACACCATTAAACGAGAAAGTTTGTCCAACCTTTTGACTGCTACTGTATGTTAGTATTACAAAAGAAAGTTCAATTTCAAAGGCACATGTTAGTTTTTCCTGCATAACAAAGAGACTCTGCTCTAGTAAATGAAAGAAATCTGTTTCAGCAACTTTTGTGCCATAAATCATTAAAAAAGGTCAAAGTTCTGATATCTCATTGCTCAGACTGTCCTATAATTAAAGCTTATTAATCACTGTAAAAGCAGAAAATTCTATAGTCCCAAAAAAACCAGGAAGGTTTAATCGTTTAATTGTTTATTTATTACTTTGGTGTGATGTAAAGAGGTGTGAGGAAGATCTTTATCAGCAGGAAAAATGTAAAACTTATAAAAACACAGTTAAATGCCCAAAATTATGTCCTCCCTCACGTTCTAAAGCGGTCCAATGGGACTCCAAATTGCAGTCCTTGCTTGGCCCACAGGCCTTATGCATGACACCCTCTGCCATAGACTATATGCTTTTCGTACTTTCCAGCCTTTTTCCACGTGGCAAGCCCTTTCTTGCTGTTTGCCAATCCACTGATCCTATTTCAGCCAAAGCTTTGCTGTGTTTTTACGCTGCTTTTCACCATTTCTTTCATTCTCATAATAAAAACTTAAACGGTGAAGCTGCAAAGTGATTCCATGAAGACTTGGAATAAAAAACAAAACAGGTTATGGTGCATCCTATTTTATGACATTTTTTTCCTGCCACTAGAGGGAGACAACGCTTTGTATTTGTAAGCTTTCTTGATCGCTGTATCGCGTTTCCATCGTTTGTTAGTCCGCCACAGTATTCCAACATCACAAGAATATGATGAGTGACAAGCTCTGGAAAAAGACATCTTGTAAACTAATACATTTTACAAATAATACACAGTAAATAAAATTGTGTCTATTTTTTAAATTTGCTGAAGAATAAATAACGGGGAAATACTTGTGTGTCATAAACGGCTGATTAAAATGCAGTTACTGCAATAAGAAATTTCAAGAGGATTATAATTGACTAGGGTGTGATTTCAGTCTTTAAAAAGGACCTTTTGTCTGACTTTTCACAATATCTCCACCCAACCAACGAGATTTGGCCACACACTAAAAGCAGACATCTACAGTAAACACTGCAGATATACATTATACTGATTTATTAATCACCAAAGCTCCACTGTGATTGATTGGGCGAAGGCACCACTCCTACTGGACACATGCACCCGTGAAGTAACGCCCGGCTCCTTTCCTGAGGCTGTTTGAGTTTAGGATTTGTCATGAGCTGTTGTTGTCTTTTGTGACAGCCGCATATACATCACGTGTAGGCCTGGGCGAATTGCAAACATTTGTAAAGTGATTCATATGGGTGGGACTTCTTTTGAGTTTTTCAACTGTAAGCAGCTTTTGTACACTGAAACTAAACATGGCCATGGGACCACACACGGATCGCAGGTGATTGATATGAGACTAAAAAGCCTTTGTGCTGTGAAGGTGCAAAGTCAACTGGCCAGGGACTGCCAACAATGCTAAAAATCAACATGACACTCATTATATCAAGAAAAGAGTGGCATGAAAAGGAAGACAGGGAAAAACAGTTGATTAAAAAAAGGATGAGGTGATTTCTTGAGTAAAATGCGTAACAATGCAGAAGGTGAAGATAGATGAGTTTAGCTTTATTAATTAATTATGGCATTGTTGATTTGCTTTGGTTAATGAAGCACAAACTTTGACTTTTAGATTGTTTTATTATTTAGTCAAATCCACCAAGGGGCTTATATTTTGGTAGTGTTTGCATGCGTGTCATTCTGTCTGCAAACATAATAGCTCGTAAAGTTTTGAATGAATTCTGATAAACCTTTGTTGGGGTGTAGAATGGATTCATGTTGACAATCTATTAAAATCTGGTTTACATCCACCACGGCCTTCAAGGTCAACTTCACGATCTAGTTCATGATCTTAAAACTATGAGTCTTACAAGTGTGGTGTGTAACATATAGAAAAATAAAGCTTTAAAAAATCACGTTACATGTGACCTCTGACCTCTCCTTTAAGGTCAATAGACTGATCTGAAGGTCTAAATGATACTAATACCATATTGAGGTACTTAAAACTGTTTACAGGGAATTATATATGGAGATTCTAAATATCTCATTACTGTTTGGATCCAAATATTAGGTCTCATTTGACTTCTGACCTCGCTCTTACATTTCTTTCAAGTTGATCCCAAAATGCAGTGTATCTTTTATTCTTCTCCCCTTGAAAGTCTACTAGGAATAACCCTTAAAGCTCTTTTCCAGACAGAGCAGTTTCTGTCACATGTCAGGCCTGCTTATAGAATAAATACCTGGGTATGTGTCAGATATTAGTGAGTGTGGTCTCTGCCTATGGAGCCATTATCGGAAAAACTATTCTAATAGTCGTCAAACCACGTCTTTATCGATATGTCAATCTTAATCACTTAGGGTACGGGGAGGTCGTGGAGCTTATCTTTTAGTTTGTGCCTCTTTTTGTCATGCTACCAGTTGTGCGAGGAAGACCACTTCATTCCTATTGGTCAGTGTTACAAAACATGTCATCAAACGAGGAGATAGCACAGACTGTATATAAAAGATGGATGCAGCAACCGTGAGGTCAGATTGCGAATCCTTGAGCTCGGTGTTTTCGGGATCGCCGTTTTAGCTTTTTAAGACTAGCCTTGGTTTGCACGGTGTAGATTTCACTGTGAAACCAAGGGACTCTGGAAGCTCATTGGCAAACCACTTGTGAATCACAAGTGGTTTAGCTTTACGTCTTTCACTGTCACACCTGGTTTGTGCTCACAGTCCTGGCTAACGTCAAAACTGACATCACAACAGCTGGCACGCACCGCCCTTTTTACGTCATTTTGGGTATATTTTTGTAGCCTGGGGCTGAGCCAAAGACAGCTGAGTATGATTGCGATCATCGGTTTGTCTTAACCGTGATTTCGATGACATAGAAGTGCAGGAGCTCAGGGATTCCCAGATAATAGAAAGTGAGATGCAGCAGCTGCCTGAAACAAATGATACCGTCTGGAGAAGCCTTCGTGTATTTCTATACCAGCTTTGGTGTGAAGTGGGTGTTTTTTTTTTCTGAGTGGAGACACCTGTTGCTCTAGAGAAGACTGCTGTGAGCCCACCGCCAATATAAACAAGGACGAGGCAGCGGTGATGTCACAGCTGGCGCACAGCACGACCACTGCTGTTGCTGTGCCCAAAATGATCTCCCATATTTATCCTAAAAATGATTGTGGGACTTTAAAACTATTATAAATGACTTGTTGGCCTATAATCTGTAAAAAATAGGTCAAACATATCTCTGCTGAGTGATATCAAGATATCAGACAGTTCGAGGGTAGCTGCTTTCATCTGTTTCCATTATTTATGCAAAGCTAAACAAACAAATTTCCTGCAACTTTCGGCTGGGGTGCAAGTATGCACTGTGCAAATATCTCGCCTCAATGTTGCATTAACTTTGTGTCTCCTTTATTGATGAATGGCTACATGTCTACAGTGCAAAGCCTCTCTCAACATGCATTCTGACACGTAACACAGGCGTTACTAATCTTCAGTTTTAATAAGCTTGGTACCACCTGTTACTGTTTCGTGTCAAAGTGGCTTTTGTGCAAAAAGCCCACTGAGACTGTGACACCAACCCAACATCACCTATCACCTACTTTTCACTATTTACACCTGAGTTGGGTTTTTTTTTACTATGACTTATGCCCACTTAAAGTTTTTCATCCCCATCATGCTCACAGCTCGTGACATGACAATGCTCAGCCATTTTCCAATCAGATTTTTATTGCTGTTGTGGCATCGTCATATATTTGCACTGAGAATTATAGCAGTATTAGCGAATCACAACTCAGTCTTGCGCAAATACATCATTAGTACTTAATGGGCCGTGACTTTTCTGGCATGACAAGTGCTGAAAACACAAGTGAAACAGCAACAAATCATAACAAATCCAAAGTTTGTGTGTGTTTTTGTGTGAATACGTGTATTTACTGTAAACGGCTCACTAACATCCTCTTCTTCTGAAATACCAGATTATTATAGAGAAGTGATGTTTCCCTGTTTTTTCTTATGGTTTTGGATACCAGAATAAGACACATATACTGAGACTACAGTATGGAGAAACATGGGCAGTGCATTTGACCATAATAACCGAACGTTAACATTCCCTCTCGACGGGTGTCACTTTCATTTCATCGTTACATTTCGCCGAAAGTGAAAGGTGTAATTCCAGGAGCAAGATGTTTTTAACACATGAGATCATGGAGGCCGCATCAGGGTTAAATGTCAAATAGGTGTAAACGTCTGGTCGCTTTATTAAAATAGATCTGTCCTATAGTTAGCCACGACGCTTGAAATCATCAGTGGAAAAAAGAGAAGTGGAATTTAAAAAAAGAAAAAAAAAACTCCCTCGATTCATGGTGCAGAGAGAGATGCTATCACTCATATATTATGTCATTGGCTTATGGGTTTCTGCGTTATTAGATGATTAATATCAGGTAAGAATTATTACCAAGCTAACAGTTGGGGGTAGGGGGTGGGGGGTTACACAGCTTTAACTGAGTCAGCGTGGAAGGGAGGGTGACCACAGATCTCTGCCAGACTAGGTGCATTTATCAAAGGTTAGCTTATGACTGTGAAGCGGAAAGATTAAAGTTTGCGATTAGTGCTGTGTTAAGCATGTAACTGTTTGTTCATCTGTGTAGGTGTGTGTGTGTGTGTGTGTGTGTGTGTGTGTGTGTGTGTGTGTGTGTGTGTGTGTGTGTGTGGAGGGGGTATTATAAAATATTGTAAGTCCGGCAGCCTCGCCTCTGTCAGTGCGCCCCAGGGCAGCTGTGGCTACAATGTAGCTGCCATCACCAGTGTGTGAATGTGTGTGTGAATGGGTGGATGACTGGATATGTAAAGCGCTTTGGGGTCCTTAGGGACTAGTAAAGCGCTATATAAATACAGGCCATTTACCATTTAATATGTTTAATTCACTGTTGCCTCACAGCAGGAAGGTCCTGAGTTCAATTCCACCATCGGTCCGAGGTCTTTCTGTGTTGAGTTAGCATGTTCTCCCCGTGTTTGCGTGGGTTCTCTCCAGGTACTGTGGCTTCCTCCTACAGTCCAAAGACATGCAGTTTGAAACTCTAAATTGCCCATAGAGTCGTCTGTGTATATGTGATAGCCCTGCGACAGACTGGCGACCTGTCCGGGGTGTACCATTTTTCTCGCCCTAAGATAGCTGGCTCCTTTCTTCTGAAAAGAATAAGTGGAAGCGAATGGATGGATGTTTAATTCTTCTTCCTGTGTGCAGCTGTGTACTCATCTGTCTCTTGTCATCAACAGTAGCCTGTGTATTTAAGTCCTTCGTTTCCTCTCATTCATTGTCATTGTCCGACGTGGACGTTTTCAGTCCAGTTCAGTTCAGTCAGCCAGTCGGTCATCTCATATTCTGTTCATCCTGCCATCATAATAAACACCGTCCACATCCTCTGCCAGCCTGCGAGTCCTACATTTGGCTCCACTCTTCTCCACATCCACACAGCTACCTTGACACTCCTGAAGCAGCAAAGCAGTGCTGCCGCCATTTTTGACTGTTGCCATGATGTTCTTTTCACAAATTGCTGATGTAACAAAGTCCAACTTTTGTCTCATGAGTCCACAGAGTATTTTCCCAAAACTCATAGGGATCATCAAGATGTTTTTTGGGGGAAACATGAGATGACGCTTTGTGTTCTTTTTGATCAGGAGTGGTTTTCTCCTTGGAGCTCTAGTTTCCATTTACTCGGGTTATCCATTTCCTTTATTTGATGATCTGAAACAGTCAAGTCCAAAAACAAACAGACGAACAAAAGATAAGAAAGCACCAATGGAGACAGTACTTTTAAGCGCGACTGTAGCTGCTTCATTTTTCTATTTCTACAGTCCAGACAGGTCTTGATTTTTCCAAACCAGGATTGTGGCTTATCAACTTTTACACAATAGCTCGGTAATTTGATCCTGACGTGCCACAGTTGTTGCAGTTGTGACTAGTTTTAACTAGCTTTCACTTGTTTTATCAAGATGCACCCATACCTTCAAAATGAATGACTTTTGTAACACCCATATTTTTTTAGCAAGGAGCAGTCAGGCTTTAAAATTTTAGATCTCGAGCTGAACAGACTGTCATTGTTTCAGGGATTGTATACTTAACAACTTCACCCAGGAGTTGGCAGATATATTCTTTCATTTTCATTTTGTCACACTGACTCTACGCGGTTATTAGTCTATATACGCTTTCTGTAATCACACATGCCCTGAAAATAAGACTCCAAAGTCGCCTAATGATTGCACGAGCTTGAGTCGCTAGATGATTGATTTTATCATAGCCAAAAAAATGTGAGTAATTTTCAAGTTCACGAAGTTTAAGTTGTCTGTCGGCCAATAAAGATACATTCTGAAAATATGCAGCAAAAAGTACCTTATTTTTCTTAAAACCAATCTAACAGGTTTTTGTTTTTTTTTGATATTTTGTTCTTTGTGGCCTTAATAAGACAGGACTTCCTATGAACTCTGTACTTGTGATAAAAAAGGTCATATATCAGAAAAAGCCTCTTCGCAGTAAGTAAGATTAGTTATTGTTAAATTTATGAAGTCACAAGGCCAACCTGAACATGCTGCCCTGTCATCAACTTTCTGTACAACTGTAAGTTAGTAGCTGGTGGCAACAGTAATGTGTGCAGAAATGCAAGCATTAATAGCATGTCTGCAACTGAATCCGTTGATATTTACAGCTGCACAGTTGTGAGATAAAACTGTTATCTCTGTATGTGTACACACACACACTATGAATTAAGTCGTAGGCGCAACGCAATCACCAATAAAACCATAAAATGTGTAGTGACAACACAGCAGCTCTGAATAAAAACCGAGAAGTAGCGCTGTCAGGGCAGTCACCACAGAGTTCTTACAGTAACAGACGGACGAGTGTCAGTGAAATGATACTAAAATGTGAAAAATATAAAAAATTTGTTCTGTGATGATGTTCTAATTGGCGTGAATAAAACAAACATAACCCAAAAGTTTAAGTTAGTATTTGATCAGTGTACGCATCACGCATACAAACATGATGAATCATATGTTTTACATTGAAGCACACTTCAAAGAAAGCACTACAGGCAAAGGTTTAGAAGCATTACGGTAAAACCAATATAAATATGATGACTCTTTATCTTTTAAAATAGGAAACAGTTGAAGATAAATTAGACAAAGAATGACGGCACAGGAAGTGCTGCTTTGTTGACCCCCAAATGGCCAAACAGTGATAAGCTTCCTTTACCAGAAGGCAGATCTAACGATAAATACTGAAAGTGAATCATTTATTGCATAAAAGAACTTCGAGCAGGACTTATAAGGGCTGATAATGAGGCCATGACACCCCCACCCCCCATAACACACACCTCCATTTAATTTAATTTAGTTCATGTTTAAAGCACCAAGTCAAAACAAAAGCTGCCCCAATATGCTTTGTGCTATAAGGTAAAACACCAAATATTTAGGAGAAAACCCTAAAAGTCAAAAGCCCTGCTATGAGTTAATACTTTCAATAGTGGGAAGGAAAAACTCTCTTTTGACGAGAAGAAAGCAGTAGAACCAAAGTCAGAGAGAGGCGGTCAACTGCCACAACCTTTTGGGAGAGAGAGGAGCGAGAAGAGAAGGACAAGAGGATACAGTACAAACCACAAACAATGGGAGACAGAAGACAAAACTATGAAATGATTAGCCACCGAACTGCCTTTGACTTGTTAATCAGATAGACAAACTTTCCCGGTTTAAATAATTTTTGAGATAGCATTCTTAAACTGAAAGCTTATCTTATCCTCTGCTTTGTTTAATCACTTTGTATTAACACAATAAATGCCTCTCATTGTCAACTGCCATTGCAAAATACTGACAGCGTATTTCTATTGAAACCTGCTCAACTGCATTACTTTTCAATGTCCATTCTTATCTTTTCACGTGAGAATCAACAGCTGCTAGAAGGGGACACTGAGGAAATCAAGAAGAATCGACAAAGCTTCAGTCAAATGAGTCCCATCATTTGAATGTACTTTAACTATTTTAACTATGTTATTAGATGGTAGCCCTGTGCCCTTAGATTTTTGCATTCCAAACAACTGCTCAATTACAGCCCCCTTAACAAACAAACAACCAAACAACCGAACAACCAAACAAACAAACAGCCAACCAAACAAACAAACAAACAAACAAACAAAAATCATGGGTTAATTTTCCACTTTTCCAGCGCCACCTAAAGCCAGAGTGGACAGAAGAGCCAATCATAAATCTCAAATGGTATCTAAATTATCTGTTACTATGTGGAGAGGGCAGATCTGAGTGCTTACTTTCGCTTTCGTGTTCCTTGAAAAAGGCCATTTCTGCTGAGGGAAACCGCAATCTGACCACACACGCAAACTGTTAGGCAAATAGTCCGTAATTGTTTCTGCGCGCACGCAAGCCCTGCACAGACAAGAGGCACGTGCAGTCGAATTCAAAAACCCAAACAAACGAACGTATGCGCGTGCTTGCAAATGTAAACAACGGTGAGTTCGCTGTTAGCAGTGATATTTATCCTATGCGTGCCTATGTGCCTGTGCTCGCAGCTAGGTGTGCCTCTGTCTAGCCTGTGAGTATATGCTCGCATGTTTGCACTGATTACAAATCTGTATGTGCAAAGATGCAATCCTCCATCCTCTTCCCCTAAACCCTGCACTCTTTGCAGCTTTGTGTCTTAAACCGCCTTGCCATTTCCCAGAACTTGGAGGTGAAACAGCAAAGTACAAATGAACAGGACTCCCTACCTTAACATAAAGAACAGGTTCAGGAATTGGTAGTGGTTCGATTTGACTCTCATTTTGAAACCTTACAGCTCTTTTTACACCCTCGCCATACATCAACTGCATTCAAATGCTCTAATTTTTCTTTTACTCTAAAAACGCTTGAATTCTCTAGTGACTATGCATTTATAGTTTGAGATTTCAATGGCTTTTGTTAACAAAGAGGGTTTGTGAAAAGGTCTCGGGCTGTAACCTCAGCTCTAACCTTTAACCTGTGTATCACAATATGCGATTTTTGGCTGCTCTCCTACAGTGTCTTGGCAATAACTTTAATATTTATTGATTATTTCCTGAAAAAACTCCCCTTAAAAAAATAAATAATCCAAAACAGAGGGTTAAGGGTTGGTTTCATAATTATTCTCAGCAACGAACGGGGGGTCATCTCAGCCATTGTGTGTTTGAAAAAACAAACATAAGAGTGCATAAACATTACAACCCACAAGCAATAATTTTACAACCAAAGATTTATTTTTGGAAGGAACATTTTGGACTTCCATTGCACATGTGCCAGGATTGCTCTGCCATTTGTATCCACTTTATGCAGGAAGGGCAGAAGGCCAAAGTTTAAACACAGTTCCCAGCATGTCGAGCCTGCAGGAACTGAGAGCGAGTTGAAATCCCTGTTCACCAAATTTCCAGCGTGTTTTAAAAATTGTAGTGGGATGAGAAGTATGCAACGTGTCCATGATGTTACAGATTAATTAATTAGATTAGATGACTCACAAATGCACTGAAAGCCAACAACTGAGAGCGGACTGACTTGGTGACAGTAAACAGAGGTAAAATGTTTGCTTATCACACACACCAATGTAAAATAAGCAAATGCATCATTCACAGCAGTATAGCCAGAAAAATGGAGTGGTGTTTTTGGTGCAGATGTTCATAATGTTGCAGTAGCAGTATGTTACTTCAGCATCTGGCCGTTACAGCTGGCTAAAGTTACAGCTGATTCACTGGATTCCACCTTTTTACTGTAGCTGCGTGCTGGGTTTTAAATTCTTCTCCATTTTCTTTTTTTAGAAACAGGTGGGTGGCCGAGTGAGGCCTTGGCACACAGGGTTTCCATAGTAGGCACACCTGAGGACTGTTTGGCTCAATGAAGCTGGTGTATTTAAGGAGTGGCGTGGCAGTTATTCTTCGCCTTGTATCGTTGTATCTCCTTGAGTGGTAACCAAATGGCAAACTTACAGCAGCATAAAACTAACTGGCAACTTGCCAGACAGATGAAAGAACACACAACACGAGAGAGATTACAAGAAGGAACTGAAGCCAACTGAGTATGAGAATACCCACATGAGGTAATTTGGGAGATAGAACACACCAGGAAACACAGGTGAAGTAAATCTGACTAACAAGACAAAGTGCACAAGACAGGGGACTGACAAAATAAGACAGGAAGTAAACACACATTGAGACTCAGACTAAGATGCACAAACTTGACAGTGGGACTGGGAAAAACCAAACACGGAGACACGACAACTGGGGAGTGCAGGAAGATCATGGGAACAGGAAAGATAAAAAACACACAGACCAGGACGATGGACATATTAACTACACAAGACAGGGAACAGGGACAGCCACGGAGACATGACTGAGGAGACGGGGATCAGTTTTTTGTTAAAAAGTTCGTCAGACACTGCTGTTATTGCATGAGCGAATTCATTCCTCACTTCTAATCTAGTCATGCCTCTAGAATTCCCATAGCTAAAGTTTCACTTTTATTTCTTCTTAAGTGTTTTATTTGTGCCTCATAAAGTGTTGCAACGCCTTGTAATTGAGTGGCTATATAACGCATTCATCTGGACTGCGCTGTTTGTAAAAAAAAGAAATGAAGGACGAATATAAAAGAAAAAAATAAATAAAAAAGGACGAACGCTTGGGGAGGAAGCGTTCGTCCTTTTTTACAGAGCCTGTCAGCCGGGGTCAGTGTAGATATTTTATCTGTGACATGATCACAAACTGCACAAACTCTTTCCATAAACAGATGCTTGCATGAAAGCATGCAGTCATTGCATCCCTGAACCTTGTTAGGCGATGGGCTCGCCCTCGCAGACAGAAGCACTTCAGGTAAACATAAACACACAAGGTTTATGAGAATAAATCACGTGCTAATCATGCGCACGCGCACACACTCATACCCACGTGGCGTATTCATCAAAACATGTTGTTGGACAGGGTCATCATTATATATAGAGTATCACTTCATGTTTCCCTGATGTTTCAGCATATTTTAGGAAGTGGCAGAAAGTACATTTACTGAGGTTTTGGATTATATGTGGTGCATTTTTGTTACATTTATTTCTCCTATACAGTGGGCATATATTACAGTATTTGCTTTAGCTATCCGACTGCTAAATTTTAAACTAAATAAACAAAGCAGGGGGAAATATAGCATCAGTGAATATTTGTAAGCAGTTCCACCACATTCCTACCCTCATAGTCATTTTGCAACTAATGCGTAGAATAATATTGCCATAAAACAAAACAAATATCTGCTGAGGATCATTATTTTATTTTTCTTGTCCTTGCTTCCATAAATCATCTCCCGGCCTTCCAAAATGCAACCGGTTTCACATGGCCCACCCCTGCAACTAGAAAACATTGTCTGTATATAGTGTGTTTGTCCGGATACCGGTTCTTTCCATTTAGTAAACAGAAGTGGTCCATTCAAGAACTCTGGGTGAATTTCAAGACATTGTAGCTCACGTGATTAACATATACCAACTATCAATCAGTTCAGTTTGGAATCTCCCCAAAAGGCCCACCAAAAGAAATCAAAATTTTCCACTGCATGATGTCTTTTGTAGTCCCGATGCCAGTGATACATCAGCAAACAAAGACAGTCACAGACTAGACACACAATGTCCACTTTAGCCCCTTTGTCAAGCACGTGACCGAGAGCCGACCCGTCGCTTTGTTTGACTCTCCACGTGTTAAAAAACTGTTTCATGCATGTCTGATTAGTAAACACCCCAATAAAAACACGGCTCAGATAATTGATTGATTGATTGATTGAATCTTTATTTTGAACATGTTGAAAAAGTATAAAAAAAAAAAAATAGAATTAAAAGAGACAAATGAACAAAGCAAACAAAAGGAAAACGAGCAACCACAACTCCAAATAACGTCCATGTTCAAAAAGGAGCAGGAAGAAGCATAAGCTTATTTAATCCCACCCCTTTTCCACTATCTAGTATCAATAGACTACAGAAATACCTCCTTGTAATTACATTATATGTTATGTGTAATTTTTTTTTTTTTTAATATATACACATATATGTTTCTATCTATCCATACCTACGTATATACACACATACGCACATATACACATTTTCAATAACCCCATTAACACCTGAAGGATACACAACCTACAATTTTATATATATATATATATATATATATATATATATATATATATATACACACACACACACACACATACACATATATATATATATACATATATATATATATATATATATATACACATACACATATATATATATATACATACATACATACATACATATACACATATATATATACCCATACCAACAAACCCGTGCATGCGCACACACATGAAAATATTAGACAAGAACACCCTATCAAATCTCTACCTTTTCCCTGTACCCTGTAAAAACCATATCCTTAAACCGCTTTTTAAACTGCGCCATGCTTGGACATTGCTTCATATCTTTACTTAGTCTGTTCCACAGCTTCACTCCACACACAGAGATGCAAAAACTTTTTAATGTTGTACGGATACGAGGATGTTTTAAATTTAATTCTAATTTTAAATTTAATTCCCCCCTCAAATTGTATCCCCGTTCCCTTTTAGAAAACATTTTTAGAATATTGTCAGGAAGCAGGCTATTTATTGCTTTATATATAATTTGTGCTGTGAGAAAATGAACCAGATCTGTGAATTTTAGAATTTTTGATTTTAAGAATAGTGGATTTGTATGATCTCTGTAACCAGTTTTATGGATTATCCTTATGGCCCTTTTTTGTAATATAAAGATTGATGATAGCGAACATTTGTAAGTATTGCCCCAAACCTCTGCACAGTAATTCAAATACGGTGCAATCAGGGAACAATAGAGAATGTGGAGTGATTTGTGGTCCAGAATGTGTTTTACTTTACTCAAGATTGAGACACTTCTTGAAATTTTGTTATGTATATGATTTATATGAGACTTCCAGTTTAATTTATCATCTATAATCACACCAAGAAACTTATGTTCAAGTACTCTTTCAATTTCCACATCATCTACATGAATCTGCACTTGTGCATTTCTAAGGGAATTCCCAAATAAGATAATTTTAGTTTTACTTAGATTTAGCGATAGTTTGTTCCTGTTAAACCATTTTTTAATTTTGCACATTTCTGAAGTAATTGTATCCAGCAGCTATTTGTGTCATCTGCAAATAATAGATCAGAAGTTAAAGTTGGCAGCAGACCAAAGCGGATTTCTGAGACAGTTTGTGTGCCGCGTTAATAGGAAATGAAGATCTTCCTAGTAGGCTGTGCATTTCTCCGGAAAACATTTAATGTAAATATCACAATGGGGAAGCTCCTTTCATGTTTAGTCAGCCAGCTGTCTGACCGGTTCGTCGGAGTGTCCCTTCTTATGAAACTGCTGTTCTCCTGCTGTAGCTGTTTTACAGTAAACCTTTGCATCTTATAAGAGAGGATCCAAAGAGTAGGTTTAAGAGGAATTTCTGTACAGGGCCATTCTGCTGATGGCTCTTTGGAAACAGCAGTTTAAAAGCACATAGTTAAAAGCACAGAGAGCCTTTGTAGCAGGAAACAACAAGCAATTAGCAGGACTAATAAGTAAATCAAAGTCCACACTCTTGTCATGGAACAGGAGAAATATTTCCTTTAAAAAGCATCTGTTTGTGCAAGACCAAACCCTAGGAAGCCAAGAATAAGTCTGTGGAGCAGGAAAAGACACGTTGAGGCTCAGGAACGGATCTCAGAACAAGCAGATTGAAAATAAATCTTAAAGGAAAAATAACAATCTAATCTTTTTGTTTTTTTGCAACCTGATAGAACAAAAATGTTTAACATGAGGCAGGAAAAGAGATGACTGAAGGATGAGGGATTTTTATACGGCTTCCAGTAAGGTTCGAAATTCTGTAATTGCTTCCAAATGTTGCAGGAATTCGTGGAAAACGGCTTTACTGTGATCTCATGCACAGTTGCTTTTTTTTCGTGTGTCTTGTGTTTTCTGTCCCGGTGCCTCCTCAGAACCTCCTTCCTATAACTGCCGAAGATTAGCCGAAATGCAGCTTCTCATTTCACTCTAACTCCACTTCCACTTTCATTCCAGCTCAGTCATGTTTTAACAGAATACAGGAAGGACTGGATCAAATTTACCCTGCTGGAACTTCAGACAGGCGTGACCAAGGCCTGCCCGTTCTTGTCCTGCCTGTATCCAACCCTTGCACACAATAACATTCAGAAAGATAAAAAAACCAAAACTAAAAAAGCAGACAACAACTACAAAAACAGTCGTGGGTGCTGCTTTCCTGAGAAGCTTTTTGCTCTGCTTGTTAAGCAAACAACAACCCAACAACCCCCAAATGATTAATTATTAACTCATCTTTGTTGGTTGCCAGCAAAAGAAAAAGCGGATAACACTTCTGACTAACTAGAAAACCTGAATCCACACAATTCCTTGCAAGAGCATCAAAACACAACTCTTTCCCTGAATTTTAGAAAACTGCCCCGCTGACTACCCAAACTCCCACGGTCTTCAAAATCTTTAAAAGTATCCGTCAGTGGATTTCGCTCTCCTTTTTATTGTCTTGATTATTACTATTTAATCTTTCACCTCTTCAGTTATGGTCTTATGATTGGGATTTTACATCTTAAATGAAAATGAAACTGATGAACATAAAGTAAAAGGCTATCATAAAGTTTATACACCACTAAAAGTGATTCGCTTTATGATTTACTGCACCACTGCGCACTGGCAATTACAGATGTAGCATAGCAGCTTTACAGCATCCAATGGAAGCGTTGCCTAAAAGATAACTGAGGTAGCTATTCATGTGTTATCACAGTCAAAATGCAAATAACATCATCCAGGGCAAGTGAAAGTAGAACAAACAGTGTTTTCCAGAAGATTATGAATTATTGTAAATGATTTCAGGTCCACTTTTGAATCTCCTTTAAAATGAAAGTACAGACACAAAAGGACATGAGTTGATACACAGGCTGTTTTGTGATAGGAGAACCGATTAAAACGCTGCTTGATCATTTGTTTCAGGACTACAGGACAAGTTGAAACATTGTAAATTACTGTTGCCAACATCTCTGCAGACCCAAAAAGAAAAAGTAAAGGTGATAAAGGACATTAAAACAACAGCTTGCTGTTGCAGAAATGTGTGCGGTGCTGGGACATGTTCGTGCTGTTTTTCATCTGCTGATTTTTGGCAACTAATGCTTGTTATTGTGCAGGACATGCCGTACTGTGCTAAAGTCTTTTGATAACCTTAATTTCTCTTTATTTTACTGAGGACATTGGGGAATAGATGGTGTGATTATTTGAGATATGCACAAGCATGAATAAAGAAGGCAAAAACAGAGTTTATACAATTCTAAAAAGCTTGAAATTCAATATTTGGTTTCATCACCTTTATTCTTTAACACAGTCTGAACTTGCTTAAAAAGCTTAGCAGTCTTCAGGAATAGTTCTCCAGGCTTCTTGAAAAACATTCAAAGCTCTTCTTTGGATATTGGCTCCCTTTTGTTTCGTTCTTTGTCCCATACTGCTTCAGTAATGTTGATCTACAGGTATTGGGGAGGCCAATCCATGGCCTGGTGTGTTTTGGGAATCACTGCATGCTGAAAAAGTGTTAAGTGGCTTAACAAAATAAAGAAAAGGAAAAGAAAAACATCCCTCTGGTAATGGTCTAAGTATGCACAAATTAGTGAACCAGTAGAGTTCCAGTTTACATGAATGTTTTTCAGAAGGTATGAAATTCCAAAAAAAGCTAACTATTATTGGCACAACAACAGGCAGGGCTCACAATATGGGCGTGGCTGCAATGAATCTATAAACTTTGTATCTTCATACACCAATTCAATATCTGACCACAGGTGAAACATGATGAAACAGTGTGTTTCTGTCCCTGAGGTAAGGCCAGAAATAGTCTTTTGCACAAACGTCATAATGTCACAATAATGTTAACTTTTTATTTTTGGGATGCATCACCACGTCATTGTGTCCTGCTGTGCAGCGGCATGAAAACAACAAAACAAGCTGTAGTTACTAAATGTACATGCAAAAAACAAAACAAAAAAATCTCTGAGGAAACGAGGAACTCACATTATTTTTTCATAACACTGTGAATGGTTTTGGATTGCATGCAGGCTGTTTCAGTAGCTGTAATTTGTATTTTTCTGAGTCATACTGCAGTAATACAAACAAAATGTTACTTGTTGATGTCTTTGCTGAAATAAAAAAGGCCTTCCTCGAGAAAGCTGTCATCTGCATTTTGCTCTAAAACCCATATATCACCGCCAGGATTTCGAGAACCCTCACTGTTGTGCACGCCACCCATGCTATGTAGACCGTAACACCACTGATGGCTTTTAGATGATTAAAGGTGCTTGAAAAAATGCAGCTGTTATTGGATTTAATGGGTGCCCTGGTGATATCTTGTATGTATTCACTCCTCCATGGACGTTCTGTGCAGCATGCAGCGTGAAGGTGTGCATCTGTCTCTTGATTCTCTCCCTGTTTCACAGAAATGAAACTCATGGAGCATGTGCAAACATTGAAGTAAACACCAAGCGCATTATCATGTAAATGCAAGACACGTGTGCATACACTGTTGCAAAACTGCATTGCTCAATGTATCATTATACAAATTTAGAGTACATCTGCAATGCATGCAAGGAAATCCAACACTGACATGCAGCACAAGCAGAAGGAGCTGTGGCATGCATCCAGTGTAATAAAATGAATGTTTCTCCTCAGGGCTAGAGCCTTTAACTGGCCTAACAACACAGAGCAGAGACAAGTAGACCCAGAAGCATTACAACATGCAGATAAGCGTACGAAAAGTTTGATTAAGCTTGTGAGGTATTCTCTGAGCGCAACCAAGAAATGCACAATTTATGAGCCAAGCAGTTATTTATCAAATGCAGCAGTCGAACAAAGACTCAGTAGCCTGTTTGAAGGTCAGCTGTGCTGCTGCCTCAGAAGACAACAACCCTGATAGAAGACCGTGAAGTTTCACAATGAGCCGTGAGATCAGTTCTTAAAAATGTAAAGTGATGATTGGCCTTTCTCAAACATCCTCTTCAGTTCTGTGAATTGTTTAAATTTGTATGTGTTACTACAGCAACTTGCATATGGACACTAAAGTTTTCCACGGTAATGCTGTGTGAGGGGGTGTGCGCCAAATCCCAACAACAGTCGCTTAAATATCCTACACAGAGAAAACAGGGAAAACTCCAGCAATCAAACAACCAACGCCCCGTGAGCAAGAAATTGGCCACAGTGGAAAGGAAAAACTCCCCTTTAACTTGAAGAAACCCCCGGCACAAAGAGGTTGGAGTTGAGGGGACAGAGACGAGACAAAAGATGCAAAGCTTATCATGGATGTGAAGCTCAAGAGCTCACAGACAGAGTTGGGACATATTTAGAACTATTACTTCTGCTCGTGCAAGCACCAGGCTGATCAGACTTGTCCTGTTATAAAAAGAAACACGCTCACACTCCTCACACAGTCTGCCTCTGCTATCATATGCCTAACCGTGTGCATGTTCCTGCCCCTTTAAGTAATTCACATCAGCTGATCTCCAGCCTTTTCCTTAACTTTCAGTTTACTCGTTTTCAGCCTGACAAAAATGACCTGCTGAGGACCAGTTCCTCTCTCTGTAATGTGATACTGAGTATCAACAGCTGCCACCAATAGTTTCATTTCTCTATGTCTGGCAAAACTGTACTGAGAGACTTGAATGCTCGCAGCTGTACGAGCAGAAAAGTAAATTTGCCCTCTTTGTTGTTCTTCACGCTGCAACGCTACTTCTTTAGAAACTAAGCAGAAGTGACCTCACTGACCACTTTGTCATTTGTGATACAAGCCAAGCCGAGAAGTCCTCATTCCAGATAAAGCATCGATGAAGTACTTTATCCGCGGTAACAAGAAATCTGGGAATTCTTGAGTTCAATCGGGCATCAAATGAAATTCAAATTTATTGCCAGATTTCTCTGAAAACATGCTCCACGTTACAGGAAACGCAGGAAGAAATGCACCTCGAGAAAAACACTAAAGCAAGGTTTTCTTTAGGATTCAAACACGAATGAAGCGCCACAGCTGGCTGCTGCTGCCTCCACGCCATGTTACACTTGAAGACTCACACACAGACACGGGCACACACTCGATTGCTGTTTCACACACTTATTGTGAAACAAATGGCAGGCATAGTACCCTTTTCTGAGAAGTACTACACCTCACATAATCTCATTGGACAATCAGATTTGAATATTCAAGATAAGACATAAAAAAGCCACCACGAGACTCCAGTTAAAGATAATTATTAACTTTAATACAACCACTAGCTATCTGAAGATCTGATGACTACATATAACTACTCACCTTAGCTGCAAGGAAGTGAAGTTCTGCAAGAAAAACAGTGAAATTACTGGAAGGATGTCATGCTGTGCACATTTCTGCAATGAATTACCCCCAAATGTAAAGACCCTGCAGAAAAGAGCCAAATACAAACAACAGAGAGTTACATCTGCAGCATAAGCATGACTAATTTACAAGCCCAGACCTGTTTTGCTAAATGTGCATGTATGTTTTCTTTTTAACATTATTTCTGCAAAAAGATGTGCTAATTTGCACTTCTTCGACATGTTAGGACACAGGAATGCTACATGTCATCTTTCGCCATTAGTATTTGATGGAAAGGGAGATGCTTATCAACCTGCAGGGGCAAAGTTACAAAGAAAAACAAAACAAAAGGACTGATCCTGATTGTTGATGCCATCTCTGAACATGAACCGGCATGCATGTTTAGGCAAACAAATCTGAATTTACATCATTTGAATTTTTTTTTTTCAAAAAAAATATATAATTAAGAAAAACTACAAAAACTACAACCCCTAATGACGAAGTCAATCTAAACACCAACAAAAACTGCTCCCATTACTCGAATATACCACCTCTTTCTGTAAACGTCCTGCTGTCATGTGGCTTTGCGGTTTTTGTTTTTTTTTTTAATTCTTGAAATTTCAGTTCAAAGAAGTGAAAGAGTAAGCTAGCGATCGTCCTCTCTTAGTTTCACTTTCGTTTCTAGGAAAGGAGGAGGAGGAGGCGGAGCAAAGCCTGTTAAAAAGCCTGTGAACTGTTTACCAGGCTTCACACACACATTCTAACGGCTGGAGCTCAAAGCCCAGAAGGTGTAAAGGTTAACCCCAAATGCAACTGTGCACCCTGCATCCTGACAACCGAGGGATTATTTGCAAGGAATTCTGCTCTTTGCCATCACAGTTTTCGCACTTTGGGATTACAGACCATACGGATCCTTAAACCGCTACATCAGTCAGAACAAAACGGTGAGCCTTTATTTCTCTCCATATATATATTAAGAAAAGAAAAAAGAAAAAAAATGATATATTTGGTTGGGATGCTTTTGGGGGGTGGAAAATGGCGATGGAGAATCGTAGCTGCTTTTGTTTTATGGGAAAACAGCGTTCAGAAAAATGTTAAACCATGGATCAGGCTCAGGTTTCTCTGAGCGCAGTCTGGCTGAAGTGAACGGTCAAGTATTCGTCTGAACGGCTTCAACATGCGATCGTTAAGAGTAAACGGCCGGATATCAGCACAGGTCGTCACCAGTGTTAATCATTACTCTTTCCTTGAATTTAGCTCAACTTGGTGGCGCAAGTTTTTTTTTCTTTTCCTTTTAGATCATTCGCGTTAAAGAAGGAAGGAAAATACCATTAATCACACACAGGATACTGTTGATTTTTTTATGTATAGCTTATAAGAACAGGATGCTTTAAAGAAATCAAGTCAATGCATTTTAGTGTAAATATTTTATCTGAATTCTTAGTTATATGATGCTTAAGTCATTACAGAAGAAGCAGTAAAATACTTTTGTGTGTGTGTGTGTGTGTGTGTGTGTGTGTGGAGGGGGGGGGGGGGGGCATACGGATTGTACAGTAGTCTGGCTGTGGCAACCATCACTGTCGATTTTATGCCGGCTTAACCGCAGATCCAAGTCATAACAAAGCTGAACTGCTCAGTGGAAACTACAAGGCGTTTCTCGTCTATCTGCGCACACCAGCGCTCTTTGTGCTTTGAGAAGTCTGGGTTTTTTTCAAAGCTGCTGTGAAAGTGATGCTAGCCTCAGTTGTGAGTGAAAAAGTCAATGACCTTTCTGTCTGTTTGTCTCTCAGGATGTCAGTGTGGTGGTTAGAGATGGGAGAGGGTCTGGGGCCTCTCTCCCCTGTAGGATGGTAGCCGACGGCACGGTCGAAGGCCATGACAAGACCCGCTTGTCAAGCTTGTCGTCATCATCATCATCCTCATCCTTGTCTTCCTCCTCCTCCTCAACACTTCGCACCGAAGTGGAGCAGCTTCAGCGTCAAGCCAATCAACACCGTAGAACGCCCTCCGTCTATCTGACTCACTTTCCGACGTTCACCTGCAAGGAGGACTGCAGAATCATCACAGACACAGCATCCAAGCTCGAGCGCTGCGGCTTCTACTGGGGTCCCCTGGGAGTGGAGGACGCTCACCGCATGCTTCGGGACGCCCCGCTGGGCAGCTTCCTCATCCGTGATAGCCGTCAGAAAGACGTCTTCTTCACGCTGTCCTACCACGCCAAGACGGGACCGGTCAGCGTGCGCATTGACTACAAGCGCCAGAAGTTCTCACTAGCGGGCAACCTGCGGTCTTTCCAAACACTCTTTGCCCTCTTGGAGCATTACATCAATTCTCCTAAGAAGAGCTTGAGCGTCCCTTACAGGAAATGGGAACCGACGCTGCAGGAGCTGTGCAGGAAGCGCATCTTGGAGCTGTGTGGAGGGGCAAGCCAGGTTCCAGAGCTGCCGCTCACACATGTCGCCCAAGACTTTCTGTTGGAATTCCCTTACAAACTGTAACCAGCTTACCATACAAACTGTTGACAGTATTATTTATAATTTCAAGAAGGTCGCCCTTACCAAGTAACAGCAAGGGATTGGTAAAGCCTGTCTGCGACTCAGTGGAGATTGAGACTGCTGTGATATGGTTACAGGGAAAACCCTTTGAGCTGAAAAGCTCCCAAATGCTCGAAAAGGGAGAACACGTTAGCAGTCGAGTGCAGACAGCCTCCAGCTGGAGTGGGTTTGTGGCTGACATTTCAACATATATTACCTCTAGAGACTCAACTCCCAGTTTCACATGGACAGAGCACCTGTTGCTCTTGAGGAAGTATGAAAAGTTGGGATGTGCTGCATTAAAAGAAAACTACAGACACAACAGAGCTATTTTAGAGATGAAAGAACCGGTGGGCTCGCCTGTGAATGCCGCCGTTCCACTGGAAACTGTAGTCCAACATAAATATTATCCAAGGACGTTAAGAGAGCGGACATTTAGACGCATGGAGGGATGGCGGAGGGTACTGTTGCCATGCCACAAGGGAGATATATTTTTGTAGCAGGTTTAAATACTCTAATAATGTGGAATGTTTACATCACACATGAATGTCAATCAGCACTGACTCTCGAACTGTCATCTGTCTCATTCTTGAAAACCCAACGGAGGATGTCAGTGTCGAAGACAGGCCTCAAACACATGTACTGTAACTCTTAGCTCTCCTGTCTCCCTCACAAAGCTCACATGTGAGAGTTTCGTGACTGAATTGAACATATTTTTTTAACATGTCTTATTATTCTATTTTAAATAAAGTATTTAAACTCACTGCGATAGTTATGTTTTACTTTTTAACTTTTCCTGTCATTCTGCACTGACTTGTGGGAGTTTTGTGGGAGTTAAGTGAGAGAAGGAGGGACACACACACACACACACACACACACACACACACACACACACACACCCTCACATTACAGACAGACAGACAGACACGAGGAAATGGGGAAGGTTATTGTACAGTATACCGTCACTTGGTGATTCATCTCGGTAGGGCAAAGTGACAGGTGGGTGGGGTTACTTTGGTAGTAAATGGACTGTTACGCTTAGATACAGACACACTTACCAGAATCAGGGGGAGAGGTGACACGTAATGAATTGTGTGTGTGTGTGTGTGTTGCTTTTTCAATCTAATTTGGACCCAGTACAGATTAAAATGCTCTCAAGAGGAAGTGGGAAATTTTTGGGGTTAGTGGTTAGACAGATACATGATAGATCAAGGTCAGGCTTCGAGTTATGAGAAATAAACTTTGAGTAGGGTAGGAAATGCATTAATCGTATGTTAATGAACACAGTGAGTTGAAGTAATAAAAGAAATCAGGTGATAACAGTGAAGACAAACTAAACAACAGAAGCACTAACTTAGAGACTTGCTTTCCAATCAAAGCTGGGTTTGTCTTTTCTTTTGATATAATCAGTGCAGCAACAGCAGGTGGCACACCTGGCTGAGTGCGACTCACATGACTGGAATGTGTGCGTATTTTTTTAAAGGAAGTTAGCATTCACACTTCATTGTTACTACCACGCTGCCCTAAAATGAACTAAGGGGTGTGACTAATACCTGATGATAGTAATGCAACTGTGACTTTACACATACTTAAATAAAGCTGTAGAAGTAGCAGTAGGAGCAGCTCTAACTGAGCGGCCTCAGCCAATAGTTAAGGGACTTCCGTCTGAACCCACAACCAGACTTTTTAGACCTCAGTATGAATGGATTTAAAAGTCCTTGTTTTCCTGTTTACATGTTGAGTATCCGGCTTGTGAAGACATTCACAGACTGCCAAACACCAATGAATCTTTACAAGTGTGAGTGTACGCAGTGTGAACAGTTCACAGCTACCTGGCAATGGACTAAAGTATTGGGCCGTGCCACTTAATCTTTGGAGTCACATGTTTTCTGTCCCTTTGCTACAAGTGAATAAAGTCAGTCACCTAGAAATGTGGTTTGCCTTTACAAAGATTTGTGAAAGCCCCAAAGCTCACTAAAATAGAGTGTGGTGTTGTAATAGTAAGCCATTGCTGCGGCAACCTTTGGGGCATGGATTCCTATGGCTCAGCAGCTCTCGTGGACACAATGGCTCAGTACTTTTGGCCTACCTTCTTTTGTCCTACCTTCCAGCCTTCCAAGGCTTTTTCCTGTTGGCATGTGTACTGCTTAAAGGAAATCTGATGTAGTAGTAGAGAATGCTATGATGGTATCCGCTGGTTTACTCTTTGGTTTTTACAGAAATCAAAGTGAGGTGGAAGTAGAGCAGGTGATCTACTAACTGGAAGGTTGGTGGTTTGGCCTGGTTGGCTACTGGCGGCTCCAGTCTGCACGCCAAAGTATCGTTGGTGAAGAAACTGAAGCCCAGGTTGGTCTCTGATGTGTTCATCGAAGTGTGAATGTGTGTGACTCTCAGATAGAAAGCACTTAGGTGTGGAAAAAGTGCGTGTATTAATGGGTGAATGAGGTATGTTGTATAAAGTGCTTTGACTGCTGAAGCAGAGTAGAAAAGCAGTATATAAGAATCAGTCCATTTCCATTTCCAGATATAAAATAGAGGACGTTCACAAGTGACCGTATTAGTTGGTGTCAATTGTATACTGTCATATTGCTAATTACTGAAAGAACCAGGCTAGGTGTTAGCCCCCCAGGTGCCAGTTTCCCAGCTGATTAAGCCTTTCCTTTTCCTTCCTAAAGTCTGATTTCATGTAAACTGATGTTGCTTTTGTACATGTAAAACTGCAAATGCAGACTGTGTGGGAACTGTGATCTACATGTGACTCCAAAAAAGGTTTATCGCCTAAGAGCATCACAATTTGGCTGAATTTAGCAGTTTCATGACATTTGTGAGAGCAGTGTGTCACTGTTTCACACTGTGTGGAGCACATTTCATTTCTGCGCTGACGTTGTCAGCTTACCTAAACTCCTATCCTTTCCTCACAGCTAACCAAAACTCCAACGCTGAAAACCAAACCTTACCAATAAAGCTCTGTGTTCTTTAGGGGAATTTTTTTTGAGTCTAGACAATTGAAGCCACACACACACACACACACAAACAAACATAAAACAATGAGTCATACTGAATATAATACTCACAGTTGATTCAAGTAAACTTGACTAGTTTGAGGATATAATTACCTCAGCTTGAGGAAGTGGAACACACACCAAGTCATAGAGTGGATTATGAGTAACGATAATGATTGTAATGCCTTTGCTTATATAGGCGCTATCAGTCATCCATTCTTATAAAGACTTATCTTAAAATTATATTTGATATTGACATTTGAGCGCAGGCTGTATCTCGTGGAGTGGGGAGGGAGTTGAAGGCTGGTGACGAGTGAGTCACACAGTAGCGCAGTTTCACTCTGAAGCGTCTTGGTTTTAAGGACATTCCTGACTATTTTGAGAAGTGAAAGGTGAAGTGAGGTGTTCTGCAACTATGTGCTTATCAGCTGATTTCTGTGGAATCCTCCGCGTGGAGTTTTCTGTCCTTTACTTGCACGCGCTTCTACAGAAATCAATTGACAATCAATGCCCAAGGGGAGAGAGAGAGAGAAAGGGACGCTCAGAATGAGGCTGGCGGAGAAGCGTAAAAAGAGGAGGTGTTGCATGACGTTCAGTATGAATGCGACGCTCCATTTTCAGAACTGTGATTCTGCTGTACTTTTAATCGGAGGGTTCTGATGAAAGAGATCCTCCCATCATCGCAGGACATGACTGCTTCTGCGGTGGAGGCTATTAGCCCCCTTTTAGCTTCCAGGCAGGCTGCTGGAGAGCCTCGCTGCTTGCTTGAGTTTTCTTGGACGAGTCTTTCCTGTTACTTCTTGTTGAGAAGTGATGAAAAAACAGATTTCCCTGAAAAATCATTAGTCATCCATTTCCTGTTTTCCATTTCCTTCTTCCAGTTCTTGTTAGTGGGGATATTTCACAATGAACAATGTGGTGATGGCAGATCTGTGGAAGTGCTGGTCATCAGATAACCACAACAAGCTTCAGAACTGACTTTGCCAAAAGTGAAGAGGCTCTTCACTGAACCAATCTTCTTATCATTTCACAGATGACCACGTTGTACAAACAGCTTTCTGGTCATTTTTTCAAAGAAGTAACTAAGGAGCAGAAGAGGAAGGGTCTCACACTGAATTGACGACACCAATCCTGACACTAGCTATAGCTACGTTCCACTGCTCTATGAATCACATGAGTCTGGTGAAAGCTGCAACCAGACTGGTTGGAGGAGGTAGAAGCGGTTTTTCTAGTTTTTGCTTCATACGTGGGAAAAATATGTTCAATGCTAATGACTAAATAGTTCCCAGCTAAAGCATTTCCAGACTTCTCTCATGAAAGACGAGGAACGCACACACAAAAGATTACATTTTTTCTCTAGACAATCACATTTGATCTGATTCCGTTGTTGGATTCAAGACATATGACTTTCACGAGAATAGCAGGTACAGTAGTAGCAGTAGCAGTTGAAAGAGTAGTAGGACAAATTTATATTATATATCCATATCATATCACTGTAAACCAACACAGTGACCTAAACAACCTACTAACCAAAGCTAACCAAATAAAGCAATCAAGATGTGATTGCAGTGCAGACTTTTAGCTTTAATGAATAGGGGTTTAACAAAGGTGCTAAGATCATTTTAAATCCTCCCTTGATGTCATATAGCTGAATCTGAGTACACTTCAGAATTCATCAGCACTCACATCTTCAATTAGTTGTTTCTCTCTTACTCTAGACTTTCCCCACAAATAAATCTCGGTTTCATGTGTCAAGAACTAAGCAGGCAAGTCTAATCTGGCCATCATGTTCTTGAGTGTACTGATATTCAAAGTATCTTCTCTCGCAAGATCTTCACAATCTAATGTAAAGATACCAAATGCAAGTTCAGAACTTGAAATCAACATCAGGTCTTTTACCCACTTAATATGTCATTGAACAACGAGGAAACAGGTCTCACCTGTAACTGCGATTCAGTCTATCGATCAATAAAATTCCATTAAATTCAATTTGTAAATGAGTTCTGTGTAGGAGTTAATTGCTGTAACTCCTAAGCAGTTCATACAAAACAAAACGAAGACCCTTGAAGTAAAGCTGAACATCTGAGACAAAATGTCAATAAAGTGTCCAAACGTGTAAGGATCCAACTGCGTATGTATTGAACAAACAGACAGTTCCATGCTTAATTATCCTTCACTAAGCATATTTTACTAAATACTTAACCTATGACCTACATTGTGGGTGGTTGCAACTAATAACTCATGATAGTAAGGATACCTCATAGAGCCTCGTAACTAGTAGTAGGATTATGCAGTATAACACAGAGGGACATAAGAATGTGCCAGCAAAAGACAGAAAACCATCGACCCCTTCACTTTGTGACCAATTCAGTAAAAAGGACTGGATATTACAGTCCTGCATTGCTGTAAATGGAGAAAATCTTGAGGGATGGCTGTTATGAGGAAAGGCAGCCCAGACACTTCACCAGTTTGGGACACATCGTCAGTAGTGGACCTTGGATTCATCGGGTGTTTCGGCCATTATCACTAGATACCCTCATCCAAGGAGGCCTGACATTATCTGAATTTCTGATTCATCTATTCATGCCTGCCCTCAGATAAATGAAACAGGCAAAAAAAAAAAAAGAGTATATTTAAGGTTTTCCCCTTAAAATAAAGCTCAGAATTAAAAACTTTCTATATAAGAGAAAATCGCATGAGGTGCTTGTTATCTTTGTATTATTATGCAGAGACGTCACAGAGATTTAAATGGCGCATCATTCACTGCTTTGTGTACTCATTGAGAAAATTTTGAATTACCGACACTTACAAGGAACTTGACATTGTGCAGTTACCAGAACAATTTCAGATCCTTGAGTCACAGAATAGCAATTTATGTTTATGCTTTGGCCTCCCCCAACCTCCCCCCGACACCCACACATACCCACACACACTTGGTTTTGAAATGAATTTGTGCGTGTCTTGAAAAGCGTCAAAGAGGCACACTTTGACTTCATTCCATGATTTATCATATCAGAAATACCTGACTGTCATCCATTTACAGCCTGTAGTTAGCATGAGTGTGTTTACCAGAAAAGGTCATAGGGTACTTTGGCCAGAACAACACCTTAACTAACTTAGCCTCATCATAAGGTAACAAAATCTGCCTTCTAGGTCTCCTAATATGTTACAGTGTTGTGTTAAAGTCTTGAGCCTACACTCGTTTCTCTATTTGATTAATTAAAACATGTGCAAAGATAAATGGAAATGCAATATATAAGGCAAAGACAGAGTTAGCATGACTGCCTTTATTCTTCAACATAGTCTGATCTCTCTTAGGCAGCTTTTTCGTCTTTTCTTTAAGTAGTCTTCAGGAATAGTTCTCCAGGCTTCTTGAAGGCCATTCAAAGCTCTTTCTTGGATGTTGGCTTCCTTTTGTTCTGTTCTCTATCAAGATGATCCCACACTGCTCCAATGATGTTGAGGTCCACGCTCTGGTGAGGCCAGTCCATAACTGATAGTGTTCCACTGTGTGTTTTTCTATCCAGATATATTCAATGGACAGTGTGTTTGGGAAAATAATCAAGATGGAAAGTAAAGCATTGATCAGCTTTGACAACATCCCCAACATGAGTGTCTGAAATGTACGCCTAAACCTTGACAGAGCTTCCCTTGCGTTTATGGATGGCTGTAGACACTCACTGTTATCCCTCTCTCTTGAACTGATATCAGTGATGATTTAAACCAAAAATTTGTCATTGGATTTGTCATGACATGACTTTCGGATACTGTTCCTCTTCTGTAGATAGGCTTGATGCTTTTTTGTCCTTCACTTGTCCAATTTCCTCAAATATTTTAAGGACACACTGCACACCATGTTGAGATAGGCCAAGTTTTCACCTAATAACTCTTTGGGAATCACATTGTTGGTGAAAAGTTCTTATTTGATGTCTATCAAACTGTGTCACCTTTAGAATTTTTTTACAGATTAAACTAAAGACATGGAAATTGTTGGGACTTTCCTCTAAAAACGATCAGGTACAAGAGCTGCACTGAAAATGAGTGAAAAAGCAGCCAATGTCCAAAGAAAAAACTTTGAAAGACCTTCAGAAAGTCTAAAGAACAACTGCTGTGATAAGTTATTGCTGATCAGATAAAACAAAAGAAAAAAAAATCACATGAAATCTTGTTTCCTTGGAAGCAAAATATAGAGAAATGAGGGGTGACTCAAGACTTTTGCACAGTACTAAATATCACAGTGTAAAAAAAGACATGGTGCGGGTGGGGGGAGTCAGGCGCTGAACCATTTCTTAGCGGAGTGCAGTCACTTCCTGGAATTTGTGCTGTTTGCCTGGTGATACTAAGAGCTAGCCGTTCCCCGTTTCCAGCCTTTGGGCCAAGTTAAGAAAAACGACTTTTGTCTGCTGCACATTGTGGCACACAAGTCTCCTTAAAATATTGTAACTGTTCTACACGTTATACTTAATCCATTTCTACTAAAGCTGCCAAACGCTCAAAGATAACCTCAGTTCAGCTGCACCGTGCACCACGAACAAAACCAGAGCGTAAGTGCACCAGTTATCTTTGATGAACAGCATCATCTTAAAAGTGGCGCATGTGAAGTACGATGCACTTTTAAAGAGAATCATTGTTTCATACATATGAAACACATATGAGTGCACAGACTAATCTCCAATCATCGCAGTCACTGCGGTTAGTACAGAGAAAACACACACACAGAGTGTTGCTGCAGTACCAGGAACCTCTTCACTTTTACGCACACATCACCAGACTTCCCTGAAGAGAGGAACCGCGATAAACAAAAAAAAAGTTGACACGTACAGACCACACAATGACTGAGGGTTCCTGCAGCAGCCACAGGACAATAACATAAGGGTGCGAAGCGTAACGTCATAAGCTCCAGCAGATTACATCTCACATGCACATTCAAGTCAAAAAGCCTCATACTTGGAAACATCCTCATTATATCTGTTAGAACTGCGGAGCGAAAAATGTTTCTTTTTAGAGAAATGACAGACATCCCTGTTGAAGTTTCATAGTGACATCGAGGTGGTTGTTTCACCTCTCTCCTGATGACTCCCCAGATTTTAGGACCAGATTTTGAGGGCCTGATTTCTCAGAAATCGCCATGTTTCAAAACCAAATACATCTGAACTAAAATTGAATCAAATGACAAATCGGCCTTAAAAATATTCTGCGAATTCCTTGTGTGTGTGTGTGTTACTTGACACCAAACTCAGTCAGCGGCAGAAAGGAAATGCAACCCAAACATCAGTGGAAATCTTCCCACACTCTCAGAAACACAGAGGAGAACCTCCTCTGCTGTGCTAGAGTATTGAGCTGTGATTCTGTGAAGAGGGGAAAGAAAACCACAAGCAAAAGAAATGAGCACCATCCTCTCTCACTTTCTGTCTGCAAGTAAAACCTGAAGGGCACTCGGAGAGCACAGACCTCGACCAAGGCCAGTAGTCCACTATTGTCATTAGTGGACTGGGCTAAATGCATTTTTTTGTAAAGTGGATGCCCAAAGTGATCAAAAGCCAGACAGGCTTTTTTTTTTTTAGCTTTCTCAAAACAATGTTTCGATTAAGTGCAGTGGAAAAGTACTTTTTAAAAGCCAAAATCCATATGATAATGTGACTTGGTCTAGGGATCATCTGTCAAAGCTGAAAACAGACTGATCCACACACCATATAAAGTTTGTTGTATGGGGGTTTGAACACAAGGTCATGGACTGCCTGGTGATATAAAATGTATTTGTCTTGAACTCTCATACCACTCACACAGAAGTGTAAGTGCTAGCCTTTTTATAGTCTGTAAATATCCATCAATGCGTCAACTTTATTCCACTTATCAGAGTCATGTCTACCAAGTGGACATGCTGGCAGTCTATTGCAGAGCTAGCAAGTCTGAGGATAATCTGAGACATGTTTTCATGAAATCCAACGAAGGGATCTGTGAACTTGCCCTGATTAATTGATTTCAAAGGTACCTCATGTGCTACATTGCTTATGGCACAGAAAACACCATTTAATCAGTTCAACATTTGTAGCAAGAACATGTTATATAAAAAGTGAAGCTAATGCTAAAACGCTCAGCTCAAACAGCCAGTCGGCAGAGGATTTTTTATTAAAGTGACTACCTTTACTTTTAAAACTCGCCTGTTTAAATTTTAATATTGCTTAAAATTATACATAGTTGCAACACTGAGTAACAGGTGAGGGCGGACTTGGCTGCTAGCTGGAAGGTAGGTGTCACCTCAGCTAAACCCTCGTCAAACACAGGCCCAGAGAGTTGCCAGTGACTCCCTGCCAACCACCAGTTGGTAGGGAAAATTTGTAACTCGCAAGTGGTTGGTGAAAGGTTGCTGGAAGTTCCGGGTTGTCGCCAGGTGACAATTGTCCCAAAGCTGGTGCTGTCCAAACTACTACTGTGGTCACCAGTAGCTTGTACGGAAGGCGCTGATTTGTCTGTAAAAACTTACCTATTTACTCTCAGAGCAGTAGTGAAACTTGAACAAGGATGACACAACGTAGGGAAGTATTACTCAAGACCACTTAAAAAAAAAAAAAACACACAAAAACAAAACAAGTCTGGTGCCTGGGATGTGAAATTTAAAGAAATGAGGTGCCATTTGCACAATACTGTAAATTACAGTGTAAAAAAGATCTGGTCATGTGCTGAACCATTTCTTAGCAGTGTGCATGCACTTCCTGGAATGTGCAGTTTTCCAAGTGATAAGTAGAGCTAGCAGTTTCGCCATTACCGGCGTTGTACCAGGTTAATAGAGATGACTTTTTTTCTGCTGTATATTGTGGCACAGAAATCCTTTAAAACGTTAGAAGTCAGTACCTGCCTGTACTTCAAAGTGCTAATTATGATGCATTACTTTAAGCGTTAATGAGACTTAAATGCGTGGGTTTGGAAAGACGGTTTATCTTCAAAGTGCCTTCAAAGGAAAATTTATACCTCAGCACAACTTTTACTTTGAAGGTGAAAGTTCTCCATTTATGTTTTTCATATTTTCACTGCTTGTAGTTTGTAGACAACTCTTCCATCTTCCATGCACGCTACTGGCAAATGGAGCTACTGACCAAACCAACCCCAGGCAGATGTTTGCTGTAACAGTGTGTACCTCTATGCAACCAGTTTTATTCTAGCAACTACCAGCAACCACTTGCCAACTAGTTGTGGAATGCACACTTTTCCCTAGCAACTGCTGGTTACCATGGGGTGACTGACCAGTCTGTAGGCCTGTGTGAATGGGGCTTTAGTAATCAATTTTGAGTGACTGCCAGCATCTTACATCTGGGTGGGAAATGCACATTTCTACCTTGCGACTGGAGGTTGCTGGATTGTTGCCGACAGGTCTCTAGGCCTGTGTGACTAGCAACCCGAAGGTGACCTTTCTTTGTGGTGCTCATTGCTTTTAAAGCATCATCATATTCTGCTTATGTGAAATTGGGATGCAGTGGCAGAAGGCTAAGCAGGTTATTCCAGATATCCTCCTCCATAAAACACCTCTTTCCCTCCCTGGGGGAAGCTCCCCCGCTGGCCCCAGGGAGGGGTCACCTGCCCCTCCCTTCCTTCCCTCTCCATCTCCAGCTGCCTCCCTCTTCCCGCTCCACCACAACCACCCACACATGCAGGGCCTTGAAGTAGGGGTATGTCACCAGGGTGCAGGGGAGGCTACCCCCTCTGTCCCCCCCCCCCTCCCTGTCCCCTTCTGGCTGCCTCTGCCTCAATTTTATCCCACAACTTAGACATTCACATTACTCACACTCTCATTACGCATACATATAGGATCTTGGGGGTGGGCACGATACACGGAGTCCAAATTACCATCAGGGTGTACACCTCACCCCTGGCGTCGTTGCCCACCTCTCAATTTTAAATACACGTAGACATTGAGGGCTAGCAGGAGGGACTATGCGCTTACCTGCTGCTCTCTGGCAGGTAGCTCCATGCCCTCCTGGGTTTTAAATGCACCTTAGAACACACATGCATCAACACTACAATGAGCGGGTGGAGGGAGGTTTGGAGTCTTCTCTCACCCCCATTCTCTGCGGCCTGTTGGAGCGGGGGGGCTAGGAGGAGTTGGCCGTCCGACTGCGGTCGCGTCACTGCAACTCCCCCTGGCTTCTGCTCCGCGGCTGCTGAGTGAGCCCTCATCTGGGACTCTCCTCAGCTCTTACTGGGACAGTGGCGCGGCTGCCCCTCTGTTGGTCTTCCTTGGTCTCTTGTGTTCTGGGGGCCTCTGGATGTCTGGAGTTTTGATCTCCTCCATACCTGCTTCATACCCTGGAGGACGGGGCTGTGGCTCCCCACACTCCCTAGCAGATCGTTACATGGAGAAACCTTTGGAATACAAGCAAGCTGATCCACACAGGTATGCACACAGGTGTACACACGGGTATTCATAGACGCGGACTACAACTTTCTTGGCTGCTGCCTCAAAGCACATTGTGCGCTGTCTATCTTGCGTGCTGCACAATATCGTTTATTATTTAGTATCTACTGATATCTACTGCTAGCTAGTTTATTGTGATGGTGCTTTTTTTTTTTTTTTTATTATGTTGCTCTTTGTTGTTTGCTTTCTCTTCTGTTTTTTTTCTCCATACAGGTGATCCAGGTGTTTTGTTTTGTTTTTTCTTTTTCTTTCTTCCCCCCTTTCTCACCGTCTCTTCTCCCCTTTGGTTTTCTTTCTCTCCCTCTCTTTCTTTCATTCTTTCTCCCTGTCCTATCCCCCAGTCATGTCTGTCCCGTTTGTAGCAACTGAAAATAAAATAAATTCATAATTATAATAAAGGTCAATCAAATGGACCAATATGGCAAGGCCAAGATGATCCACTTGGTAAAATAAATCCGCTTGGCATCTTTCTTGGCCTTAAGACAACAATTCTGATGGCTAAAGATCCAAACGGGACACAAAAACCCCCCAAAACAAACAAACAAAAAAAAAAACAAAAAAACACCTCTTTCTCCGGCACTCCCAGGCCTGATAAGACTTCTCAAGTATAACCAGGGCCTCCTGCTTGAGGGCGCAGGGAAAATCCCAACAACTGTGTGTTTAATTGTAAAAGGTTGTACTCTGTACTGTTTTACACCATTTATGCCTAATTTGCAGTATCTGTTGACCTAAAAAGCTAGCTAGCTTTAGGTGATAAGTATAAATCCAGCTTCTCATAACCTCTGGCTTTACAAACCATTGGATAATGCACATCTTTTATATACAGCCTGTGGCTTGCCCATCCCGCCACCTTTTCCCTGACTCGTGAGTCAGTCAGCTACATAATCTCCTTGGCAGAGATAATAAGGCTCACACTGCAGTGTCACTGTAGTTAAGTAGAATAATTTATTGCATTTCTTTATTTAGTCATCTGTTTCAGTTCATTAACAATAATTACAGGTTTAAAAGCTCATAGCATTTACAGAGCAAACAAACTTGTCTCTCACACACACACACACACACACACACACACACACACACACACACACACACACACACACACACACTACAATCAGAGACTTATGGAAGCTTGTGACTGCATGTTCTGGTAGAGATTGGTAGTGGCTGCAGGGAACATGAAAATATGCTCTCTACAAAGCCTCTTATCAACTCTCCAAACTGTGCCAAGCCTCTTCAGCATGTCCGTGAACTTCACTATCATTCGGCTGCTATTTACAGTAGCAAGATGGAAATAATAAGAGACCGTATTGCTCCGAAGTTCTCATTTTAGAAACTTGTTGAGGACTGTACAGTTAAAAAAATAAGAATGTTCCGAGCATTAAGACTTCAGCTGCGTGAGGATGGCACAGAAAAAGATGGTGTGTGAGCGAGGAGGAGAATGGCAGGAAATTATGGGAATAGATGGACTGAAGAGTGTGCTTTAATCCTATAATTTACAAATCAAGTCACAAATTCAAGTTAAAACACACCAGTTTCATTCAAATTGATCAAACACTGCTGTTTGGAGAGACAGGTTACCCATTACATTCATTTCTCCCCTCGTTGGTTAGCTCTTAAGATTATTGCAGTAGTAAAGCTTCATTCATCTGATTAAAAGAAAAAGGAAAAAGAAGAGGAGCATGTGAGGGTTTCCCCCCGTGACACTCATGTGAGAGCTGTGACTTGTTCCTGAAAAAATTTATCTGTAATGCCACAAGAATAACGAAAAAATCCAAACATTGTGTTTTAGAAATTTTTGGAGGCAGTAAGCTCTTTTTAAAAATAACCCTCTTTTTCAAATTAAGGTGTGAAAGCATTCATCTAGTCAAAGCCAGATCCATGGAGAATGAGCTCACGTTAGCGTGTCAGGAGGAAACCAGCAGATACATTCAACCCAAGTGTTGTTTTGTGCAGACTTGAACATCCAACATCACTAACATTAACCTGTGAGTTTAATTCAACAAACCAACTTTTACTTTTCTAAAATAAACAATAAATAGCTTCTCAGTTAGCAACCTGTGTCCCTACAGACTCTCAGAGTGAATGAATAACTGAATGAACAGACTTGAGCAGTACTATTCCAGTTATTTTACAGCCCTTGAGCGATCCCGATCAGATTTCCCATTAATTCTTTTGGTTAGTCATGGCACCGATTGGTTATTCAGCTTTATGAATTAGATGAGATGGTGAACATTTACAATTTGAGACCTGCTCCCGCCTAGCTTATGCTAGAGATGACTTGATACATTTTTAAATGCGCTGCTCACTAAATGGAAAAATATGTAAAACCTACAAACACACCCCACCCAACCCAGCAGCAGTTGCAGGGTGACAGAAACTGCTAACCCATCTGACTTGCAGTGGTGTTCTGTGTTTAGCATAGTCGTGAACACCACCGAAATGCATGTGGTGACCCGGTATGTGAAAATATGACACAAAAATAGGTCTTCGAAAAGTGCAGCTCGCAGCAGTAGCGTGTGGTATGTGTTTTGAGCTCATACACAATCAGAATGAGTAAAAAACGTTGCTGGTTGCGCGCCTCGACACACATGTGCCAAAAAAAGAAGAAAAAGAAGAGAAAACACGAGCTTAGAAAGCACGGAAAGCCAAATGTGCTTTGAGCCCTCGTTGACCAGTGTCTGTTTTGAGTCTTTCTTCATGTGCAAATACAAAATGTTGAGATGCTTCCGAAAGCCTCTTGGACTATTCACATCACTTTCTAACCTACAGTTTCCATCATGAGCTTGGTATTTTATCTATCACACTGGTGACTGCACGAGTACTGCATGTTCCTTAATCCAGCTCAGGTGAGTCTGGTGTTTCAGTGTCTAACTCTGCATTATCAGACTCTGCAGCTGTCACGCCTTCTCTTTCTTGCTCGAGGTCCCCATTGAGCTCTTTAGGTGTGCCTTCACCTTGTATTTCATCTGTTCTCTCTGGAACCTGATCTGTGGGTGTGACAGTCTCGGTCGTCTCAGTGGTTTCCTCTTTTACCGTTGCATCTGTTTCAGTCTCATCTATCGGCGAGCCGTCCTCCTCGTCTTTCCTAACCAACTCGTCGTCCCCCTCCTCCTCCTCTGCGATAGAGGCATCTGGTCTCTGTAGGGACTGAGCCGCTGTGACGTGGCCGGTGCACAGGTGCAGGCGAGGTGGGTCGGCAGGCGGCAGCAGGGTGAGCGACTCGACGCTCAGGGTGTCTGCGCTGTTGTCGGTAAGGAGTGAGATAGTGGGCTGGGAGGCTGGGGTGAGGCTCGGGGCCAGAGCTGGAGCTGGAGCTGGGGTTGAGGGAGCAGAGGAGACTAATGTTACTTCTCCACCTCCTCCTTCACTTTCTCCGCCTGAGGACGAGGGCGGAGTGTGCTCCAAAAGTATACCGTCATCTAGGAGAGTGATAGAGAAGACAGTGAGGGAGCTAAACTCAGAGGCAGATATTTCTACGGATTAGCACTGGGGTGGGAAATGATGTAGCTTGTAGCACAGTCCACACAGGGGACTGTGGGTAAAAAGAGTAGCTTCGAATTAAAGGAAACAGATAAAAATACAGAGGCACTGGGTGAGTGTATCAAGGTCAATTTAAAGAAAGTTCATATCGGAAGTCTTTGCATAACAGGCAAAAACCTTTCAGTGCTCCCTTATTCACAGGGTGCCAGAACCACCGCTAACTCTGCACGTTAGAGTTGGCAGATTTTCACACTAGTGCCCTTCCTGATAAAACCCCAAATGAATCTGTGTTTCCTCCTGGGATCAAACCAGGGATCTTTCACTTGTTGGTTAAATGTGTACAACTGTACCATATTCCATTTTGGCAAAATTCAGTATTTTCCAATTCTAAAGGTTTCTGAAACCTTTAAAATTTTAAATATACCCAGCCAATAGGAACCTGAGACCACTGAGGATTTGCATCAACTGGAAATTGAGGCACACAAAGCGCTCTGTTTACACTGTAAAGAATCTGCCAGTCCCCGCTGACAAGGTTAAGACTATTTTCTAAGCCTCTTAGAGCCTAAATGTCCTCCATCATGGAAGCACTGCACAATCTGATTTTAAACAAAAACCCAGCCCTGACTGTATACTATAAACTACGATGTAGGCATACTTACATCGTAAGAGTGTGAGGTATGTTTCACAAGAGTAAACAACAACAGAAAAGCTGTTTTAGAGCAATAAAATAAACTAGACGAGTATGTTTGCATGATTTGGAAACATTTGGTCTAGCCTGCTCCTTCTCCACCCACATTTGTCTTTAAAAAAAACAAAAACAAAACAGTTTCATCTATTCAACTCCTGCATCACAAGCATCGCTGTTCTACTGTTATCAATCCCATCAGTGAATCCGATCAGAGCAGCCTTTACCTGCTTTGGTATTCAATTCAATGATTCCCAGTTTATCATGTGGTTGGTGGTTCAATCATGGGCCCTTACATATGACAGTGTTATTGTGTAACTACTAAACCCCAAAAATGATCAGTATATCATCAGACATGTCTGTGTAGAGACACGCAGATTATAGCTTTTTATAATCTTCTGTGTAAAGTCCCTTAAACAGCTGATAAGCCTCACTGTTTTCTCTTTTATCTTATTCATCTGCAAGGGAACAGTGCTGTGTTGTAACTATTTAACTGATGTGGGAGGGAGCCAATATGATCATTTACATTGTCACGTCGACCACACATAGGCATCTATACGACACAGTGAAACACCACTGCCAGCTACTGTGGTTTTGGAGGTTTGTGTATGTAGTTGTATTATAGTTACAAAACTCTCCATATGTCAAGGAGGTGTGTGCGCATGCATTGTAACACAAATATAGTTGCTCGGCACACTGGCGTGCTACAATAATTTGCAAAGGACTGAGTTCCTTTGTCACTTAAACGTTTTATTTAAATTCAGAGCATGTGTAATATAAGTTTGTCTTCATGCTTACGCCTGCAGGAGCTGTGGTGGTTTGTGTGCGTCCGTGTGAGCGTTACCTGCAGGACTCTGAGCTGATGTCGTGCTTGCAGTAACAGAGTCGCATCGCCCCGTGCTCCCGCTTCCACTGGAGGGAGGTGAGGGTGAGGAGAGGGGTGAGGGAGTGTGCTGGGGCACGCAATGAGCCACTGCAAACCCTGGAATGAGTGCAACAGACAGACCCTTGCCATTAGCAACTCAAACTGTCTCTTAAGTGTTCTCTGCTACAAACACACATAAAAAGAGGCGTTTTTATTCCAATATTCTACAAAATAAACTAATTAATGTGGCTCGTAAAAAAGCTTGGGTAAAATTTAGAAACCTCTACGCTTGGGCAGATCCCACAGCTTGCAAACATTTCCCAAGAAACAGTGTCTGTTCTTGATTTAGAAAAGGCTTGATTTTAACTTCATCTGCATGCTACATATTTCCACAATGAATCCAGCTCATCCAGATGTTATTTTGCTTAACCTGCATATTCCTCGCTCAGTTTCTTAGAAGCCCATGGCTGTTAAATATTAGCATAAGGGTCAGCGTATCCCAAGCATTTACTGATGTCATGATAACTTTTACGTACCCACTGGGACACCTGTGGCCAAAGCCGATATGTTTTTGGATGTCTGTCTGTCTCCTTTTAAATGTGGAATCTCTTGAACATCTGAAGAGAATTTCTTCAAGTGTGACACCAACTTTTACTTGCAAGGATGAACTAATTAGAATTTAGTGAACAAATAAATAATAAAGTCAAGGTCACAGTGACCTCGAAGTTACTGTGGAGGGAAGCTTCATTATCTTGCACGAGACTCCATTTGGATAAGAGGGTGAACTGAGTGAAATCTGATGGTCAGTCAGACCTGCACCTGAATAAAAACCCTGCGGTCGTACCTCAGGATGTTCAGTGCTATTCGTTACACTATTTCACTGCAAAAAACGATGAAACTATGATTTCACTGCGACACTTTCAGGACATTATTCACCACCACAACACAGCAACAGAAGCAGCAGTTGTGAGCATATTTAATATTTGGCAGATACAGATTTGGTAAACAAGCCCTTTATACCTGCTTACACACTACACACACTGGACTGACATGGTAAGGGCATACAGTCGTATTAATTGAAGCTCCAAACTGTTTCAGCTGAGGTAATGATACCGTGTCAAGATTTAAGAACAGGCTTCGTAATCTACCCCACTTGTTGCCCTCTGGAAAAATAAAACTACTAATTGGGTGCCTTGTAACTCCAGAGGAGATTCTCCTGCTAAGGAGGACAAAAGAGTCGTATTCAGGAGCTGAAGATACAGTGAGTACAGTGATATAACTCACGGAAATCCATTGAAAAGGGATTATATTAGTGTACCCAGTGGGACTTACTCACAGGGATTATATTACAGGAACAGACAGAGCGACCGAAGTAAAGCACAACAGTACGAACAGTATTCACTACTTTATCGAGTGAGGAACCATATACAGGGAACTTCACAAGATCTCAAAATAGGCCTTGCCACATCACTGTTAGGTTTTAGAACCACATGGATTTCTCTAAGCCAATCAGCATAGATCAGGCTATGTAACAGATAGTGACATCATTGTTTCTAACCAATCAGCAGTAACCCACAGCATTTCGACTTCACAGTTCTTTTGGAATTTGGGAAATTTGGTTTTTCGCCCCTGCCCACTCTTTCATCTGTGGTCATAATACTGAAACTAACAGTGGTGGGTTGATGAAACTCACACATTATGTGGTTGAATAGTTGCCCTAAATGTTCAGATATGTGTTGTTTGTGTAGGATTTCTTGAAATGAGTGAAATTTTGGAATGAAAAAGGTGGCGCCACATTTGATCGTTTGACACGTTCAACTAAAACTGGAAAGTCTATTTTTAGATGTACACCAGATGCATGTACTAAGCCATACTTTGGGTATTAAAAAAAAAAAGGTATCGCACATCATAATGTAGCGCTCAATAAGTAAATCCCAGTAAACTGGATGTTGCCACAGGATTGTGTACTATAATACAATGAGAAATTCAACACATTTAGACATTTCCGAGCCACGAATAGTGAACAGTGTCATTATGTTTAGTTTTATGAGCTTATAACACCTTTTATTGCACTTACATTGCCTACACTGGTATCTTGTCTGCTAAAGTTGATTTAGTAATTCAATATGTATGATTTATTTAGTTAAGATTGACTTTGTGTTCTATATTTACAATTTAGATCTCAGTATTTTTCAGTAGATCTACACTTCACTGTTAATGTTTTGTTCAAAGTGGGCTAAGTATAGACTTCAAAATGGACACTTTTTCTTTAAAGCCGTCTGCTCGGCTTCTTTATGGAATAAGGGAACTGCAATTCAATTCAGGTTTATTATAGCAGAAATCCCAACAATACCCAAGGGAACAACTTCTGTGTTACAGAATAGAACATCCTGTGTTTGAGAGTACACACATACTCAATTTTAGAGTTGAAGCGATCTTAACGCTCTGAATACGAGTATAAATATCTCAGCTGGGTTTGATTTCTCTTGAACCTTCAGTTGTGTCACATTACAGCCTCACTAAGAACCATGAAGAAGTTAAGTCACTGGGCAGGACTGTACTTTGATGTGGGTGATATATTTGTGACAAGCAGACATGTCAGTTAAGGAAGTTAAAATAAACATTTCTATGTGTTTTCTTGTACATTTAACATGTAAACAGTGTATATTAACTTAATTGACCTTCATTGTAACATAAAAATGTCAAAGTATTTCGATGAGCGCCCTGTAAAGGATGAACAAATGCAAGAATTTTTAAAATGCAAGTAATATGAAGGGACTTTTCAGCTCAGTTCTGAAGAATCCCTTTTCTATTTAAAGCATCTAATCTATGTTTTTAGTGAAGCACTTATCTAATGTTCACCCCAACACTAAAGAAATAAAAGCAATAACAAAACCATAGTACCACTGGGTCAGACGCTATAAACAGCTGGTCTGAGATAAAAGCTGAGACGGTACGTGCATCTGTGTGTTACCTGGTACTTTATCGACAGAGGCAAAAACTGATCTATTTGCCGTGGGATCATTTGGTGCCCGCCTAGACTGCTCGTAGAACCGGAAAGGCAGGCCACTGGCTGAAGTGTTTGCAGTCTGAGCGAAACCCAACACCTCTGTTGCACTGGGCTGCACAGGCAGGTCCAGCAAAGCTAAAGAGAGAAAGAAAAAGTGAAAGTGTAGCACTGACCTGTGGGACAGGTTCATGTTACAGTTAAGGATCCAGTGCAAACTCCAGGACACAAAATACCCACTTGTCCTTAATACAATGACAGTATTGCACAAGAATCTTGAACCACTCCTTTTTATAATTTGCAAAGCCAGTGCAAAGACGTCATAACATGCAAACATACATGGAAACAAGGAAAAAATGAAGCTGATGCCAGGCAGAAGCTTTTCAGATGGTACAATTGTTCAAATTTGGATTCATCACTCCATCAGACCTGTTGCCACTGACTTTCAGTCCAATTCTTGTGGAATTAGGCACAACTCAGGCTTTTCTCCCAGTTTCCCTTCCTTAAGAATGGCTTCTTGGGAACTATCTTTCCACTGACATAATTTCTGATGAGGCTTTTTAAAGGGCACATTACACACCATACTCAGGTATTCCAAGGGTTTGGATAAAAGAAAAAAATACATTCAGCAAGCCTGGAGAACTGTTGCTCACGACGTCTGTAAAATTAAAAGCGAAAGTCTGGCTCCATGGAAGCAAAACAAAGTCAGGAGTGACGGCTTTCTGTACAGTACAGTAAATTTTATTTAAGCAAGAAATGTTTTTGTATGCACAATTATATCGGCAATGAGTCAATCTGACACTGTTGTTGTGACCACACTGACTATTTTGGTGAGGATCACATCCTCCTCAACTTTGCTGCATTAGCAGGATTTTATATTGTTATGAGTTTTGTGTAATTCTAAAGAATCTGGACTTCAGTGGGGGGAAGTACAAGGGACTGACGGGTAAATCCATCCTTATTTGCCAAAGGACTTTTTAGTAATTTTTGTGTTAAAGGAAACACCCACCACTTTAGCCAGAAGATGGTCAAACATATCCTGGCATAACAGCAGGCTTATTATAGCAATGTAAGAAATGACTCTGAGATCATCAGAGCGTCACAAAAAGAAAACAGACATACGACTGACAACTTTTTAAAAAAGGGGAAATATATCACTTTTAGAACTTAGAAGAAAGCCAGAAGCTAATTCAGGGAAATGACCTACACTACGTCAGTTAACAAAGAGATGAACTTTCACTTCTCTTGGACTGAAGTTTCCCAAACACAAAATTTAGTAAATTGAAATGTCTTTTAATAACTAACTAACTAACTAAATAAATAAATGTCTCAATTTAAATTTTGCTTAAATTGAATTTTAGCATTTTGTTGAGGCTGTGAAGCCTTCCTAATGTTTGCTTCAGTTCTGGATTACTGATTTAATTTTTCACTGTTAAATTCTCACCGTAGGTTACTTCTGTTTTTTTAAGTTTCTGTTGGCCGTTTTACCATGTTCACCAGAAAGCAGCGACTTTCTGTTTTAAATAAAGTGTGTTTTCTTGTAAAAGCTGCTGTACTGAACAGTTTCACAGCACTTTCTAGAAGACTTTCAGTCTCAGCGAAAACAAGCCACTAGCTTAACGAGAAAAGGGTCATTTTGGGTAAAAACAAAAGATTTAAAAGGTGGTTTTTCTCTGTGTTTTCTAACCGGCAATCCTTTGCATCTTCATCCGCCGGGCCTGGATACGGCCTTTGGCTAGCCTCTGTTTGGCGATGATGCAACGAATGTGGTCTGCAAAGATGAAGTTGGCCTGCAGAATGGGCAGGGGCTTGGCGTGGGGGTTGGAGCTGGGTTTATGAATGACAATGTTTAACGCCCTGCTGTCGTCCTCAACGCCGGACACCTGCATGTCCTGTTGAAAGAGGACAAAAAATGCAAGATAAGATGGATCAAATTGTGTGAAATAGATCTGCATTTTAGTGTCCCCAGAGGGACAACAAAAGCTGACTTCACAAAGAGTCAATAAACACTGAAAGAGAAACTAATTATTGTAGAAAAATAATTGATTTCTGTGCATTTGTTTTACACTTGCATTAAATTAAAGTTCATTACATCGATTAAGGGTTGGGGGGGTGGTTCCCTAATATTTTTGCTGAGAGTTGGCAACCCTATTAGTTAGGTAGGTAAGTGCTCTTTAAAATACCAAAATGGGGAGGATGGTGTAGGTTTAAATTTATTAGATTGATCAATGTTGCTGAACTATAAAATGTTTTGGGTGGAGTGCATTTTTTTGCATACAGGTATAACAGAATAGCTTAAGTCTCTTGTTTTTTAAAACTTGAGTATGAACTTACACAAAATGCAGCAAGATATTTATAAAAAACAGTTTTATTGATTACAAAATGCGCTATATCGGATTCATATCGGTATCGGCAGATATCCAAATCAGTATCGGACATTAAAAAGTGTTATTGTGCCATCTCTAAAGTATAGTAGGTGAGCTAACACAGCCCTCAGGTATACGCCAGTGCTGATGGATTTGAAGATGGAGAGCGTACTATTAACCGTAACACTTTTACCTGTTAAAAAGGAGAAAAAAAATTAAATAAAAGAGGTGAGACAGGTATTTGACTCTTTCTGTGCTTTCTGTTAAAGCACATGAGGCTGCAGCATGCTAAAACAATCAACAGATAATATACGGGCGTAAGCCTTGGGAATTTCCAGGTGTAATGAATAAGCTGAGTCATGCTGGTGCTTGCGTCATCTGTGTTCCTTTCATGCCTGCAAGCAAACTGTACATTCAGTTTAGCATTCTCATTTTACTAAAATGCTTCAAAACATTTCATGACAAGTTAAAGCCACTAGTATAAATCCACTATTTTCTTTAGGACACGGTTTCTTTCTAATTGGAATTATGGTTATTTTCAGAGGACAGGAAGCGTATACAAGTCTTTCACTTCGGCTGCTGAAGAGTTACCTGCTGGCAATAGTATGCGGAACAAAATTCGCATTTTCACTGAAACAGGTGAACTGCAACTGCACAAACCCTCAAGGCATCACTAAGAGCTTTACATGTCTCTTGTAAAAAGGACACAATGAATTGAGTATACAAAGAAAATGCCTGAGTAATGAGAACGCAACAAGACAGCAATACAAAACATCCTGTGCTAGAGAACAAAAGAGCAGAATTACACTGGAGAACAAAAAAGAGATAAATCAATATGAACAAGAGTGAGTAAGTAATGAGTACAATATTGCAGAAAAAAATTCATGGTTTTCAATCAACATTTAATTTCAACTGAAAAAACAAAACAACAAACGTGTACACTTTTTTTTTCTTACTTGCAAGAGGCCGGCAAATTTGACGACACCCCATCCAAGGCGTTTGCTTTCTGGTTCCACCAGACTCATCTGGTACACATCTACAGCAAGGAATCTCTGGGCCTGTCCCCCATCTTTACTGACCACCATACAGGCTATCAGGTCACTGTTATCTGAAAAAGGGATCACAAACATAAACATCAATGGGTTTTTTTTAAATGTTTTTTTAGATCTTTTTTTTTAAACATATATAAAAATTGTAATCCATTTTTTAAACTGTTTACAACATATTTAATATGGCATTTGGAGTTCGAGCCCAAAACAGCGTATTAATAATATGTATATTATTAAATAAAGGACTATTTACTTCTGCCAAAGTGTTTCAAGTTAGCTCTGAGGCGTTTCACACACACCAGTCAATGTCATGACATGTCTGTAGAGACAGATCAAACATTTGTCATGTACTGACTCATGTCAAATGTATTTGTGTAGCACTGGAGGGCCTTACAGCAGGATAGAAAGAGGAAAAAATGACAAACATATATAGGTTATGATATAAATTAAACTTTGATAAAAATCACAAGCAAAAAGCAACCTCGACTAGACTTGTTTCCATGTTCAAAGACGTCTAGTTATTTACACCTGCCACGCTAGTGTTTACTATAGATGTGTTTACTATGTCACCACCAGTCCAGGTTGTTTCCACTACAACCTTGGTAGATGCAATGTCAAACACTGTGAGAGGACCCAGTCCTGTATGTTATGGCCCCAGGACAGCTGCTTTACTCTGCAATGTGCATGGGAAGCTACCCACTAGAAATATAATCAAACAAAAGTTTAAGAGGAGGATACAGACATGATTTATTGATAAGCCACTTCAAATAATAAACTTGCTACCCTCGATTTAAATGACTGAGATCAAAATGAAGCAAGTTTTAGCTGATCGCAGGTGTTCAGGAAGTTTTTTCATGCTCAGTAGAGCACGCGCTCAATGTTCTCACGAAAAGTGAGAACATTGCAGTACTGGACATGCCAACTGGACACGATTACACAATGCAACGCAGTAGCAAAGCACATGACAATAATTGTTGGACAGGTATCGAGGCAGGTGAGATCTAATGTCAGTAATCCAAGTGTTTAAATACAGTCATAGTAATGTCATAGCCAATAGTAGTTGGATTACCATGGGAAAACTTTTCCAAGAGGTAATGAGGCTCTCGGGGACTGAGGTGAACACCCCAAGTAGTCCACACACCACATGCATGGGACTGTTTATTCACCAGAGTTCAGTCCCCAGAGTAGTGGGAAATAACTGTGCCACCCCCCACGCCTACCTAATTTCTTTTGGAAAGCTTGTCGGGTGAAAAGGTCTTAAAATATGGAGGACATTTAAAACAAGACAGTTTGGCCACTTAAAAAATAAAAAGGTGTTTCCAGAAAGTGTGTCAGACAGCGTACAATATTTAGCAATAGCAATAGTTATAATATTTTATATGTATTATTAAATGCATATTGCATAATGTATAGGTCCTTAAGTATCAATGAATCAAGATGCAATTCAAGTCCAGACTTTCATCTTTAATTTAAGGAGTTTAACAAAAGCATTTCATGAAGTGTTTAGGAATTATGGCCCTTTTTATACTCAGTGTATGGAAGAGGGCTTCCCTACAAGTATCATTTGTATTGTGGTAACTTGTACAGCACTTTCGGAGCACCTCTGCCCTTTATTAAAAGCACTTTAAAACTAGAACTAGCACTGCACTCAGTACCCCATTTGCAAAAGTAAATCAGACATCTGACTGACAAGCAGTTTCATGGCCAGAAGAGAGCTGTTACCGTGTTATTCCATTATATATAAAGCTTATAAATGACCTCGGATTTGATGGGCAGACAGTGGCAGTGAGTTGACGCACACAAACACACACAGTCAAAACACACAGAGTGCTTTAAAGGACAGTGAAGAAGCTCTGCTCCCACGCCTGGAAAATACATCAAGACAAAATAAGCCCACATGTCCAGTTCTTCATTTCAATTTACCACAAAACCTACTGTAAAGTAAACACGAAATACCGAACTGATGATCTGATGTGACACCACTGGTTTTGATCTAATTATCACCCACCTCGACTGACTCTAAATGTAAACCAGTAACATTAGACTGACGTACAACCCCCATGAGGAATTTCTCTTGCAGTCTCTCACACATCCCTTCCACTTGATGATATTTATGTTTCATTTTTATTCCTTAATTTGAATTCTCAAGTATTCTGACTAATCTACTTTTACAGTGCAACATGACTAATCCTATGAACATAAAGCAACTCAGATTCACATATCTGAGAAAACTAGTGGCTTTAAATTTAGGTATTTAACAGCAATATGCTTCTTACACAGGGCCAGCAAGCTTTTGCTGCACATTCATTCATACATGCGGCCTATTTAAAGATCAATGGGGAATACCAAGAACTCAACAGTTCCTACTGAAACAGTGAGCAGTGAAAGTACCTACAGCTGGAGATACAGTCATCAATTTTCGATGGTAACACAAGGGATGCCGACAACCAAATGGTCAGAGAAACCAGGGGAAGTTCTGCACACTCAATCCCCAGAATAAACGGGGGAAAAAACCGTGCCACCCCCCATGCCTACCTAATTTATAGTGGAAAGCCTGCCTGGTCAAAAGGGCTTAAAACACGCAGGACATTTAAAAGAAAACAAGTCAACTCCATTCATTTATCATTGAACTTAATAAGACTAAAATTACTTTTATTAACACAGACAACTGTTAGAGAAGGACTTTTCTATGAAAGACTTGAACCTTTGATCTATTAGTCCAAAAGAAGAAAGGTCTTCACAAAAGCAGTTCTTGTTCTACTTTTCTGATTCCGATTTTGAGGTAATTCGAATGAGACACCTTGGGCAAAAAAGCAAGATATGACTTGGATGTTCAGCCAAAAAAAACCCCAAAAAAACTCTAAACAAAATCAAACAGCATATGGCTGCCTAACTTCAGTATTCTCTTCAGCTTTTAAGTGTTCCCAGTTGGCTGTAGGCTGCATGAACAATACCCCTATTCACCAAGGTGAGAAGAGAAAAATGCAAAACATGTGACTCCAGTTTCGTTACAGGCCGTCTTACCCACAAGCAACAGCTGGTCACATTTCCAAATAAATATCAACATATATCATCAGTTCTGAGTTACATAAACGTATAATAATTTGTTTTACTCATTTTTTTCTACATTGGTTAGGGTTACGAAACACCTACATGACATGTTCTCTAGTAGGGCTGGGCCATATTATACTGTTCATGGTAATACCGGTATAATGTTAGACAACGATAGGAAAATGAAATATCGCGATAGAATATAAGTAAAACTCGCATGCGCAGTGCCTTTGTTTTCATACGCACATGGCCGATTGTTGAGTGAAACAGATGAACCAGAATTGGTTTGTAAAAATGGTGCAACTTCAGTGATGTGGAACTGGTTTGGTGTTTGTCCGTCAGATACACGACAAAGCACATTTTTTTTTGCAGAACATGCAAGCGGCCGTCGTTATTGTCGTATTTGTCGGACTAAGATGCTCTTAAATCTGGGAGTAATCTGGGTCCTAAACCCCCCTCTTCGGGTCAAACGAACACTGCACTGAGAGTTAAAAACTGTCTAAATTCTTTCATCTTTAATAAAAAAGATCAGCATTGCTGCTTTACCAGGTGTAACTATGAAGTTTAACTTCCAGGCATCCATGAAAACAAAATGTATTACATTTAACGGAGTTAGAAGTTAGCAGGAAGCTAGCGGAAGTTAGCTCGCTAGTTTCGCTAGTTACCTAAGCATGATATTGCATGTTCTGACTGAGAGATTTCTGAAATAAATTCAAACGTACAGCTCTGCTATCACTTCCAACATAAATGAAGACAGGAAACTAAACAGCAGTGACGTTTGTAGGGTTACTGAAGTTCGGCTAGCTGGTATATAATGATGTGCTACGTGATCGCTAGCGACACAGCTATGTTAGCATAACATAAACGGTGAAGCTGGAGGACGAACACTAACACTTTTCCACTTATAAAAGTTAACGTGAAGGTTCCTCATGGTTAGAGACAAATGCAATCGCATGGCAGGATGCTATAAAAGGACCAATCTTCAGTCAGGAGAACAACTGAGATAATCCATCCACAATACGAGGTTAGTCATTAATATACTGCAACAACATGGGAATAGGGCAGCTGCCAGAGAATTCAACATTAATGAATCAATGGTACAGAAGTGGAGGAAGCAAAAAGAAAGAGTTTAATAAAGTTTGATTTATCTGACTGCTTTGTTTCGCTTAATGTGCCTTATAATCCCGTGCACCTTATGGTCCGAAAAACACTTACTCCACACTGCAGTTTAATGTTGCAAAGCACCTCTTTTTAACTTCAGTGGATATTATACATGGTTATGCTCAGGATATGTCAGCCCATTTCTACTGGAAATGCCTTTTGGTTAAACTTTCAGCAAGGAATTTGCATTTGCACTGTTAAATTTTTATAAAGCTTTAATGTACATAAAAACCAGCTTCTTGTTTAAGTGAAAATAAATGGAAGGTTGTCCTTTTGCGCTAGTAATGTTGTGGAGTTGTATTTTGTCTCGCATCAATTATATCGTCAGTTATATCGTTATCGCAAATTTTCAAATATATATCGTGATAAATATTTTTGGCCATATCGCCCTGCTCTATTCTCCAGCGAACTTGAAAAGTTTGTACTGAAAAAGGTCCTCTGTGGAGGACCAGTTTAGACTCGACGCTGGTTTCTGGAAACCGGAGAAGCACGAAAAATGAATTGTGAATGCAACTGAACATTGTTCACTTTAACTTTCAAAGGGTTTGGTCTTATTTCTTATGGCTGAGGTGATAATAAGGATTTTTTACTGTGTGGACCTTTACAGGGATAATAAACATTAAGCTCCATATAAACACAGCCCACGTGAACTCTAAAGGCAATAGTAGAGCGCAGACATTTATCAAGGTTAAAACAACTCCATGCACACGCAACTGAATATTTGTGGCCTCACAAAAAAGCACAATTATATACTCTCCCACTCTGCAACACAGGGTGTGCTTTGAAATTCACCAAAAATGTGGCCCAATCAGGAAGCTTTTTTCCTCCATTATCCATTGTTCAATATAATAAAGTTTGTCAGCCCTTAGGGGGGCTAATTAAGAAAACATAAAGGATCCAACCCACACAAAAACACACACCCTACATTTTGGGCAATGTTCATGAATGAAAATGTCACACTTCCACTGCGTGTGTGACTATGCAACCACAGATTTATTCCTCCAGAGACTACATATACTAAAATACATATATGCTGTGTAATTTAAGAGTTAGTAAGAAAAATGTTGTGAATGGAGGCGGAGGCAGCCTAATGGTCAGAAAAAGAATTTTGTGGGTGGAAGGTAGCAGGTTTAAATCCCCCGTATACAGGAAAAACCCTCCACCCTGCATTATTACTCTGAGAAGTTGTGTTCTGAGTCAACCACCTTGCTTTAAAGACAAAGCAAACACAGGAAAATCTTTCAAACCATACAAGAGGTAAGATATATGACAGAAAATCAAGAGGCATAAAACTACTGGAAATCAAGTCAAACCTGATATGATCAAGACTCTGTTAAAGGCTATCTTTACCTTAATCTGCTACAGACTCTTGACTGGCATTTGGAATCATCAAAACATTCGTGGTTTCAACCACTGAATTAGACTTGAAAGCTAAAGGGAGCCATTTGGTTTCAATAGCTGTATTGCCATCTATTTGTCACGAGTGTGTTTGAGGCATCAGCCCGGCTTCCCAAAAGACGGGCGTGAAGAGACATCTTTCACTTATAGCCTGTTCACACAATCACAAGACAAAGAGATCACTTAACATAAGCCAACTGCAGCACAACTGTGACACTGACTGAAAGCAAGTTAAAAAAAACAAAGAGAAAAAAAAGACAAATTGCTGAGACACTGGTTTGTTCCATCCATAAGGCCACAGGTTTACATCAACATGGTTTCCAAGCACTGACAGTGCAGCTGACTCAACAGATGAAGTGATAAAACTATAAAGGCCGCAGCTCACCAATACTCAATACTAAGGTAACAACCCCGGTGGAATTTATTAAGCCCTCTCGCTTTCTGTGGTAATTCTAAGAAGTCGATTTTATTGGTACTATCTTTTTAAGGCGATTAAGAAACACAATGTAAAAAAAAAACCCAAATACACGCCTGTGCAATATCAGAATATTATCATTACAAAAAATAAGACATCTTGATTGTCTTAATCAACGACAGCAGTAAAGCCGACTCTGTGATAGACAACCTGAATAAAAGCCCCATAATTTGCATAATAGAGCAGATATGCAGAAATGCTCATGTTTGGGGAACTAAGGTGGGGATACACATGCCTACATAAACAAAAAAATAAAAAACTACTTATTGATGAATAAAAATATAAAAATGATGGAAAGAAATCAAGCAAATACAATTTTATATCAAGTTTTTAAATACATTTATTATGTTATGCTTGCCCTTTATATAATTTTGCTGCTATGATTGTAGTAAAGTCTGCTTTTACTGACTCATTTTATCCTTTCTGTATGGTTTAGGGAGTTTCAGTCTCGCGTCTTTACTGGAATGTGTTAATTTGTAAGGGCATGGCAACTGCATGCAACTGATATTGGTTTAATGATAAGAAATGGATTTGCCTTTGTCCTGGCTCAGAAACAGTATTGTGTCATTTGGCCTTTTCTAACATTAAAAGTATTAATGGTTTTTGCACATGCTGCTTAAGAAGCTATGCTGATGATTTAGTGTTTAGCAAATCTGTGTATTTCTTTTGGAATAACTCTGATCTTCATAAAGATTTCATGACGTGTTTATACTGCGAGCTGTTGTGACTGTGCTGATTGTTACTTCTCTAAAGGTGCGCTTAGTCTCTCTCAAACTGTTTTCAGATGTTTGGTTTTCATATTCTGTTTAGATACAACACCTGTACCAGCTAAAGAATATCGATTCTGCACTACTCCATTTCTTGAAATGCAATGTTTTTAATGCTGCTGCATGTGCACACGCACACACACTTATGTTGTTGTTGGTAGAAAGCGGACTTGCATCGAGAAGTGGTTTGCTATGAGGTTGACACCTGTACTCGGAAAACCGTGCAAAAAAAAAAAAAAAAGGAGCCACAGATGCATACAGAAACACGTACACAAGAAATGTTCAAGTATGGATTTGCACAGTTTGAACATTTGCCGTGTGAGACACTGTCATCACTCTCGCTCGCATTACTCTGCAGTTATACTTGCGATCCTCAACAGCAGAGCAGAGTTAACCACGTGTAAGTTTCTATTACGTCTGCATGTAACAACTACACACCTGTGCACAATATGAGAAGACGGTTCAGGTTATCTCTGTGTAAAATAAACCTCTGTGCACAGGTGTTTGTGATTGTTCCTCAAGCTCATCGCTGTGTTGCTGTGGGTACGAGTGCTTGTATGTGCATTTACCCACAGTAGTGTGTTGCATCTGTGCTGTTACCTACTGGGTGAAGAGCGTGACTGAGAGAAAGAGGGTGAGAAAAGAAATGTGACAATCTCGTGTCGTTATTCTTTTATCCTGTTGTAAGCATGGAAATAAATCTGCACAGCAGCTGTAGCTTGTGGTCTGGTATTACACAGTGTACATTGAGTATGCCTTTGTGTCTCTGTGTGCGTCTTACTGAGGTCTAAGACATCGTCTGTCTTGATCAGATCTTCAGGTCTGGTCAGAGGGAGCTGTGTCTCGGGTTCTCCTTGAAGCTGAAGTGATAAGGACCGCAACATGAAGAAAACCCGAATCGCCTGAAGAGATGAGAAAGCCCACTCATAAACAAACAGGCACAAACACATACAGAGAAATTGCATGCTACAATAAACCTTCTGTCTAAAACTGGCAGTTTTAAACAAAGGTTAAGAATAAACACCTAACAGTGCTCCTCTAAAAATCCTAATAAGAGTTTTTTTAGATGACGGATGCAAACCTTTGATCACAAAAAAACCTCCAAACCTATTTTAAAATTCTTCTAAGTGAAAATTATTTCACTGGTTTGCTTCGATGTGCCACAACCCTTCAAGAACAACTCAACTACAAGTCCTGATTGTCTGTGTATGTCCACTGAACTTGGGTGTGTGAGTGGATTTTCTTTTGCCTGTCTGCTTCTCATTTGGGAGGACTGAGATTTCTGGAAGTGTACCAAGAACAGCCAGCATGAGCTACAACAATAGATTTATCCAGGACACCGTCACTGAGCTTGTGTGTGTGGGCGGACGCACCCTGCGTGTCTTCTCCACGTCTCCACAAGGAAGTCTCTTTACAAAGTCAATACCGGTCAGAGGAGTGCCAGTGGGTGGCAGCAGTATTGAGGCATCCATCATTAGATACTCCACATTCAGTGGCTTACTCTGCAACATAGAGACGACATTGTGTATGAGAACACCCAGACCTAACAGCAGAAAGAGAAATGTGCTTGCAGAGTCGGGCTGATGTTTCATTTTGAACAGGGAGGGGAGGAAAGCAAATATTAAACGAAGGCTAACCCACCGTCATGCTCCTGTATTCGTCCTCAAACATGTCCAGAAAGATTTCTTCGCCCTGTGTTGACAGTGACATTGAAAAGACGTTTAAAAACAAGAGAAAACGGGGGCAGAAAATAAATACAATCAGTATTAAACCATTTTGGGTGAAAGGCTTTCTGGGGATTTTTTTTTTGTGGGTGCAAGTCTGTGCATGCAGAGTGTGAAAAAACAAAACAAAACACAGCATATGCAAGTGCACATTTTCCCGTAGATACATGTTAAGTAACACTTTTATATATAATCCTGTGCTTGGTTTATTTGGGTCCACGGTAAACTTCCCAGTGTAATGACATTCTTCTACTGTTGCACACAAGAAACAGAAAGTACTGTTCCCCAGCTAATATAACAAGCTTATGCATGCCCTGTCATAATAAACATGCTATTAGGAGCACAGGGCACAAGTCCATCTCATCTGTCAATTCCCATCAAAAAAATTAAGGTGTAATATTAAACAGAATATCCAGGCCAGAAAGAAACAAGACACAGACACATGTTTACGGTCTACAGAGTTCACGAGGATCTTTTTTGAGACACTTGATATGGTTTCGGTTTCTTTTTGACACCTTTACCTTTTGACACATTTGCATTACCTGCCTATGCGAACAGTTTGTCTATGACAGTTTAATAAGAACAAGGTGTTCTTCTTCAGTATAAAGTACATTCAGAATTGGCAGACGTAGAAAAGAACTGGTGACTTTTCCGATGTGTTCAAACACACCACCACCTGATTCTCTTTCAAACAGTGTATATTAATGGTGATATAATCAAAATAAATTGAGATTTTAAAAACTGAAATTAATATGTACTAAAAAAAAAAAAAACCTCACTTTGTAGAAAGCAAGCTGTTTCCTGTCCAAAAAGAACAATTTGTCAAACAACTGAAAGGCGGGTCTTTTGGCATAATGTACTATAAACAGAGACACGGATAGACAGGGCTTTTGTCCTATGCCCAAGTGTTTTTAACCTAACATTCACACAGTCACACTCCAGTGGATACATCAGGGGCAACTCTGGGTTCAGTATCTTGCCCAAAGACACTTTGACCTGCAGACTGAAGGAGCCGAAAGATCAACTACCGACCTTCTAGATCGATACAGAAAGCTCTAAGATTTACGATCATTGATCTGAAAGTGATGTTCAAACAGAAGCAGACCTTTCAGCTGAATAATGATCCAAAACAAACAACCGATGAATTTCCGATGAATTTCTCAAAAAGAAATCAAGTAAAGGTCAGATCTAAATGGCAATTATACTAAATTATATAAAAGTACCGTAATTGTCGGGCTATAAGCCGCTACTTTTTGCACAAGCTTTGAACCCTGCGGCTTTTAGTCAGGTGCGGCTTTTCTAAGGATTGTCCATGATTTTTGTCATATCGTAAGACGATTTGTTTTGTTTGTTCCGCTGTTGTATGGCACTACGTTGCCTGGCGGAAGGGCATGTGATCAGACACACAGTATCGGGGTTCAAGAGTGGTATGTTGGTCACGTGTCCATCCGCCAGGCAACATAGTGCCGTACAAGTAGCGCGAAAAACAAACTTCAAAGTTGCGCTATGCGTTCAGCGGGAGTCGTGGATGACGAGCGGCGATAAACTTGCGAAAAGCAAGTTATGCTCAACTCCACCGGTGGATTCTGACAGCGTGGAAAAGTGTGAAAACATCCAGGATCACCAACGGATTTCAAAGGGCTGGACTGTTGCATGATGGAGAGGAGGACACCGCCACGGCCCTTCTGAGGGTGTTCGACTCTGACACTGACAACGAGGATTTCTTTTGTTTTGAAAGTGACAACGAAGGAAAGAAGCTGAGAGTGGATGACGAAGCCATCCTGAGCCTGTTCGTTTCCGACACTGGAGAAGAGGACTTTGGTGGTTTTAGTGCGCAGGAAGATGGTGGTGAATGACTGACTTTTCTTCTTGTTAAAGCCGTGTCACTGCACCTGAGCCTAAAAGGTTGTCTGAATCTATTTTTCTGGTGTGCTGTAGGTTATTGTTATGTACTACATTTATTACTCGTTTATGAAGCACAGTACATGTTTTGTACTTGTAATTACCGCTACTTGTACATATACCTAAAAAGTTATGCAAATATGTACCCATAACTTGTTTTTCAAAATATTAATAAAGGGGTGTGTCTCCAAACAGCCATCTCTTTCCTGACAATTCCCTTTGTGCATATTCTCTTATATATGATAAGTCAACATTGAAACACCTGCGGCCTTTAGTCAGGTGCGGCTAATGTATGTACAAAACAGGATTTTCCCCTGATTTTAGCTTGTGCGGCTAACATTCAGGTGCGCTTTGTAGTCCGGAAAATACGGTATTATATAATATGATGTGATATTATATAATATAAATTAGTAATTGTATTAAATTAAACTTCATGTGCTTGCCACAAAAAATAAAAATACTGGCAGGTGCCAGTGCTACCAATCAGTCTCTTAGTAGACACATGTATAGTATAAATGTGAAAATCCTTCTGGAGTTACTGCATTTCAAGATTGTCAGAAGACTTGACCTCTGACTTTGACCTTAAGGTTGAGGACACTGAGATTCGAACTTGTCTGAGATTTTAAGTAGATGCACCTATGGTACCAATTTCAAAATCAGTCGTCTCATTCTTGATTTATCACATTCACAAAAGTGGGTGTCCACGTCGGCCCATCCAGCGGGGTGACAACAATAGCCTACCAGTCTTTAACAGCTGAAGGGTAAAAACACAAAGACCTGTGCAGGTTGAAGGTATTGTCTTTTAACATACTTAGCATTAACTTGGTTAATTAGCAGCACAGGCAGAAAGCAAAACACTCAAATGTGTTATTTTCTGTTACTTTTTTAGCTGAAGGATGACACAGACATGACTTAAACGGACCGAAAATTGATTTTCAAGTCAAAACCGTAGTGTGATCCGTGGAATATTGATAATAGATTATCAGTATACTGCCAGCTTAACTGATTTTATTGCTTCAGCTATTTTTACCAAGTGTCTATGATTGCATATGAAAGTGAGGAAAACTCTTGAGCTGACTGTTAGTTCTTTACTTTTTGTGTCCAAGCGCAGTTTTCTGGTCAGTTTTTATTTACTCATATTATGTGCCTGGAGCACTGCAGACTTTCTAAAAGGTCTTTCAAAGCCAGTATCTGCTCATTTTCAGAATCTTTTTTTGATTAACCACTTAACACGGACCAATGAATCATTCAAGAATAAATAAAACACCTAACTCACAGTGGCGTGTCCAGCGGGGTGGCCTGGGGGGGTCACAGGCCACCCCCCCCAACCAGACTGGCCACCCCAGGTGCCACCCCAAAGGCAAAACAATAAAATTCAATCAAATATCAAATGTCCGATTATGTTTTCACGGTGAAGCTCAGATATCCGAGTGTAAGTGAATGCAGCATCGGCTTCTGCGCTATGTGCATCATGTTAGCAAAGGTAGGAGAGCCAAGCACGAAAGACGGCACTGCAGGAAACAATTTTTCGGTGAAAGAAAATGAGGACAGAATAAATGTCCCGGTAAGTAATATTAAGTTTGTTGAGTTTAGTAAACTTCGGTGAAATTAGAATACCAAGGAAAAAATAACACTTAAAGAATTATTGCAGCCGTCGAATATTTCAGACAGTATGCTACTGAGGGGAGCTAACATAAGAGTTATGAGTTATAAGATATAATCTAAGTCGTAACATTGCTGTATGGAGCTGCAGATTTGGTTGACGCAGTTTGTCCCGGACTTTCGCTATAATGAAAAAAAGACACAAAGCTGGAGTTATTCTGTCGTTACGCTGCACAGCTGCCTCTTCTCTCATTCTCTCCCCCTGCCTCTCCTGTTGCTACTTCAATCATGAAACTGATCAATGATCGGCTGATCGCTTTTCTCTCTTGTTTGTTTATCGCCCACTTTGCGACAGAAAGAGGAAACCAGCAGATGTCGCGCTAAACAACAGCAGCACGTTTAAGCTTGATCAGCTGTTGTTAGAATTTATTTAATATTACTTTCTAGTATCAGCTGATGTTTGCTGGAGCCACAGCTGTAAAGCTGCTAGTCTTGATGTCGGTTTGGATATGTGGTGAGAGGGAAACATGAAGATGATACCAGGAGATGTTCTTACTGAATCATCAGAGCTGAACAGGTGATGGAGAAACAGGTTTACCTTTTAGGTGACATGAATGAGTTGAAGGGAAGTTATGAACTGTTTCTGAGAGACAAATAACACCAGAATCCTTTTCTAGGTAGCTGACAGCTGGTAACTGTGCAGGGGCGGGTCTAGCAAAGTTTTGCCAGGGGGGCAGGTAGGGCATTAACAGGGAAAGGTGGGGCACAAAGAAATACTTTTCTTTCTTATTCTCATTTAAAATATCTCGCTTTTATTAAATAATTATCTAAATCTTACAACCAAAGTTTTTATCTGACGTAAAATGTATAGAAATCATACATATACCAACAAGACAGTGTACATATGGAAAAGATATATATAAATCTTATAAAGTTTGTATCTGTCTCGTGTATCTGTCTCGTGTGAAACCCCCCAACAAAAATTTTCTAGACACGCCACTGCTAACTCAAGCTATGCCCCAGTGTTGTGTCCACATGAAGAACCAATTTTAATATGTATCTTTAGGAGCTTTGTTGCTAGCAACAAGTCACAAAAATGATTTATTCCTCTTTTTTACAATGCAGTAAACACACAAAATCAGAATCTCACTGAAAAGCTGGGGGGGGGGGGGGGGTGGTACAAACAGGAAGGCCATATGAGAGAAAACCTAAATCACATTTCAAATGAAAGACTATGTCATTAATAAAGTGGGCTGAGTTTCCAGTTTCTAAGGCCAATGGTGTGCTCATTTTTCCTCCAGAAGAATATTATAGCACTGCTGATGTTTTTGCTCTTTGAACAAAAGGCTTCCCCCGTTAGTTTTTGCTTAAATACACTAAATTTTATATAGCACTGTTTTAAAGATGATCAAATATCCTCTTGTCCAAATAAATTAATCTCTTCAAATTTGTCCATGTCCACTGGATATGTTAAAGTTTCTGAATATTTAACTATTGTTTTTCTTTTGGTTTCTTTTTTTGTGGTTCATCAGAAAACCCTGTTCAAACTCACAGAACCATAAAAATTTCCACTCTGAGCTTTTAACTGCACCAATAAAAAAATTTTCTCTGAAGGCAAAACCTCCAAATGAACAAAAAAACCAGCATTAAACATTTCTGAGTAGTTTTCCTTTGTTTAGTCACCAGATTTAAACATTTTTTGGTATTATTTTCAGTCACTTCTCTTCAACATTTTCCCAAATGTCGCAAATAACAGAATCATGACTGATGCCAAAACTGATATTCAAATTATCAAAATGAAACAGAAAGCCAGCTACCGGCTATTTAAGCATGCAACTATGACATATAGGGTATGGAAAACACTTTCAGTTTTGTCTCCTATACAGTACCTTCAGAGAAATGGCTCCAGTTATTGTCAGTGTCTCATGCACCTACAATAAAGTCTTATCTCCAGAAGGTTTTACTTTCATTTGTAAAGTTTCATTGTCAGACAAACCAGAATTTACCGGCAGGTGCTGATTGAACTTCAGTTCAGAGACTATTCAAGAAGGACTTGATTTAAAACCAGACTTTTTTTTTTAACTTCCTATTTAGAGTCCTTGTAAATTATCCCTGTCTGTCTAGTAGAACAACAAACTTTACATCGTACGAGTGCCAAAAATCTCTCTTTGCAACATTAAACACCTAAATGTTTAACGCTAATGTCAATGTTAATCGCTGTGCAAGTTCTTTACACTTTTTTCATGCTGATATACAATTCAATGTGGGGGCAGGTGAGACATAAAAGCAAGGCTCTTATTTTTGTAGGTTAGCATATGAATGAGTGAATCTGTGTTATTATGTACTCGCCTTGTAGAACTGTCGCAGTAAATGCAGACTCTCTTCTCTGGCACCCTGCAAGCACAAACATGACAGTCTGAACAGTCATTCGGGTATCTCTCTCACACACACACACACACACACACACACACACACACACACACACACACACACACACACACACACACACACACACAGACAGACAGAGTCACAAACACATACAAAGACTCACAAATAAACATGTAGCATGCAAAAAGCACAGTACAGATAATAGTGGAGGATACAGGGTGAGATAAAACTGTAAAGGTTTTGCATTATATTTTGTGCTTCAACCGAAAGCAGTTTTTCCTCTACTAGAAGCTCAAGTCCGTATCTGTGTCAGATATCTGTGGTTTCATCTGCACAAAAACACTAAAAAACAAATTGCAAATCTTTTTTTTCTTTTCCCCCCTCTTCATCTAACTATTTATTGTCTCTCAGCTAGATGGTAACAGAAAGACCTCATATCAAATCTTTCAAAGCCAATAAGTGTATTTCCCATAACATGGCTCAATTCCTCTAAATAATTCTGCTATTGCCATTACTGGAAAATAACACAGTATAACAAAATGTCAAATATGCAATGGAATTTTCCAGATAAGTTGTTCTATGGGCATTGATAAGATATCGCCTCAGTGAGCACCACTTATCCAGCAACTTACTTTACTTGTAAAGGCAAAAACTGTGTTACTGACTGCTGTTCCTGAGAAAGACAGACATGTCAACAATACTTAATAAAAACCCACTAGTGAATTACATTCACAGGAACCTGTAAGTGTAATGCAACTGTAACGTCACTGCCTGTGTGCGTTTTAAATGCTGCTGTGATGAAAGTAATGATCTGAAAGTTAGTAAAATGGTTGATTATGGATGATTATAAGCTCTTCCAATGAGTTTAAAATGTAAGTTTTAGATTATATGAGCCATATGGCGGTGCAGCGGTTAGCACTGCCAGCTCACAGCAAAAAGGTCCTAAGTTTGAATCTAATCTGAAGTCTTTCTGTGTGGTTTCTCTCCTGCAAGAGTCCTCTCTGGATTCCTCTCAAAGTCTAAAGACAAGCATAGGGTTTGGTAAATTAATAATTAGGGATGGGTACCGGTTCTGACATAAACGGTAGTAACCAGACCGAAAAGCAGCGCACATTTCGGTGCTTTATTTCGGTGCTTTTTTTTCCTGAGCTGTGATACACTTCTAGCCAATCATTTTACGTTTCCGAGGATAGTAGGCGGGCCCAGGTACGTACGTTCAGTTAGAGCAGAGCTACAGATTAAAAATGCCCAAGGCGAAGCGGTCAAAAGTCTGGCTGTACTTCACAGCAAAAGATGCAAACTCAGCAGCCTGCAACAAGTGCTTTAAGCTGATACTGTGATACTGTCAAAGGAGGTAACACCTCAAATCCGATGAAACACCTGGCGACGCATAGCTTTTTTTTTTAAAAGCCAAGAAATGCGCTGTATTTGATAGCTTGCTGCGAGACCTCACACCGAGCGCATCTACTGCGGGTGTGGTGCCTGTTATCAGACCCGGAGTTAGCAACATCCCCAAAAACCCGAAGAGGAGAGTCCTGGCCCCTAGCCCTGCCAGTGTAGCAGAAATGATGACGGATGATGATACAGCAGCAGCCGTTCTTCTCTGCGTGAGTAGCTTAATGTTGTTCGTGTGTAATTTACGTTGAGTAGGCTAACCACGTTATTACATTAATGCATGTAAGGTGAACTAGCAAACATCATCATAGCTACATGCGGCTGTCTTCTTGTTTGATGGCAGATACTCCCTTCACCCTGGCCAAAAAGGCTAAAATGACCAAAGAAAAAGAGGGAAACAGTTAAACATGAGAGGTTTTTGGATAAAGTTTGTGTTTTTTCCATTGTTTAAGCACTGCTTCCAGCCAAGAGTGATACCATATATGCCCCACAGCTGCAGAAAAGGCTAACATTGTTATCTTTTTACAAAAAACAGCTGAACATGAGAGGTTTTTGGACCAATTTTGTGTTCTCCATTCTTTAAGCACCGGTTTGAGCACCGTTTGAGCACCGGCACCGTTTCAAAAGTACCGATTTGGCACCGGTATCGGATAAAACCTAAACGATACCCATCCCTATTAATAATCCTAAATAGACTGTAGGTGTGAATGTGAATGGATGTCTCTCTCTCTATGTGTTAGCCCTGCAACAGACTGGGGACTTGTCCAGGGATAGGCTCCAGCTCCCCTTAGACCCTGAATTAGGGTAGGATGAATTATAGCCATGGTCAGATCACCATCTGTGTGATATTAGCCGTCAGTACTAAATTAAGCAAACAGGAGGCTTGATGTGCAGCATGTGGTAGGGTTGCTGTGCCCCTCCTGTGAGCTGATGCCCAAAATGCCCGTATAAAAGATAATCTTTTGTACAAATTGAACAGGAAAGCCAGTCTTGGAAACTGAGAGTTTATAGCAGTCCAAAGCCTGCTTGTTTGGCTAATAATGCTCATAACAAGCACTTCAACCGTCAACATAACCATTTAAGCTTAAACAGCCTGGACCCCCCCCCCCCCCAAAAAAAGTGTGTCTTCATTACTATTAAACTGTGTCAGAGGTGGGAAATCCTCCAAGCAGAAACCCCCCAAGTGTTGTTTAACCGATACCAAAAAAACAGTTAGTTTCACCTAACCCGCTGCAAAAAATAAAAGCTTTTAAAATGACCAAGATAAGGTTTCAGTTTAAAATTGTGAATTTTGTAAAAGGAAAAGGAACTCATTGACAGCTGTGCAATTTCTTCCTAGAACTTTATGTGCGTGCAAAAAAGCAAAAAACAAAGGCAGTATTACCATGAAGTGACAGAAAAGGAAATATAACTTCCCTGAAGGATGATCACAAAAAAACAAAACCCAGATATGTAAAACCGTGTGGGCTGCAGAAAAAATGGATGTCAGTGTTTAAACAGGGGGCAGATGGGAGGTCTGTAAAAATATCATCAGTCACTAAGTGGCTCTAACCAAGAAGCCTTGCAGCTGTGAATTCTACAGAAGTGACACAATTACATGGAAAGGGCTTGTTTCACTCCTATGGATGACACAATTTTCAGCATTTCACTTCCTGCTGAGGTCCCATGTTCCCTCAAGCAGTTTGTGAGAGTCATAAAGTCTGCTAACAGGACTGTTGAAATGTCACGGGAGCATGCTTGGGTGTGCTGTACCTCCAGGCAGGCCAGATGAACGTCTTTGATAATACAGTTGCTCCCAGACAACACAGACTGCTTTAGCAAAAGGCAGCTCAGCTCGAGGGTAGCTAGACGCACTTTACCATCTGCACACAAGTAAGAGAAATGCATAAATAAGTATCAAATATAACACATTGTTTCCTGTTAGGTCAAAAATCTAAGAAATGCATCACATGCATCATATCATGCAAAATGGCTATACATGGTTTGTGAGCTTTAACAGCTAAAGTTTCTACCTCATTTGCATTTGCCGGGTTAGAAATTCTCGTAACAAATGTTTTTGCTCAGTGTGCCAGTGCATACACTATATGTTCAGCTTAGCAATATGCAAATAAAATGAACATCAAAAGAAGAAAAAAAAAGAAGGTACTTTTTTTTTCTTTTTTAAAGGTATGAAACACCACACCAAATGTGGAAGTGTGTATGTGTTACCTGGCAGTGCAGCTTGGCTCATAACTCTAATAAGTCTTTCTACAAGGACCACGCTGTAAGAACTCCTCTCCTGGTCTGGAACTGGCAACTGCAGACGCTCCAGAAGATCAAGGTTGATACCTACAAACAAATTAAACAGAAAAACAAAGTAAAAGAAAATGCCAATTCTGAGCCACGATCATTAAGGCTGTCATCTTGACTCGTCTTTATTCTGGGAATCTAACGTATGTAATATGTTTAATTGGTTCATCAGCAGCACAGATGGAAGGCAAATCACTGTAAGCCGTAGAGTTTTACTTCCTAAACAGCTGCGACACCACTCCACCACATTTAGGTTTTTTTAGCTGAAGGATGACACAGACATTACTTAGAACCTAAAATTATTTATGAAGTCAAAACTGAGGTGTAATCATAAAAAAGGGACCTAACACACGAGATAAACGACTGCTGTGTCCACAAATAACAGACAAACTAGCAAAGAACCAATTTTAAATTGTATCTTTAGGCACTTCGTTACTAGCAGCCCGTTGCAGAAACACATCATTTAATCCCATGTATTTAGCTGAATGAAAAGATAACAGTTTGACAGGCAGTAAAGAGTATTTTTGCATGAAGACGCTGATTCCTAAAGACCTGTTTACCAAAAATGTGGAGTGTGTTCTTAAAAACTGTGAAGAAACTAAAGAAGTGGGGGACATCTGTATAGTGAAAAGGCATTTAATTCTATTCTACAAGAGAAGAAACTGCATGTTTTATGAAATAGGAAAAAATCCTTCTACTGTTCACTGAATCCTTATATGAAATAGTCTCAGTGGAAAGGTGACTTGTCTAGAAGCCATTCTTAAGGAAAAATGCTGAAAAGACTGAAGTATGCTAAATTACAAAAGAACCGGACAGGAAATCAGTGGCCACAGGTCTGATGGAGTGATGAATGCAAATTTTAAATTTCTGGTTCAAATTGTTGTCAGTATCTACAGAGGTCTTCAGGAGAGAGATACAAAGGTTTGCAGCCACATGTAAAACAGTGTGGAGACTCAGTTTTAGTTTGAGGTGTCATTTTTCCAGCTGGTGTTGCAAATCTGGTCAAAATTTATGGATTTTGATCCACCATGCAATACTAAAAGTATAGATTTTTCCGCCTAACATTGATCCCAAACACACTGCCATTGCAGTGGAAGCATATCTGGATAGAAATACACACAGTGGATCACTATCAGTCATGGATTGGCCTCCCCAGACGTCAACATTACTGAAGCAGTGTGAGATCACCTTGGCAAAAAACCAAACAAAAGGCAGCCAATATCTAAAGAAGAGCTCTGAATGTCCTTCAGGAAACCCGGAGAAGTATTCCTAAAGACTACTTAAAGAAATCAGAAGAAAGTTGCCTGAGAAAGTTCAGGCTGCGATGAAGAATAACAGTGGGCATACCAGACACTGACTCTCAAGCTGGTTACAACAGAAACATTTTGCTTCATGTACTGTATGCCTTCACATGTTTTAATAAATTACTGCACCTATTTCCAAGACCTTTGCACAGTGCTGTGTAACACTGAGTGCTCAGGTAGAGTAGAAAAGCACTATATAAGAACCAGTCCATTTACCAGTTGCTGTATACAAACAAATGAATCTACATGTATTTTAAAGAGAACAATCACACAGCCCTTGAAGCAAACAGATGTCAATAATTTTCTTTGTTACTTGATATTCATTCACTTAAATAGAGAGACAAAAGCCTTATTATTACATGTCAAAAGGTTTATGCCAGTGGACAGATTATGTTAACAGTGAGCTTTTGCTTACCTTTGCTGTGTGAGAGAGCGTAAAGTAGGCAGAGGACAAACAGCGCATGGTAGTCGTCACTGGTGCAGTCAAGGGCACTGTACACCATGTCTAAGAACGGCCTGCAGGGAGCGAGAAAGAGACAACAAAGAGAACATAGCTTCAGTTAACAATTCTGTCTTTCCCATTTTCAATTCTTTAGACTTTTAGATGAGGTTTACATCGCACTGCGCTCACGTGTGTTTGTATTTGTGTGTGCGTGCATGTACCTGCTCCTCTGTGTGTGTGTGCGAGTAGCTGCAGCTGTCTTCTCCTCATCAGTGATGTTCTGCTCTGTCAGCTCTGACACCTTACACTTCTCCATCACCACCATTTCTATCTCTGCACAGATACACACACCGCGAGATGCATACTTAGTATTTACTTACATAAATCTCCACATATTTGGAGAACCACCTACCTCACAGAGTATCATTCACATCACAAATTTAGCACACTTACAGACACGGAACAAAGAGGCTCTAAAACGTATGGACCAACTGAAGTGTGAAGGTCTTAAAACGTACTAAAGCTGCCAGGAAACCTCACATGTGTTCCTCACAGTATTTAGAGCAAGCAGGTTAAAATTAGTAATTTATAGTAACACATCAATAGACAAAGGAATATTTAAATCTATTATGAAGAAAAACAGATCTATTTTTAAACGTATTCTTTAAAATGTTGGTAATTTTATCTCTTGTTTTATCAGTTAACAGTGGTAGGCGTCTTTGTTCCATCCCAAATGGTACTCATGTCATTCTGAAACCATCTTCCCCTGCAGCCCATGACCACATTTGTGCTTTTAAAAAAAATGAGTAAAGAAAAAAAAGGTTGAAGCTGTTAATGCCTCAGTATAAATCAAAGCATAAAAAAAAGAATCATTTCAGATGCGTGAAATGGTCACATTTTAATACACACACACACACACACACACACACACACACACACACACACACACACACACACACACACACACACACAGAGCAGGAGTGAGAGACAGGCGGAGAGATGAGGAGCACAGGATGGAGTATCGCTGTGGGAACCAATACTGCTACGTGGATTGTGCTCAGCACAAGATCAGTGGTAGCCATGATGATCATGGGGAAATTAAATGGTGCCAAGAAGAGGATGCAGCAAAAAGAGGGAGTCCTCATCTTAAAACAAGCTAAAGAGACGGCTTCTGTTCTGATTGTGCAGCGTTGCCTGTTTTTTACTCCTGTTACTTTTTCCAGGAATCTTTTATTTCCTGAAAAAAAAAATGATGAGGCTGTATAATATAAATTTAAACACAGCATTTTCTTGTAGCTGCAAATGAAAAGCAGCAAAGCCACCACATTTCCAGTGAAAAATGTCAGGTGTTCTTTCTTTAAAGAGTTCTCTCTCTTTTCTCTTGAGGATAACCAGAGTGCATGGGAGACCACATTGGATTTATGGCAGTGAAGAAACACTCACAAACACAGTCCTGTACTGCTGTGTCCAGCGAGACACACACTCACCTTCCGCCGTCTCCCCACTCGCTCTGCTTCCCTTAGAACTCCCACCTGCTCCTATTCCCTCTGTACCTTTTCCCTTTTCCCTCTCTCCTCCTCTGCCACTGTCATCATCCCAGCCCTCTTCTAGTCCTCCTCCTGCACTGCTGCTTCCGCCCCCAGCCCTTTCATCATCTTCCTCTTCGCCCAGGTTCTTGTAGTTTGGCCTCTTCTGTGTTCTTTTGCGGCCACGATGGCGGGACAGCTCCAGTGAGCGCTCCAGAGACTCCGGAGGCTTGATGAAGCGGCGCATACCTCCCGCACTTGCCTGATGGATAGAAGCAAAACAGGACAGAGGCCAGGGTATGAGGAGAAAAGGAATATATCACCTGTGGATCACTCAGTTATTATTTTAGTCAACAACACATAACCATAACCTTCAAAACTGTTTTAAAAATAACATCACAAATGTACGAGCTGCAATCCAAAAGACAGATACAAAACTTTTCCATAAAAAGCCAAAGGAATTCCTGATGTTCTGATTTGTGGTCGATCAAATTTTTAAGGTTGTCTCACTGTGCACCTCTAGGCTGTTTTCAGTGCTGATGCTATTTTTAAAACAACCTGTGGAAGTCCAGTTCTGACAAGTTTCACATGTGTATCTGCAATGCAAGCCTGAACTTCTCCACTGTTTCAAAACAGAGAGCCTCAAGAGTTTCCTTTTGGAAAAGAAAAAGAAACTCAAGCTCAAATCAGAGGACCACCGCTGGTGTTGAGAGAAGAGTCCATTGGTGCAGCTTAAAAATTCTTGCACTTTAAATGCAATGCGATTGGGGTACAATGTTTTGATGGCTTGTAACAAAGTTTGAGTCATTTCTTTCAGATGCTTCAGGATATCAGAGTAGTCAGTAGTCATTACTTCGAGTCAGCAGTATGACTCTATGAATAACCGTATGAGCTGTTGAAAATGTTCCCAACTGCACTCCTCACCTGACCGAACATCTTTAGACTCATAAATTCTTGACTCCTATGCTCAAAGCTGCTGTTTGCTCTCTGGGTTCTAAGCTAGAGACCCAGCAATGATGACTGCTGATATGCATGTCAAGTATGTAGACTTCAAACTTCTGCAAAACAGAAATTTGACTGTGAACACTCACACGTGTGTTCACAACAGGACATCCATCTAAAACAGCAGATGCACAGAAAGCAGCCCAGAGGTGCACAAAGAGAAAGCCTTGCAGGTAGGGCTGTGCGATATGACCAAAATCTCATATCCCGATATAAGAATTCTATCGTCCCGATAACGATATAAATCACAAAAATGTAACATTTTCTGTAAATTCTGTGAATCTCGGGCAGCTCGACTTGCGGGAAGTGTTTCCAGCTGCGCATCATGTAGCTGGAGTCGAGTGTTTTTAACCGATGCATGAAACTATACATTTTTAGACAAAAGGTGTAACGGCCGCCGTTTTCTTTGTGAGTATTTATTACACGGCGTGCTGCAGGGAAAAGCCTGTTCTAACGTTTGAGTCTAAGGTTTATTTTTTAGCACCTGACAGCTCTTTAATTCTCATCCGTAAATAATCTGCTCTTTCACGTGATTCAGTTTATTTTGAAAAGTCTCAACAGGATCTTGAGCTTTACTATGAAAGGTTTATGTGGAACATAAACAAGCGGACACGCGATGCTGTTACCGTCATTGTTGGTAACCACAACGCATAAAAACAGGCGCTTGTCCGTTCGTAGTGTGGTTATATTAAATATAAGAGAAAGAGAGAAATTTAAGAAATTAATATAGCCACTACAGTGACCATCAAAACCATGAAAAAATATTGTCGTAAACAGTTTATTTTGCGACACCACGAAACAAACGATAGCGTAAAATGAAACGATAGATGTTTTTATATCGTCATCCGATATATATCGTTATATCCAACAGCCCCACTTGCAGGGCAATTAAAATCAGTTATGTAAACTAGATATCATGTATTTAAGTCTTTTTGGCAGGGCAAAAGATAGGCAGTGGTCCAAACAAGAGAAACAACAAAGGAAAGCTGTCAGGTGGTAACAGGAAATGCGATAAGCCCCCGAAAAAAAATTAACACATGAACACAAGTATTTGCAGAAATTGCGTATTTAATTCCATCTATATATAATTTTACTTGTGTCTATTTATTGTCACACTAATTACAAAGTCTTACAGTAAACATACACTGATGTTAATCAAAAAGCCACTTCCCACTTCATACATTTTTGGACTAGTTCCTCTCTCACACACACAAAAACACACATGCGCTTTGAGGCCCTTCTGTGTGGCCATACTCAAACTTTGAGAAACCCACTTTCCACATACAGCCCCCAAACCGACACCAAAATGCACATGCACACAATCCCACAGGAAACAACTCGTAAATGATAAAAAAAAATGCTGAGCAGTGCTGTTAGGGCTGTCACTTACAGTAAGTATAACATGTGTAATTGTGACAATCTTCCTGTTGCACGTTTTAATCACAAACTCCTTACTGCTGCACATGAATATGAAACTCCAGGACGTTTCAGAGACTGCAAGTAATCATAAAGCAGTCATTTCAAAACTTGATGATCCTCTAGTTCATTTTCTACATACAGCACTAATAGTCTAGTCTGACGGAGTTATGACTTCAGGTAAGATTACAGTTAAACAAACAGCTGACCAAACAGTTAAGAGTGGAAAACAACGTCTCATATTCATGTTGATGTAACGTCGACATGTGTTACCCGTGTTAACATTTCTGCACACCATGTCCTTATAGGTCAGAGCTGGTTTAGGGTTTTATAAACAGCTTAAATTTGTGGGTGATTACTGTATAAAGCCAATAATTAGCAAATTAATCTATTAACTAACTGATTGAAATTTAATGAGCAACTACTGTTATCAGCACTTTTTCTCTTTTAGAAATTATAAGAAAATGATGACGAGGTATCTTCTGAGATCCACGTTGATCCATGTATTTTCAGCTTTATGTTCTACCAGAGAAGCTTAGCAGGATTAAGTTGAAACAGCATCCTTCCTGATCTTTTATCAAACCTTGGTGCAATCCTTCACTGTTTGAAACAAGCCATTTGGCTCCTTTACTTTTTCCTTTAAGCCATCGGTCCTCTGATTGGCTCCCCTTGCAAATAAAAAAAGATTTCAGTATCAAGTAAGAGGGGCTCATGGGGACTACTTGTACATATGCTAACCGTGCACTTGCAAATGAGCAACCACTATTTCAACAACTCATTGCAAAAACAGGAACTACGGAACATCGTAAAAGGAACTGATATATTTCATTCATCCTCTGATTTAGCAATTAATTTACTAAGTATTTATCAGATTATTAAGGAATTACAATAATGATGGTAGTGGCTATAAAACTATACAAAACACACACTTTAATGGCTTCAGGGATGATGCGAAACAGGACTGAATTCCAAGATAATCCTTTCTCTCTGGTTTCATTTCGTGAAAAGATTCACCTGCTCTTACACCGAGAGGAAGAAAACTCTGTATCTCACACTGAAACTGGGTGGCCTGATTTCACTGAAGTTCTTGTGCTAACACAAACCACCAAACACAAACATGAGCACGTGACCACGTCAAAACATACATGCACTTACATACGAGCAGGTGTCTGAAACCATCCTCCTTATTCAAATGTGTGCCTAGGATAAACCCAGTATCAGTTTCTCTCCATCAACCTCTGGTGAAGGTATTGTGGATGAATCACAGCAAAAAGCTGCATATTTATATACATCATTTAAAACCCTCGCTTTGGCCCTTTCTCCTCCATCTTTTCTTTCTTTTTTATTAATTTCTTATGACACAAAGGTATTCTTGTAACAATTAAAGTCTTAAACATGTTGCCACTATTATTTTATTTCACGCTTTTTAATTTAAAATTCAGAAAACCTTAGTTATTAGGTTTTTTCCCCATGCTTTAAAAATACTCACATACACTGTGTGTTACTGGTAGGATTACATTGTAGTTACTGCTAAAAACACAGTGTGTATTTTGTCAGAGACAAACCACAAACCAGTATCAGTGTGTGTGTGTGTGTGTGTGTGTGTGTGTGTGTGTGTGTGTGTGTGTGTGCGTGTCACACCTGCTAGCTGACTATATTCTGGTAAACCACTCGCAGTCTAAACCAATGCTGAGAAATTACTGGAGGTCAGGGAGCATGCACGACATATCTACAAACACACACCCGCTTGAAAGTAGGGTGCCATTTGCAGGTCAAAAGATAAACCCAATTTTCCTGCACAGTAAACGAACTGCACGAACTTACGTTACGCAAAAAAAAAAAAAAAATACTGCCACATGCATGCAAATATCAAAAACATGTATCTAACTGGTGCACTTGCAAGTAAACACATCTACAAAAGTGTGAGAGAAAGAGAGAGAAAACACTTCTTCCAGGAAAGAGATCTGGGTTAGGTGAGCCAGCTCTGTCAGTGTTCCATCATGTGACCTAATTTCCTGCCACATCAAAGACGAACAGGAGGTGCCATTTGACCACCTGCGCAAAAACAGAGCCCATACCTCATATGTCTGCTGTTTTATCTACAATAAATCAATCTATAACACGGTACATGTGATTTAGCAGATACGAGTGCAACTTCTGAGTATCTACTTGGCATCTTTAGGAATAGTTAGTAGAACTTCCTCAATTAACCATGGTGATGTCACACAAATGTGTGGCATGCATAACACTTGTTCGCTGCACTAATGTGCTCATTAGCGTTTTTACATGCACCAGAACAAAATGCCAAATACACTGCTGCAGGGTAAATGCCAGTAAATCACACAACCTGCACCGGTATCCATCTTATCAATGCCAATCAGTCAGAAAAAGAATAATTAATGTGCAAACGCAAATTTGTGTTGCCTAGTGGAACGGAAAAAATAAATAAATTACCCCCGGTAAAAAAAGAAAACAGTAACTCATGGATAAACACAACAAATATGATTTGTTAATCTACTTGATTTTACTTAAGAGAAAAATATATAAACAGGGAAAGTGATCTTGAATGAATATCTGGCAGGTACGTATTTGGGTCTGGCTGCCTCCTGTTGTGGTACACCAAAGCTGTGAAGACATCACGCCTCTAGTTATATTCACTGAAAAGGTAGGCCGTTTCTTACAACAGCCAGAGAGCTCTTGCGCGCGCACGCACAGACACACACACTCAGCACAGAGAATAACCACAAGGGTTCTCAGAAACGCTCACTACCTCGGCACACCCACCTGGCTTTAAAAGCAGATGGTCAAAAAAAAAATGTAAGAAGCAGGGGCGGGGCGATGAAGGAAGAGAAACTGAATCAAGAGTAGAAAATGAGAGGTGAGGGGAACTGGATGGGGAACATTAGGTGATGAAAGGGGAAGATTAAAACGGTGGCAGAAAAGAAGAGGGAAATTACAAGAATATGCAGATGGAAATTAAAGGGCACGGAGCAGTAAAAGGAAACCGAATGCTGCTATCCAACGCCGTGGCAGGAAGACCGAGAGCACGACAGGAATCAGGAGTGTTCAAAAAATGGAAAGGGAAGAAAAAGAAAAGTCAAGTAATTTGCATATTGCTGCCTTGATGTGGGTGAATCATGGAGAAAACCATGACCCTTCGATCTCATAACCACCTACGCACACTTCTGGAACACAACTGTGTGTGTGTGTTGTGTATGTGTCCATGCGGTTGCTTCGTAGGTGTGAGTGTGCACATTTCTTGTTTGTATGCTGTACTCACTCACAGTTTTACCTGTTACAGTACAGTACAGTTTACAGTACATTAACATATACAGTCAAAGTGTGTGTGTGTGTGTGTGTTACCGTGCTCTTGTGCGTGCTGTGAATATCTGTCGGTGTGGTGAATACAGACAGATCTCCGTTGAAAATAACATCTGCAAGGGCATTGACCAGTGGCTGATAGTGGATGATTAGAAACACCTGAAAAACAAGAACATAAACACAAAATAAGTAAAATCAGTTTCTGGGCCACTAGAGCTGATTAGAAAATAAATTATACTGTTAAAAATTCATTTAGACATGATCATCTGCACCAACATGTAAGCATTGCAAATTACACAAATATAACTGGCTCCCTTTAGTTAACACGATTTACAGTCAATGGCCACTTTATTAAGTGTGTGTTAATGCAAATACCTGGCAGGAATTCATGTAAACATAAGCAAGGAATTCAAACCAAGCATCAAAATAGGGGAAAGGGGTGAGTTAAGCTACTCTGAACGTGGCTGTTGGCGCCAGACTGGCTGGTCTGACCATTTCCAAAACTGCTGATCTGCTGGGATTTTCCCACACAAACATCTTTAGAGTTTACAGAGAATAATCTCTAAAAACAAAAATATCCAGTGAGCAGCAGTTCTCTGGGAGAAACTGCTTTGTTGATGATGTCAGAGGTCATAGGAGCGTGGCCAGACTGCTTCGATAACTTCGATAACAGTAACTCAAATAACCACTTGTTGAAAACTCAGAAAACTGAGCCTACAATTTGGAGCATAGGTTCAACAAAACTGGACAACATAATATTGGAAAAATATCATCTGGTCTGATGAGTTTCTCCATGAATCCATCCTGCCTTGTATCAGCAATTCAGGCTCCTGGTAGTTCTGGTGCGGGAGAAATTTTCGTGCACACTCCCAGAGTATTGTTGCTGATACTTTATGACTATAGTGCACCCATCTTCTGATGGCTGTGTCCAGAAGGACAACGCACCATGTCAAAAAGCTCATATAATCTTAAGCAGGTTTGTTGACCATAACTATGAGTTCAATGCACTCAAAAGGCCTCCACAGTCACAAGATCTCAATCCAGCAGAGCAACTTTGGAATGTGGTGGAACGGGAGATTCATATCATAGATGTGTAGCACCTGTAATGCTGTCATGTCAATATGGATCAAAATCTCAGGAATATTTCCAGGACTTTTGTTGAATGTATTCCATGCAGAACTAAGACAGTCCAGGAGGTAAAAGTTGGTTAAAGCAAGTAATAATAAGGTGTAAGTAATAACTAATGCAGCATAAAGTAAAGTTTTATTTCCATTATTCACATAATAAAGCTAGTAGAAAAGGCTTTACAAAGAGCAGCTTGACTGTATGACAATACACCACTGGATTAAGCAGCCACAGCAAGATTACACTCACAAGAGTGTCAGCAGGCAGGCAGGTGTGTGTGTGTGTGTAACTTACTTGAGACAACAGATAAAGGGACACTTGAGGGTTGATCTTCCGCTCTTCAGACTAAAGAGAGAGAAAGAAACAAGAAGATTTAAGGTGATATATAATAACAACAAGAACATAATGTGTGTGATAATCATTTAGTAGTACGAATATAACAGTCATGACCCATATTGCAAACATTTATCATGTCAAAAGAAAATTTGATTTAAACAGTGTTTTAACTGTCTAATGTTCAACTATCTGCATTTATAACTCATAATAATTACGCTTTCACCTGGAATATAATCTTTTCAGCTCACCTTTGTTTTTTTATAGATATGTTAGGGCTGTGTGATATGACACAACACACTGGATGATGAAACATTGTGCTGTTGCAAAACATGTTGCAATATTTTTTCATTGCTTTATATGACAATTTGCAATAGTCACCACGGTGTAAAATAGTATGCAGAGTTTATGAATGAGAAGCAAAAATTAGCTGTCAGGTGCTCGAACTAAACTTTACATTTAAATGTTAGAATAGGCTTTCTCTGTGGCACACCATATAATAAAGATCAAGATAACTAGTCATTACAACTTGCATTCATAAATATATATGGTTTCATGCATTGGTCAAAACACTCGACCCCAGGTATACGATGCCCAGCTGAAAACACTTCACACAAGCCGAGTTGCCTCATTTATATTAGGAGTGTCTGCAATGCAGCATACTATGCAAAAGATATGTGGAAGAACAGAACAACACGTCTCTGAATGAACTTAACAGTGTGCTAGGACACTCTGCATTTGAGTCAAGTTTCCCGACAACCATACAGGAGCAGTAATGATAGCCAGAGTGAAGAGTGAAGTTGTGTGTGTGGTCATCTAGTGTGTAAATCTGGAAGGGGTGGGGAACTCCAGGGCTCAAGGGCCGATGTCCTGCAGGTTTTAGGTATCACCTTGGGTCAACACACTTGAATCAGATGATTAGTTGTTTACCAGGACTTTGCAAAACTTCAAGACATGTTGAGGAGGTAATCTATCCATTTAAATTAGCTGTGTTGGATCAAGGACACATCTAAAACCTGCAGGACACCGGCCCTTGAGGCCTGGAGTTCCCCACCCCTGCACTACAGGATAATGCCACATAAGGCCCATATTTATTTCATTTTTGATTATTTACTTTAAATGTAAAAAAAGAAATAGTACTTTTCATACGGTGATTACATAACTATTCACTGAATTTATAGAAAATGCATTATAATGATATATAGTGTTATTGGGATAGAGGGAGAGAGTATTAAAAGGCTTACTGACCAATCGAAGCACTTTACACCACACATATGGGATACTTTCTATGTTCTATGTAATTTAAGATTTTACCAAATCATATGCAGGCACAGAAGACCATGCAAACTCCACATGGAAAGGCCCCTGAATGGTTTGAACTCAAAACCTAGTGGTAACCTCTATGTCACCCACACAGCACCGCCTGCACAAACTGGCAAATACCTAACCTAACCGTAACTTCTAACTCATAGCTTTTCTGAGGTGATCAAGCAAAACCACTGGTTAGTCATTAATCAAGCTAAGAAAAAAAAACTACTACTGCAAACTGAACATTTTTCAACTTTTTAATTTTTCAACTTGATAATTAGCTTAGGAACAGAACCGTACTACACTGCATGTGTGAAATGAAAGGAGGAAACCACTTTAACACAACACACACTTCAACTTTGAACCTGTGAACATCAGTCTAACCAGATGTATTCAGAAATGCACTCCAGAGTAACGTACCGTCTCAGGACTGACCAAAGAGTAAACATAGAGTGGCAGAAAGAGACGGTTGAGGAGGTGGTCGGTTAAAACGTCATTAAGGAATTCACAGTTGATGATGAGGATATCGTTTAGGTAGTGGAGGTGGTCAAGGTGCTCTGCTACCAGGTCACTTAGCTTCCCCCTGTTTTTATGTCTAAGACAGACAGAAAATAAATAAATATATATAACATAGAATAATAAGCATGAGCCAGATCAAGGCTTCAAACAAGGACACTGCTGACATCTAGAGGCTACAGTGAGAAAAACACTTACTCTTCATCCGTCTGTACACACTTGTCCAGTTCGATGACGTGGCTGCCGATAAACCAGACCAAGTTACTGAAATATGGGACCGCGGTCTTATCTCGAATGTAGTGCAGCATGTGCTGGTTGTCCACTAGAGAGAGTAGAGGCATGGAGAGTTATTATCAAGGTCAGTTCCACAAATACAAAGACTCATTCATGTGTACACAAAACATGTGATCCTCGAGGAATACCAGAATATAACCAGATAATTATACACATTTAAAAGCATATTAAAATTAAAAAAAATTAATTATTTAAAAAAAAAATACCCAAAGGGTCAAAATAAGGACACAAATTGTCAATCCACTATCAATAAGGCCAGATGAATTTCCCTTTTATATGTTAATTAGTCAAGAATAAAATGCTTTGCCAATCAGTTTTTGCTCTGTTTAACCCAAGCTTGTGGCCTGAGCTTTCCAGATGCACCCTCTTGAGAGGTGGTCAGTTTAGGTAAGAGCAGTTTTCACACATTAGGTGTGTTTACATATGTTGGGATTACCACTGTATTGGTGGAATGAGTGTTCATCAAATGGGTGCACAGTCTGATTTCCTGCTTTAAGTTATGCTATTCAACTGAGGCCTGCAAATTTAAAGAAGGATTAAAAAAAAGCTTTGAAGGATGGGCCTGACCTCTTCGGCTTGCTCCTAACGTCTGCTTAGAGAAAGGCAGCTCCAGGATTATTAGCCACAATTAGAATTTGACCGATATTTTTAAGGCTAATATTGACACTGATATTTGCTGATATTTTATTTCTTCCAGGCAAACAAAACAGAAAAAGTTTCCTAAACATCTGTTATTAGTAAAGAATCATTTAAGTTGTTAACATTCTACTTGGATCATTTGTTCACGTGTTTTGTCAAGAGGCAGGTGCAGAGTGCCCTCTGGTGGCCAAACTATGCAACATCAATGCTGAAAGCATGCCTGAAAAGTATTTCTCCTCTGTCATTACTACTTAAACATTACATTTATTGGTCATTAAAAATGCTGATACTTCTGGATCATCAAATAACTTTTATTGATAAATCGGTCAGTCTTTAACCACTGCACTGCCTGCAGTCAGATTAGATTGAGGCTTAGCCATGTCTTGGGGAAGAATACTAGAAAATAAGAAACTATCTGTCCTATTGCTGTAATAATTTTTATTTCTATTATATTGCGAGCCTTTCAGTGTTAGAGCGCAGATTTTATTTGGGGCAAATATACACAGAACAAAGTGAATTTGTTCACAGTTAACTGGAAGGTGAAAATGTTTTTTTAAAACCTGACAATGCAATCAAAGTTCTGCAGGTCTGCTTATTTAGAGAAAAAAACTTGTTTAAAAAAAATCTGGTCAAGTCAATATGGTTTCTGGTGCTTATGGGTCTAACTGCAGAACTTTAACAAGCACAGTTACACTGAACTCCTCCAATAATAGACTTTTTTTTGTTTTTTGTTTTTGTTAATTTAATTTGAACTTTAACATACAAGGGTTTTTCAGGGGAAAACAGACAATCAAAAGAAACACAGAAGTAAATGTTCTTTAAGTGTTGACTTAGGTGAATGACAAAAGCAACATCCTGTAGTAAACACCACCAGTCGAATTATAGTAACACTTTTTCATGGAAAATCAAAATGCAAATAAAACCACATGGTTATTATACTTCCAATCCAGACAGGTCAAATTGAGACAAGTAATGCATGAGCAGCCAAATTAAATTCATGAATTACACAATGGATAGGGAGACACTGACTAAATAACCACAGTGATCAAAACTGTTGAGCCCATCACCAAAATAAAAACCAACATGTGGGGCTTAGCTGAAAATTAGGTCGTTGGAACAACAAACCCAAGAAACAAAATGAGACTGTTTTTTACTGCATGAATGAAGTGGATGATACAGAATGATTGAAAAGAATTATGCTAATACTCCATACATTTAGAACAAATACACCATTAGGAGCAAGCAGGGCAGGGTAACAATTCACATTAAAGCTCCCCCCAAAACCCCCAGACTAAGTTAACACTATAGAGCAGAGGTGTCTTGACATCATTCAACACATGAAGAAGAGTAACTGTAAAGAAACTGAACAGGATACCAAGCCCTGAGAAAAAGACTGAATGAATGGAACCAACTTACATGAAACTGGAGTTAGGCAGATGGGACGCGCAGAAAGAGGAGGAAGAGGGAGGGGAGAGACAAAAGAGGAAGAGTGGTTGTTGATAAAGGAGAGGGGGGGGGGGGAAACAGACACAGGTTCAATGTGAGTAAAGGGGCGGCTGTGGAGGGGTGGAGGCTGGGAACGACCTCACAAACATTTATTAAAAAATAGCAAGGGCACACCTGGAAAAGGAGTTGCATATGTAATGTACATATTTAAAACTTGTTTTGGGATTTTACGGAGGATTATGTGAACAGCAGACACTGAAACAAGCAGCCCCCACCCCCAAAAAGAACAGTTACATTACTTGAAAAATCAGCGCAATAAGAAAACTTGATTCTACGCAATGACTAAATGCTTTGGGTTCTGAATTAAATCCTTTTTCAGGTGGCCATCTGTTGCAAGGCATGTCCTAAGGAATCATTAAGGAGCATCAATACGAAGTAACCTTCACTGCAATATTTTTAGTGTTGTGATACTCTAAAAATCCAACTAATTACAACTATTAAATCAGCAAAGGGTTTTCCACAATTAAATTATTATTATGCACAAGTGTAGTAGGCAGTCTAAAATTCAGATGTTGTGGGTGGTCCCATGACAATCTCACAGACTTGAAGTCAGAGTTGCTACATTAAAATGATGCTTTTAAAGATTCCTTATTAAAGCATAGCCCGTGGTCAGTTTAGCAATGACACATCCCCTTTAATACTACATTGATTTATAAATGACTTTTGTTCTTATATTGTTCAAAAAAGTTGTACCTTTGGGAGTTAGAATCAGGATGTTATGGACGGCGGAAGAAAGCCATGTTGTACAGAACAAAGTGGTACATGCGGGACGAGACGGACAGATACGGACACAAAGCAACAGCTTGTGAGACTTTAAAGCCTTTACACTGAGCAGCTGTTTCATTTAAGGTGACAATAAGCATGACATGTACAGAGAAGCCAAAACCATACAAGGCAATACCAGCTTCCCCTGCAATGAAATGCAGACAGCTTGGACGCACAAGGATCGCACATTGACGGCAGGAAGGAGAAACACTGCTGCTGAAAAAGCTGCTGAAAAGGTGTCGATGTTCAGACTGCTACTGCTTTCTGTAGTCTTTCTGAAAGACCTGCAGGCCCCCGCATGACAGAGCTACAGGTGAAGGGATTTCAACACCTAACTGTGCATGGTGCTGGACTGTGTGAAGAGTCTCTTTACAGTATGGTGATTGTAACGTTTATTCTACCACGACTTATTGTGAACTTTAACCCTGTGTGTTGAAACCTCAGGTAATTTTATTAGAACCAAAAAAACAAAAACAAAAAAACTACAACAAGTCTGCTATTTTGTCTAATTTAAATTTTTACATCAAAATGTTTCTTGTTTACTTTTAATGAAATCTTAAGTGTAAAAGCATTCAATTAGCTTTCCAGGGACTATAAAGAATAACACGAGAATCTTAAAAACGTTAAGAATAAATAGTTTTAGTTTGCAAGTGTGGATAAAAAGTTCTAATATTCATATTATCATATCCAGTTAGAATTCTATAAAAAGTAAATGCATGTCATGGTTATAAATAACAACATCGCTTGGACAAAATCTTGTAATGAATAATTCTCCTAAAAAGGCTAATGCGTATAACCAGGAAGATATCCAGCAAAACGTAAATAAAAACAGAATGCAGTGATTTGCAAATCTTATAAATCCAATCTTATTTTATTCACAGTAGAAGACAGATTCAACCCGAACACTAAAACCAAAAAGTTTAACTCTCATGAAAAGCACTGAATAATGTTTAATTTGATGGCAGGAACTGATATCAAAAACGTTTGAAGAGGGGGGAGGTAAGAAGCTGGTAGAGTAATTGGTGCTACAAAGAAACAGTTGGAAGAACATTTTGCAACTAATTAGGTTAATCAGCAACAGTTTAGAATTAAAAATGTGCAGATGCAATAATGTGCACAAGAAAAAAGCAAAACAAAATAAAAAAAACCCTTGTTAATAAATTTTTGAACAATTTCAATGTTCCTCAATGGAACATTAGTCTTTAAATATTTCACCATCTACAGCAGTGGTCCTCAACCCCCAGGCCTCGGACCGGTACCGGTCCGTGAGTCGTTTGGTACCGGGCCGCGAGAGTTGAGGCTTAGGTGAGAAATTTATGGTTTTCAGGGTTTTTATCGGTTTTCAGCGTTGTTTTGTTATCGTTTTTATCGTTAACTCGGTTTTCCTGGGTCTTTTCACGTGTGTTATGAATAAATCTTATTTTTTTCAGTACCGGTACTAGTTTTATTTTGTTGTATTTATCCGCGACACCTTAAAGACCGGTCTGTGAAAATATTGTCGGGCATAAACCGGTCCGTGGCGCAAAAAAGGTTGGGGACCGCTGATCTACAGCACTTAATATCAGAAGATTCAGAAAATCTGGAGAAATCTTTGTGTGTGAGCGCCAAGGCCAAAACTCTGAATTCGATGCCCGTGATCTCCGGGCTCTCAGTCGGTGCTCTATTAAAAACAGGCATAATTCTGGCCTCAGGAATGCTTCCAAAAGTCACTGTGTGTGAGCACAGTTCACAGTGCCATCCAAAAACGTGGGTTAAAGTTCTATCACGCAAAGAAGAATCCAAATTTGAACAGATATGATACAGATGCCCCACATTTTGAAACATGTTGCTGCCATTAGCGTTAGAATATAATTATTGGTTTATGAGATCTGCAAATCAATGCTTTCAGTGTTACCAAAATTTTAGTCATTGTCCCCAATTATTTGCAACTGGGGTTGCATGTTGACCCTAAATAAGCAACAAAACATTAAAAGAAAGAAAATTTGCCAGACTGCTTTTTAGTGTGTATTTGTTACAGTGTTACCTGTCAGTCATGCTCATGCACCAGAAGCAGCAGCAAGAAGAGGGAAGAACAGAGAAAGGCGGTCCCAGCATCCCGTGAGAGTGTGTGGATGTAAGCAGCGTGTGCACGTGCGTATTCACGGCACTCACCTTTGTAGACGTTGAGTGTGATGGTTCGGACTGCGATGCGGACCATGCTTTCAGGGTGGTTGAAAAACTTAATGGCCTCGGTGTACAGGGCAAAGTCATTAGTGTGCTGTGTGTGGGAGACAGAGAGTGGGCGCTGGTGAGCAAGACAAGGCACTGCACCATTTTGTTCAGGATGCAAATGACCACAGAGAGAGATAGAAGGCTGCTAAAGGAGACAAGAGTGCTGAATTTTGAAGGTTAAAACTTAACAGGAGCAGTAATCTTAAAACATTACTGTTGTTTTAATGAGAAAATACTTAAAAAAAATACAAAACACTGTTTTGTGAGATTCAGAGGGGTCCACTACAAAGCTAGATTAGTAAGTTAGTGAGCTATGTTGATTCTAAAATCAAGAGCTTTCTGTATCATGCAAGTGGCTCTCTTTCCCACTGGCTAAATCACTGTAGAGTTTCGTTTTAAACTGGCTGGAAGAACCACTCTTTTTTATAGATTGTCTGCTGCAGTTTCATATATGCAAACTGTTAAGCTGAAAATCACTAAAACCAATTTGCATAAATTTGGTGGTTCGGAAAATATTTTTTAAATCTTAGTATCCTTGATTCTAATCTGCTGCTTAGTAACAGCTGGAATTGGAGCTACTAGAACACAGTACACACATTCAAATTCTAATGGATTTGACTTTTACGCGCTGACAATCTAAAGCGATTTCTATGTCTCCTTTATTAAGCAGTCTGACAGTAACGTTTAAACTGGATACTATTATAGCTTAAAGTTTCAAAGCTCTAATGTGCAGCTGTCAACTTACAAATAAACAGCACAGCAGAGAGTGCACTCAGTGATACAATTAAAATTAAACTGTTATTTTATTGCTATGTGTGCTCTTCAGATTAATGATTTTCTTCAGCATTAATTTCTTGGCCTTTTGCAACACCGTTGAAAGGTTTTTATTTTTCTTTACTTTGACGATGTCTGATTGGAAGAGGTGCCACTCGCGTGTGAAGAAAGGGTCACATGACCTGTGGAATGCTCCTTTTTATATGAGCGTGCACAGAGCCTTGACTAGAGAACCCAACTTAACAGAGACCTTATAACCACCGTTGTGATACCAATCAAGCCAGCTAAGCTAAAGAAAGCCCAGCTGTGTCAAACGTCCCTCGTAGTATATCCCCCTGGACCACCTCACGTACTGCTAGACTCATAATAACTCATAATAATCTTGTGCAGTGTTGTTTGTTTTGCCATTAACTTTTCAAGTTTTCATCTTTTAACTATAAAATTCTAGTATTGGCATACCAGTTCCAACAAGAAATTTGAACAAACCAATGTACTTAATTCTGAGCATAATGAGCTTAACAGCAGGGACTTCTTCTTCTAACCATAATAAGATTTTAGAAGCTCAACACGTCTCAACATACCAGCACGCTCCATTTAGCAATTCTGCACAACAACCTGATAACTCTGGATACTACTGTTATCTCTCTCTGTGCCAGTGCCCGATTGTCCACCCGACCATTCCTCAGTTGCTGTGACCTCCAGGCAGTCATAGCTGCGAGTCAAGCATTTAAACAGTCACCCAGAATCACAGCAAATGAGGAGTTCTGAGCCTGACACCAAACCCAAACCGACTTTTTGCAATAGTTTTAAAAATGTGACTTGTGTAGTTCTGAGAAGGAGGAAAGCTGAGCAGTTATCAAACGGCACCATCTGCAGGAGAATAAACTATAGCTAAGACTCCAAAATATGAATAATAATGATAATCAAACTAATAGATTAATTTAAAATATTTATATAACATATAATAATATAAACTGCTTAAAAAAGGTTTTAATTATTTTTAGAATAAAAAAATATATTTGACTTTAGACCAACAATGTGTCAAGTTGGTTATTAACACTAGATATTTGTTAACACACAAATTAAAACAAAAATGTAATAGTTAACTTAAAAAGACATAAATGTTCTCAGATCTACACAACAGGTCTGGTTTTGGCTTCAGGGATAACGCTACCATCAACAGTACACCAATAACTTTCCCCAGCACAAAGAGGCCAAGGGAAAGACGATAGATATCACTGAAACATCAGAGGTTAGCAACATCACAAATGAATAGTGTGGTCAGAGTTCTTGGCAACAATCTAAAACCTCATTTGCAAACAAATGACACACAAACACACAATATGTATCATATAGAAAAATAGATTTAGAAACAAGCCCAAGAAATAATGTGTCCGTGCCACGTTCTAAAAATTCAGTTATTTGCTGTGTGCAGTATCTCTTAAATCAATGCTTCTACACAGGAAGCCAGTATTTTGACAGAGAAAATGTGCTGCTGATTTGCAGAAGCTCTGTTTCTATGTTCTGCTGCTAATCTGCCTGTTGGGATAAGCACACTGATAAGCTTTACTGGCAGAAAATGCATGTGACAAATACGGTTCCAGACTGAAACTTACTTTAAGTGTTTTTATTTGTTTAATTGAAGGCATTTCATTTCTAAGGATTGTGAATTTATAACAAAATCAACACAGCCACAAGTTCAAGTGTTGTGCAGTAATTGTGATTATATACACACACAAAATAACCACTCAGATGCCTTATTTTTTCCTGTGCAGTCTACAGCTTCCTCATTAAACCACAAAAACAACACTGCACATGTGGAAACAGCCTGCTCGGCCTGCTGGTGCAGCTGCATGCTACTCTCTGCCCCTCACTGAACAGAGTTCACACAATGAAAAGTATGCCTACAGCAGGGCAACAGGAAGTCAGTACTACAATTCCTTTTGAGTTGATTTGTCAGTGGGTTGCTAAGAGAGTTTGAAAAGTGGCAAAATGTAATGACAAAGTTAACAATAAGGAGGTGAACTGAAGTTTGCACAACTGTCCCCCAAGCACTATTTGTATATAATTGCATATTAAAATAAGTGCATGTGTGTAGTAAATTAGATAAAGTATTATATGTATTCCTTAAAATTACTTACTGAGGGGTAAAAAAAATTCCAGTTTTATCATTTGCAGTTTCAGACAGTTGGCTGATATTACAAATTTGCTTCATTGCACACTGCTTCCATCCTTAGTGTCTTATGTTTCACCACTTCCTTCCCTCCCTCGTATCTCTCATAAAGATATGCAGACACTGAGCAGAAGGTTCTTCATGTTTTGTTAGCCTGTCTTTTTCCTCTCTCACACCATCCCTTCTCCCCCCCGTAGCCTTACCTCATTATAGAAGAAGTGCACGGTGTGGTTGTTAAGTTTGAGTGACAGGGTCTTAAGGAAGGAGATATAATAAGCCATGATCTCCTCATCCGAGAAGTCAAACTTGTGGACAATAATGGAGTTGACGTGGTTGTTTGATAAGAGATAATCTGTAATGAGAAAGGAGGCGACACGTTTAGGGTACAGAGAAGAGATGGCTTTTATTAAGCCTCCAGATTGTCATGCAATTTATCTAATAGCTCAGCATTTACAGAAAATGACACAGTGTTAAAAGCTGAAGGTGGACTGATTCATTTCACTACCTTAGGTTTTCTTTCACTGTTATTGGAGCAAAGGTGAGGTAAAGCTCTTGTGGTGACTGCAACACCTTGCTGAAATACCAACTTTAGTTTATGTTTATAACAACCCATTGTGAAATGGACAGTATATAATCTACTAAGATTTTGGTTCCCCAGTAACAGATTTAAAACTGTCCGTGAAGTTGGATTTAAGAAATAAGTGCTGAAAGTTAAAGTTTTTAGAACTTGTTTAGTGCCATCTTGTGCCAGTTACAGACTTACATTAGCTTATGTTACCTAACCACCGTTAGAACCGATAACTCAGTGGAATATAAGGAGACTAAAACTTAAAAATCAGTCTAAGGGGATCACTGTTGTACTGCCCCTCACTGCCATGTATTAGCTGTAATATTCGGGTTTGCAAAGCACTTGAAACCAGCGTGAAGGACAGTCTGTTTCAATCACCAGCTCGACAAGCTCTTATACAGAATGCACTGAGCCGCGTGATCAACTCGCAAATCAGATGTTCGCCAAGTGCAATCAGCACTATTTTATGAAATAAAATAATATAGTTTTTTTTGTCCATTGCATACATCAACCTATTTTTCCTGCGTTAGTAAGAAACTTTGTTATGTTTGACCATGTGGTAACCTGTTATGTTGTAAACTGTTTAGGTGTGCTTGGGAAAAGAGAGACTATTTTATTGTATAAAACAGGCCTCATTGACTTGGGTTTTTGACTCCAGCTTGCTGGTCCAGTAAACCACCTGTCACCTGAGAAAAACAGATTCTCCTTCACACATAGCTCATTTACAAAGTGCTTTATAAACCTGAATATTGCAGCTAACAGGTGGATTATCCCATTTCAGTGCAGTTAGCCAAACAATGAAGAACCACTTACTGCTTAACAGACAGAGAGTTAAAGTACAAAGTAGAGACTTGGTTTGTTAACAACTGAACATAAACTGTAGTACTAGAAAACATAAGGTAAAAAAAATGGAAACACGATTAAAGTTTATACGGTTGAAAAGAGAATAAAGGGTTCAAGAAGCTAGCTGTGATTATGTTAATTTCAAGTATTTAATTAATGGTATAAAAATCTGTTAAATTGTTAGCAGAAAACAACGGATAAACAACTAAGTGAAAAACAACAGCTTGCTAAAAATGTGAATACAAAGTTGTATATTATTAGAAATGGTTAGCGGTTTAATTATTAGCTGTACACATTTAAAGTACATATAGTTACATTAATGTATGGATAAACTGTGGATTTGTTAGCTAACAACACAAACTAAATAGCTAGAAACATAGTCACATGAAAGAAAGTTTTCACAGACTTTATACCGTCAGTGCTTTTTACTGCTTTTACAGTTTTTACAAGGTAAGCAGCAGGCAGTTGCAAAAAACAGGAAAAGAGTAAAAGAGAAAAGTGGAAATGACCCCCTTAGACTTCTTTATTTTTCCCTGAGTTAACAGTTCTATTAATAGTTACCTAACATAAACTAATGTCAGTCTATTAGCAGCATTAGTCAGAGAGTGAAATGATGTAATACTACTTACATAGGGAAGTCTCATGGCTAATGTTTTCAAAAAGTATATTGAGGGTCTGGAGGAGCTGGACACACACGTAACGTCCAGACTTCTGACGGAGGATGTTCAAGAAGAAGGCAAACATGTTCTTCTCCAGGAAGAAACTGGTCACAGACATAAGACACAAGCAGGAAAAAAAATTTTTTTAATTCAAGTTGACTGAATAACATACAACCATCATAAAATGGACAATGTCTTTAAAAAAAAAAGAGAGAGAGACATTACCCTGCTTACTAATATTATGGTTAGGTGTTTATTTATCATTTTCATACAGTATTCTTAATTTACAGCACTGTGCACTTGAACAACCTCTGAGTGTTGGCTAAAGACTTTTGCACAGTACTGTAATTCTTATTCTTATCGCAGTTGTTCTACTCACTACACCCAAATGCATCTCAGCTGACTCTCACTTTACTTTCCAGAATATTTCAACACTGTTAGACCATCATAATTTATGTGCAGCGATATACTGACTTTCTGCACTTACAGACCGCAAACTTCACCTTTAAAAAAAATGATCTCAGACTAATTCTTTGTTTAATATTAGGTTCTCATTTTAGAGAAGTAAACACCTCAGTACTTTGCATCATAGAAACTGGATAATGTTTAAAATCATCACTTTGATAGCAGAGTAAGATGTCACTTTAACTCCCACATTAGAGTACCACCTTCATATCTGTATTTAAAAGTGATGAATCGCACACTAAGACTTGAACTGGGACTTACTCAAACACAGAGCTGTCATTCTGGTCCCCCCAGATGAGGATCTCTGTGATCGAGCGGATGGTCTCCACCAGAAGGTTCCTGTTGTGATCTGTTACTGTTGTGTTTTTTGTCAAGACGTGGTACATATACCTGATAGAGAGAGTTACAGAAATAAGGTGAAAATGTGAAAGAGGAGGTGACAAAAGCCATTTGTTTAAATTTGACTGAAGTCATTAACATTCACATATCTGTATCTAAACCTAGCAGGACAAAGATTGCACTGATCGCGTGACATTGCAGAAAGCTGCTAGATAAACCTAATAACGTTTCAAAGGAATATTGATAGATGCAGTAGCGCTGTTACTGGGCTGGTGCAGTGTAATAACCACTAACCTAGAAACTTGTGCACACAAGAGGTTTCCCTCATTTAGCCTCACTAGAGCCCTGGCTCGGGATTTTATGTCCTGATTCAGGTTGATCGAAATCACCCCTCAATGTCATGCACCTGTTGGGGTTAAACGAATGCATGTTTTCGTACTCTGGTAAAAGCCAGTGTTTTCCAGTATGAGCTCTTTTAATTCAGCCTCCATGCAAGCTTTACAAAATTGGTAAATACAGTTCTTCGTGTATTAATGATATTCAGATTAAAATTTAATTTAAACACTTAATTTATCGTCTTAATTTAAAGTGTCAATTCGGTTTTTGTCTGCTAGGACTACATCAGATTTTACTTACCTCGCAAAACATAATAAAAAAAAATCCAGTAATCCTTGCTTTATTACAATTTGATTGAATAAATGCATTTACACACATTCACTACTGCTAAATATTTGGCTAAATATAACGCTGGTAAAAAACGACTGTCGTTTTCAACCAGCGACCACTTAGGCTAACATTAGCTTATTTCATGCTAACTACTCACTTCAAATGGTCCAGGGAGTGGATATTTTTCGCTTTCCCCTGTCCTCCAACCCAGCTCCGTGACCGGCCAAACATGGTTGCGGTTTTAATGGGACTGCAATTTTGCCGGGCGCCTTGTTTTGCTAGTGTTAGTGTTCGTATCTATCCATTACACCCACTTTCCCGTTCGGCTAGCTGCTTAGCAAACAGGGGGTGATAGGCGGTGATGGTAGCCACTGCGGGGTCATTACGTAATAGCGTGGGCAAAGGGAGTTGTAGTTCTTTTCCCTACGAGAGGGTTTACAGTAGAACTGAGAAAAAACTACAACCAATGACTTCCCATGCTATCAATGATGGTTAAAGCACGCGACCATAACTGTTTTGGTGATTGACAGCTCTAAGGCCAATCAAATGCCGACGCTTTGGTTGGTTGCTGGTTGGGACTGTTTTGATGCGGTTGGCAGAAATGTTAAGACGGGACATTATAAACTATAAATAATTCGACGTGTGTTTTGTGAATAGTTCGTCTCTTTCTGTCCGGGTGTGTAAACAACAAGTCCGCAGTAGTTTTCTTGCATTTTTTAGACCGACTCCTATGCTACTTTTTTATTTTATTTTATTTTATTTTTTTAGCTCTAGCCACCAGCTGGCATGGCGTGAATTCAACAAACTCACGGAGTCAATGCCAAGAATGCGTCGAGCTAACTGGCTGTGATATTTGAATGTGTTCCTCTGGTTATAATTAGCTATGGACTTTATGTTGTTTAGCCCGCATGATTTCCTGTCGTTTTCTTCTGGACCGTACAGATAAGCTACTACATTGAGGGCTTCCTCTGAATCGTCGTTGCAGGCCAGGACGGGCCGAAATGGATGCCCCAATCCCAGCTACCCACACAGACTTCTAACGCTGACAGCAACAACTTCAGGCCACACACACACACATACACAAGAACCCCTATCCGTGGCTTTCTTTATTTTCTATGACACACCAAATTTATGCCCAGCTAGATTCGGTGGAATCGCTCCTGGACGAACTCCCATATATGTTTTATTTGGGCCTGTTCTTTGTCAACGTCCTGATCCTCTATTATGCCTTCCTGATGGAGTACATCGTCCTGAATGTGGGGATAGTATTCCTGCCTGAGGATATGGACCAGGCACTGGTGGACCTCGGGGTGCTGTCCGACCCGGCCTCTGTTCCCTATGACACGGACACGGAGCTGGATGTGTTTGAGGGATATCTGGAGTGACAAGGCGGTCCTGGAAGGAAAAAACGGAATAATCAGATTTTGATAATGATGTTGCTGGGATCAAGAGGTCAGGCTGGTGCTCCCAGGTCAGCAGTTTGTTGGGAAAATGGCTCAAAGTGGATGCTTCTTAAGCTTTTTGTTCAGAGAGGCACATCAGGCAAAAAGTAAGCAAATGGCACAAGTGCAGTCAAACGTTTAAGTATTTAGACAGTCATAGTTTTGCAATTTTGATTCCATACACCAGGACACTGTGATTGAAGTACAGACTGTCAGTTTTTCTTTTGCATTAACTTTTTAGGAATTACAGCCTCTTCTTATACATAGTCACCCATTTACATAGGCTGAAAAGTAGTTCTTCAAGTGTTCATTTGGTGATGATTTCCATGGGTTCAAGACTTCTAGACAAAAGATATTTATCCAAGCAGTTCTTTCATTTAAAATTTAAAATCCAGTTACTATCGAAGCTCTGAACACGGAGGACTGCATAAAAACAGCTGTAGTTTCTAAACTGTTAAATACTTTTGTGCAATCCCTGACTTAAAGCTGAAAGTCTGCACATGATTGTTTGATTGTTAAAATCCACTGTGGTGGTGTACAGAGGCAAAGATTGTGTAGTTCTCCAAACACCAGATTGTAATAGTCAATAAGTAAGCACCATATGTTCAGCACACTTTAATAGCCAGTATATCTGTTATAAAGTCAAATTTAAAAATCAAGCTCTACCTTTTTATGATGGTAAATGTTTTTTTGTGTCCACAGGTAGGTTGAGGATTCATCTCTTGCAGACTTATGATCCGTGACTGTTTGATGGAAAGAGCACTTTGGGAAGGCGTGTTCCCAGCAGAATATCAAGCAACCACAAGAGGTTAGCGCTGGCCTCTGCTACCCTCGCTTTGGATACAACGAAAATGGAAGCACAGCATGGTGCAGGAGAACGGAGAGAGACAGCTGTTCCCTTTGGAAGAAAAATTAATGTTGCCAGGGATGTGGATCTATCCAGGAACTGGAAGTTCACTCTAAAAGCAAAATGTGTTTGAAACTTGCCGCATCAGCCACGGTGTGATGTCCTACAATGTGACATATGGCAGTAGAACTGGTGAAGTGCAGGAAAACAATGTCCAATAAGCATGATGAATACTTAATCACTCACAGAACAACTTAAGTCACCGTTTTATCCTCTAATACAGAATCCAATTCTCTCTTAAGAACATCCTCGTGGAGATTTGGGTCCACTAACATCACCCTTACTCTCAGAAGCACAGCTAAGGATTATGGAAGCACTGGTGAAGCATAACACTGTCTCTGAACTGAGGCGGGGAAGATGTAGGACATAAAAGTGCCGTAAACTTTTTAATATTGTCACTACGCCATTCACCACAAGTCAGAGTATTAAAGTGTCGAGAAAGAGGTATTTCTTTAGTGCTGTACCCCTTTGTTTGTCAGTAATTAGGCGGAGTGGTGACCACTGTGATCACAGCTGGCCAAACCTGTCAAATGTCTGAAAAGGAGCCTCTAAAGAAAGGCTTCATTCTTTTTTTTTTAAAAAAACAACAACAACAACAACAATTTACTGAGAGACGAGATGCATTATGCTGACCGTCTTCAGAGGATTTTGAGCCAGCTGTTTAATTCCTTGTGTTCTCCTGCTTGTGCTGTCACAAATTTAGAGCTGCTTTTTATGAAGTGTATATTCTCAACAGCAATAATAAACTGGATTCAAGCAATGGATCAGTTACATAGTTATACAAATGAAATGGTTCACAGGTAACCATTTCATCCATGAGCTTGGCCAATTGTGGATGGGGAGAAAGTAAATATAAATTGTCTATATTTTGCTAGGCAGCTTTTCACCGAGATTGCTGGTGCTGGTATTTTCCCTCGTCAGCACTCAATATAGGGAGATAATAATCCACAGCCACACTGTGTAATTAACTAATAGGGAAAAAGGGAATAAAAAGTCTTGCTGTGATTCAAGAACATGGATGAAAACAAAGTAATTTAAGAATGTTTTTCAGAGAGTTGGCACCAGAGTTTAACAAAAAGCCGATCATTGATACCTGATACCAAATCGTTTTTTATGTGGGTTAAGGCCTTGGTGATATTTTGGTAGTTGTTTTTGTCAAGATGTCCATAGCTAAGTTTTTTTGGAGGGAAAACATGTGTTTGGAAACATTATTTAGACCACAGGGCACTAAAACTCAGGATACTAATAAAATATATAGTATGAATACTGTGTGTATTCCATACGTTTATGTGGAATTTAATCAAACAAGAACAGAATCAATACGAGGTAAGGCTGTGAATAGGAGATAATATTTAAGGAAGTGTGTAATCTCGCTGTCTCATACTGTAAACAATGTTAGCAGGCGGCTTTCTTTTCATTGACCAATGTCAGTACAACAGTGCTTCTTAGTTTTGGTATGAAAACAGTAGCATCTGAAGCTGTAACAGATTTCCTAATTTTGTACAAAAGTCAGTGGCCATGCTGTTTCCCAGGCATGCTACCCTGTTCAGGGCCACCATCATCATCATCATCTCGCGGGAAACATACAACCTGTGCTTGTGTCGTCCCACCGCATCGGCTTCTTTGCAGACATGCACATGCTCAAATGAACTGTAGAGTTTTATTTTCCATTGTGTATTTAATAAACTTTGAGCGAATGCCAGCTTGTAGCCTCTTTCTTTAAACCATCAGCTTGTGTATTTCTGCAGGTGTGAGGGTTTTATTAATAATCATGTGCATCAGCGTGATGTCATATTGCTTTTTAACCACAAGAGGGAGTGAGTGCAACAGAGAACAGCAGCAGTGGCTTCAAATTGTGGGAATTCTTTGAAGTCTCCACAATTCGATGATGGAAATCCCCAACAATGCTAAGTGTTCAGATTTGTTAGAATTTGCAAAGCGTGGTGGGAGTACGCTCTGCGTGATAACTGCCAGATGACGGCCTGTTATTTGATTCGACTCCGAGAAGCGGTACTGCCAGGAACTGTAGATGGACATTTGCTTACTTTCAGGTCTATTCATAATGTGAATCCAGTATTTTCCCTTTCTATTTGTTGAGATTCAATCTCGACCCAGTTCTTTCATTACCAACAATTCATGCTTCACGTGTGAGATTAGTAATGAAGTATCTCACAAATGTAATTTTGTTTTTTATCACTTCGTCGAGTGCGCACGCAGAGACTGACGTTCTTAAAGGTCAGTTTGCATCGAAATGGAGAACAGAAACATGCAGTGAAGGAAGTGAAAAGAAGGATTTTTTTCAAAAACCCCTTTGAATTCAGTGAACACAGGGGCATCAGTGGAAAGAAAACACTATAAAAATAGTAGTAGGGTGAGTGTCAAAGCATTTTATTATTATAAAAGTAACCAACAATCAGTACTGTATAATTTATAGCCAGAAAAACACCGTTATCCTCCCCCTCTCTCTCTCTCTCACACACACACACACACACACACACACACACAGCACCACAAATGCACGAATAAAGGCAGATAATGGCAAAAACTTGGACAGACAACTATAAAGAAAAAGAAAAAAAAACAGCCACCTTTAATAACAAAGGGTGACTATAAAAGTGCAATTGTGCTTTTTTAAGTTGAAAGTACTGAAAAACTACACACACACACACACACACACACACACACACACACACACACACACACACACACACACACACACACACACACACACACACACACACACACACACTTTGTAATGCAGAAAATGTAGAATGTTATGAAGAACCAGCAGCAGAGAACAAGCAGCAAGTACGTCAGTTGTAGTGCAATCTCAAGTTTCACATAATAATTTGTTTGTGTCCTTTCCTTGCAAGCACACACGTTTGAAAATGTATTGTGCAATTTAAGTATACATCATGAGATGCATGATGAAAACAGTTCATTTGCTTGTAGAGAGGTATTGCATTTTAGTGCAATAGGATGCGGCTGTCCTGCTGAATGAGTCTCTCAAGCACACCGAAGGGGATGCACTGGTTCCACATCCTGGGATGATGAAATGAGATGAAACAGGGTAAGAAAAAAAAACCCATAAAAAATTGGAAAAAATAAAGATGTGTGATGAAGTAACATGAAAGAGCTCCTCACCTTAAAGTCTTAACTTTTGTACAGTTTCTTAGGCTGGCTCCTAAGCTCTGTGCGCCGACATCTGTTAGTTTGTTAAACTTTACGCTGTCAAAGAAAAGTGAGACAGAAGTTAGATGTGTTTTAACAGAAAAAAGCCTATAGCGCAAATCCAGACATCGCAATATGTTTTGTCTATAATATGAATACATGAACGCTAAAAATAAAACCAAAGCAGAAGTAGCAAAAAATGTGGAAGTGCTCTTTGCTTTTCACTTGAATTCCCAGTGAACTTCTGTTTGAAAATGCTTCATCGCAGAAATAAACATTTTTGCAACCTGGTATAAAAACAGCTTTGGGACCACCGTACAAAGACAAAGATATACCACATAAATATAAAATGCAGTTTTTAAGTGATTTATTTTGATTTATTAGGGAAAAACTATTCATATGTCACGAGGTGGAATGGACAAGTTTAACTGAGTGTTTTTTATTTTGCATGTGTTGCTGTGTTTTATTAGTTTCAATCTTTTAATAATGTACAGTGTTTTATTCTTATGGTTTTATTGCATGTTTTTATTGTATGTATTTGTTCACTTGTCCCGGAGAGACTTGAGCCCCCTCCTGATCACTAATTGGACACACCTGGGAGGTCACAGAGGAAATAAGAGGGCCAACAAGAGGGCCTGGCAGGACAGAGACAAGGGAGTGGATGCTGGAGGAGGGCAGCAGGACGCCGCCCTATCGCTGCTCACGGTGAGACAATAGTGCAGGTGAGACACAGCAAAGCAGTGGGCAGAGTTGAGAGCTCTGCCCCTCCGGAGTAAGTCACGAGTGATACCGTGCTAGAAGAAATCCCAGTGATAGGAAAGAACAGTGACTGTCGCTGCCCCCTCTCTCTTCTGGCTGGGCTGCTAATAAATCTTTATTTTTTATTTTTTTGTGCTATTCGAAGGTGTACTTTCTAGTGTATTTCAGATCATCGTCCTACTGCAAAACCAAAGGATGCATGTACTTAGGGCCAGGAACTCCTGGTTGGACACTCTCCCTCAGGTCTATCTGGTAGAGAGCCGAATTCATGGTTCCATCAATTGCAGCAAGTCTTCCAGGTGCTGAAGCAGCAAAGTAGACCATCACACTACCACCACCATGTTATGTTCTTTTAATGAAATGCTCTGTCAGTTTTACGCAGATGTAATGGGACTCAAACCTTCCAGAAAGTTCAGCTTTTCTCTTGTCAGTCCGCAGAATATTTTCCCAAAACCTCATCAAGATGTGTTTTGGCAAACGCGAGCCAAATCCATCTGCCTTTAGTCAGAGCTCTACAATGGATGCTTTTTGTGCCCACTGTCTTCCTTTTTGATGAATTATGAACTCTGCCCTTAACTGAGGGAAGCGAGGCCTGCACTTTAGATGTCGTTCTTGTGACCTCTTGGATGAGTCACTCATGTGGTCTTGGAAAGTTTCATCACTGTTCTAAGTTTTCTAAAGCTGTGGATAAGAAGCAGAAGCAAGCAGTGGAGTCCAAGAGCCTTAGAAATGACGTTATAACCTTTTTCATATTACTTGGTTTCTAAATTGTTGCTTTATATTGTGGGATGATGTTGCTTTTTGAGATCTTTTAGCCTGCTTCACTTCATCAGACAGGTTCTTTGTAATTCAACAAGTCTGCCAGTAATCAGCCCTGAACGTGGGTAGTAAAACTGAACTCAGCTTTGTCATTTAAAAACTGCATTTTGTATTTACTCAGATTATCTCTGACTTATACCAAAATATGTTTTTGCATATTTATTTAAGTGTGATAAATATGCAAAAAACTAAGAAGTCAGGAAGGGGCAAGTAAGCTTTCACAGCATATTAAAGTGATACATTCTTAGGGGTGTGGCCACTTTGACTGACAGGTGAGCATCACCTACAAACCTGGGCCTCCTGTCTGCTGTCATCATGTCAGCTAATTCAAATGACTGAACCGCACCTCTCAGTCATGTTTGCTGTGCTGTAGTGTAATTTTTACATTACTTGGCACTAAACTCGTAACTTGTCTCACTGCAATACATCTGTACAGTCTATGGAAGCACCTTGATATCCAAGCTTGCTAGACTGACTCACTTTCATCACAAGCTAAAGACCCCTTCCTAATTTTAAGTAGTCACTGGTGCGTTACTGTGAGTGAAAACATAACTAAACAGCAAGCGAAAAAGGACCTTAAGAGTATATAAAAAATTAACTAAGTGAAACTATGTAGAAAAATAACTGTCAAACAAATGAGTTGTCTTGTGGTCAGTTCCCATCTACACCCAGTCCCTGCCTGTGTAAGTGGAATTTGTCAGTCTTTTAAACGGGAAGACCTTTGCTAAAACAGAACCTTTTACACTGAAATGTATAAGAACCTAATTCTTAGCCATCAGTTCCAAATAAAAATGTCAAGTCTTACTCAAGGTCAGTGAGGGAAGCCATGTGTGGGAGAACAGCTGCTAAACTCTCTGCCCCTTCATCAGAAATCATGTTGCTGTAGACACTGGAAAAAATAGCAAGATAAAGAGGGAAGTGAAATTATGTGGGTCAAAAGTAAGTGCCACTTTTAGGTTCCTCTGTAGGCAGATGTTACCTTAAACAGTGCAGATTAGGCAGGTCCTTCAGTGTGGCTGCTAACTTCTTCACACCCTCGTCTCCTATGCAGTTCTGTGATAGACTGGAAACCAGAAAAAACACACACAACTAAACACACATATCAAAACTAAGTTAAAAGCTAGACTGTGATGATTTTGGGGGGTGTCATGGGAGCTCAACTAATTGTGTCTTTATACCACCAATGACAAATACTCACTTAAGTATCTCCAAAGAAGGGAGTGAGACTAAAGCACTGGCCAGCTTCTCTGCTCCTTTGTCCCCGATCTTGCTGTTCTCTAAGCTAAAGGTGGTGAGAGAATCAGGCTGTCAGTTACTAGAAACATCTCATAAACACAGAGCGATGCTTTAAGCGTAATACAAATAGAAAAAGTGCGCTGTATACTTACTCCAAGTGCTGTAGGTTATGCAGCCCTGGCAGGAGATCCCACAGCTTCGGAAGAACCAGAGGACCATTATCTGGACCAAGTCTACAGGGAACAGTGTCATCATTATCGTCACCAGCTTTACAGTGACAACCATAATAAATTCAGATATCAAACATCTGAGCTACTTACTCAAACTCCAGCTTGTGTAGCTCTTTAACTGCTGGCACTCCCTCAGACAGGATGGAGTGAGACTCGCTGGAGCTACAAGTGAATATAACACGTTTTCACAAACCAGTATGTTGCAGTGTAAATCTGAATGTGTGTGCATAAGTGTGTGGTGTATTACCTGTCTGATAGCCTCTTGTGAATGTGTATGTTCACCAGCTTTTCCAGGTGCTCTATATGACACACCTGTTTAGCTTTCAAAGGATGGATTGTGAACTTGGACACTGCCCTCTGGAGGAGACTTTCTTCGTCACTCTGCTCCAGCAGCTCCCAGAGGGTGATGGCGTCAGCAATGCATGACCTGGAGGACCCACAACACTGTGTTTAACACTGCTATTGGTGCTGGTAAAGATCAGCGACTATCAAGTCACAAAAAAGTTCCCAATACTATCCTTTAACCATTTAAATCCTGAGGATTGAGCCATAAAAACGTAAAGAAATACAAAAGATTACAAATTAGTTCTCTGGACAGGCTTAAACAGGATAAGTAAACTATGACCGGACAGCCACAGTTTGTGGGATAGTTGTAGCAGGGTAGGGTTTAGAGCTGTATATAAGCACTACCTGTATGTGTTGATGTTGTTGAGGCCAACCAGAGCTCGAAGTCCACAGATCTGGATGCCAGAGTCCTCCAGGTCCAAACAGAAACGTCTGCCTTCAGTTCCCCCCTGTTCAAGTGCTTTCTGAACAGTGAACACATCTGGCGGGCTTAGTTGAACTCCATGAAACGTCAGGAACTCTGGAAGATTTGCTGCTAGGTGTGTCACCAGCTGAGTCCTGCCAGCTTCTCGGCCACCATCACTGTGAGTAAAACTCGCCTCGTAGACGTAGTGGCATGCCTCCAAGATTTGGGAGGGAGTAAGGTCAGCGTAAGAAAGCCCTTCCAGGTGTTTTGTTACCAACCCCTGCTTGTTAGCCACCATATCTCTAAAGGCTGTCTCTGTATGCGTGTGGAATCGCTGCAGTTCTGTCCTATTGTGGAACAAGAGGCCAACTGCAAATCGCTGAGTGAGCTCAAGTTCCTCCCTTTGAGGTCGCCGACGACCTTTCCCTCCAGACTGGAAAGGGAGGGTCTGGAGAAAGGACCGGTCTGTTAAAGTCCTGGAGAAGGAGAAAGAGAAAATGTGTCATGGGAGATTGGGGGATTCTAAAAGTCTGAAAGTGAAAGAGAAAATAGACTGCAAGTGGAAAGGCTTTCATTTTTAATCTAACAGCATATAAACAGTGGATATTATGATATTTTAGCCCTACTGGCTTTTGATGAATCTGTAAACGGTTGATTTCTACCTTGACAAAGCCAGATGTACTCCTGCAATGTAACTCTGAAGGAAAGGGTTGGCCCATAAGAGGATCTGGTCATTTTGGTGATCAGTTAAATCATTGGTGGTCCTTTCACTGTTTTCAGTCCTCTGTTCTGTCTCTCCAGCTTCTGTCTCATTTTCTCCTTCCTCCTTGGTACTATTTGAGAGGCATGGACTCGCTCTCAGCTGATGAGAGAGAAAGAGGCCTGTTCTCAGACCAAATGCCTTGACTTTGCCAGATATGTCCCGTCCTGTGGGAAGGATGGAAGAGTTGGCTTTGACCCCTTCCCAGGCTAAAGAGCTCAGCTGGGACAACAAGTCAAAGTCCTCCGTTACAGCTTCTCCGCCACTGCTCCTGAGATCCTGATCCACTTTGTCTGCTTGCGCCTCCTGTTCTTGTGCCTTTTTTGCCCTTTGGGTGCGAGAGGAAGTGCGTGCCTGCGTTCTGGACTTCCCCTGATTATTTTTCGAACATTTCTTCGCCTGAGAGGTATTTGAAATTTGTGTCTCAGTGTCTCTTATGGATTGTGCTTGAGCTTCGGTGTGTGTGGGAGTACTCCTGCCGTCTTTATCCATTTTTAAACACAGCACCTGATGACAGAGCCCAGTTAAAGTTCTTGGCAGGACATCCACACTTCTAGACTGCTCTAAAATCAAGCACACCAGCCGGCATAGTCCGGGGTTCCAGCAAAGGAAATTTAGGTAGCTCATGCTTTTTAGACTCTCCAAAGCTGATTCTCTGAGGCCAGGATCAGAGAAGTACTGGGACAAATATGTTTCCACATTTGCTGGGGTAAACCCACACATCTCCAGAAGGCTGTCTGTACGCCTGAGCAGCTGGCTGGCAGTTCCCCGTGGCCGGGTGGAGAGTAGAAGAGTGCAGCCTGGAAGCAGGACCCTTTGAAGAATGGCAGAATACAACTGCCTTACTGTGAAAGTCTTTGCCTTGCTGTCTTTTTGCAGTGAAGCTGTTAGGTCTTTTTCCTGAGCTTGAAGTAGAGTTTCATAGTTGCGCAATTCATCAAAACCATCAAAAATGATGAGCACACGTTTAGGGGCTGCCAGGATTTGAGCATACACTGCTTCTGGGTCCACACAGGATGGGGCGGAGGAGGAGAGGTTGAGCAGGAGTGTCTGAAGACTGTAGACCGGCTCTGTCACACTGAGCTTTTTGCCATCCAATAGGAATACAAAGTCAAACTGAGGGATGCAGTTTCTGGACCAATCAATACACAGCTTCTTGATCAGAATGGTTTTTCCCATGCCGGCATTGCCAAGCAGCAAAATGTAACGTCTGGATTTTTCTCCATTTGAACCATCAAAGATCTGAGTGGAAAACGATAAGCAGGCAATGAGTTTAACAAGGTTTTTTTTAAATTCTTTTGTGATATAATCTGTTCAGTAAAAGTGACGCTCCTACCTGACTGAGTGCCAGCATGGTTTTTTGCCGATCTGTGTCTCCCTTGATGACTAGCTCCTTGTCCAGGCATTTGTTTGTATTTTTCCCAGAGCGAACTACCTCTCTTTGGCTCACTTGAACATCTACATAATGAGAAGACAGGCTGAGGCCCGCCTCCATATCCTGGTAGGTTTGACTCATGTGAGCTTTGGCTTCTTGAATGTAGTCCTTGACATTCTCTAAAAAAGAAACAGGACTGAGTACCAAGCTGGTCCTCCACAAACCATTGTATATTCATGAGATCACTGTAGACAAAGTAAGAAGAGATCCTTAAAAGCCATGCGGCAACTTACGTGGAATATCAAGGACCTTGGGAGACTGAGGAAGAGGTGATTCCTTACATGGAGACATTTCTGAAGTGGAACAAAGCATGAAGTTTGTCACATGCCAGAAACTCATAACCACAAGGAGGAAGATTTGAGACAGATACAGATGCTCACCATTGCCTGGGGATACAGGTGAGGTACAAGGGGGAGACATGGCTTTGCTAGCTGTTTCTGACAGAGAACCCAGTGGGGACGAACTCATTTGGACCGGAGCGACTGTGCCATCGACTACAAAAAAAAAAAAAAAAGAGTGAAATGACTGCATCGGCACACAAACAAAGCAGATGTTACAGAGAGCAGTTTCCATGTTGTCTCTTAAAAGGCAGAAGCAAAACCATAATGAGGAACAACAAATAGCACAACACCACCAGAGAAGACAAGAAGCAGAGAATAGCATGCACACATGAACACTCACACGCAACCATCCCAGATAAAAGATTTAACCTTTTTTTACTTACCTGGGGAGAGTGGTGGTAATTGGCATTTAGAGGGTGGTGACACAGTAGGAACTATATTAGAAACAACAGTTAGACAATGGACTACTTGTACAGGGTGTACACAATAATCAGTACACATTAAATAATTAAAGATGTCACTGACATGAATAACACAACCACCAGTGGACAGAAACAACAATGGCAAATCAATAATTCTGATTGAAAAGAACTTTTTTTGCATTGTAAATAGACATGATTGTGTTACAGGTGTGATTGCTAATCAAGGCTGTAGCTCAGCTACAGTTTTTCAGAAGAAGCTTTATGGTCAGATTGCCAAGGTAATTAAAACTGTACATCAACTCATTTTCTTTGCATAATGCTCAACACCCCTAGTCTGCAGTGTCAATAAAAACGTAACACCAGAAGAGTCACAAATGTCACTTTCTGCTGGGCTATGACATAGCAGTACACAGGAAACACTGTTAACTCTTGGCATGCCGGTATTTAACTCACCTAATATATATGTAGGTGTAGTGGCGCTGCGGGGGAGTGGAAACCTAATGAGCGGAGGAGGAGGAGAAAGCTGGACTGGATTTCCTGCGGAATCTGAGATAGTGATAAACTGAATGGGAATCGCAGAGCTTGTTTGGGAAGGGTAAACGTGAAAAATTCTTGGTGGAGTGGCGGTGGACATCGGTAAAGTCTTTGCTGGACTTGGCCCTGATGCGGGATGACTGCCTGCAAAACAACCAGAGCTGGCATCAGTTTCTGGGAACTGGTTTAGTCAGCCTTGAGAGTTATCAGAAAGGGAGTTGGAAAAATGACAACAATGGTTTGTTTTTCAAAAAACAGCGAAAGATTTACGGTCACAAACATCCTCATTGCAGAGCACTGTTGAACTTGTTACTCAAAGACAATCGCATTACGTATTTACTTTGAAACGTGATTACTTTGTGAAAAGGCATTGCACTATTTACCTCCTATTGAAAGTTATTTCTTACACTACTCTGCATTACTTCACCACTTCATCCCAGATGTACTGTCACACAATTTCCATCCAAGAATGAAATAATAAATCTTACATTCAATATCTCCAAAAATGATTAACTCAGTAAGGAGAGGATAGATTCGGTATTTGCTCTAAACCATCACTTTCTTTAACCTTCTAACCTTGAAAGGTTTCACTCTGCTCTGTCATTTCTCTTATCATCATGTTGGGTGATCATGCAAGTGCAAATGAAAAGGGAGATTAAGCCAAAGACAAATGGACCAAAGTAAAGTGCATTACTCTGCAAATACAGACATGTATACTTAAATTTGAGTCTCCTATTTCTATTTGTGGTGTAGTATTTCCTTCTAAGCTGAGCCATTAAATCTCTTCAGTGACCAGCAGCTGCTGATGTAAATGAAAATACATGCTCGGGTTTTTTTTTTTTATCACATTGCGTGGTAAATCGGAACTATAAAAAGCACCAAACTCACGTGAAGCGAGGTGGGTAAGGTGCGAGTTCTTCTTCTAATTCATCGGCGTAAACTCATGACTTACAACTTCAAGTTCCTGTTTTTGTTTTTTTTTTAAAAACTAACTGGTTCATGCACATCGGTGGAGAACAATCACCCTGTGATCCAAAAGTCTAACCACTGAAATTTCATCTGAATTACCTTTTTTGTAAAAAGTCACTCTCACATGCACGTGCTGAAAGTGGTTCTTTTTCATGCTAGCATTTTACCATGGAGCTATTCGAGGGATATTTGTAATATGATATGATATGATATGAATTGCAATATTTGACTTTAATAACCTATCTTGCAACCCTGGTAATCCTCTTTCAACTGCTATCCTGCAGAGTTTCACTTTTTCAGATCAACATCACTTACAGCGCTTCAAGTTTAAAGCTCCAGATGTTGCCTCAAAAACGGTTTCAGTTTTCATGACTCACCTGGCTCAACAGCTGGCTCAGCCTGTGACTCTTTGGTTTTTGGTTGACCTGCAGGAGTTGAAGAACCAACATTACAACATGACAGCAACAAAACATGCTCAGAACATCCTTTTATTTGTAAACATATCCTTTTCTTTTTGTACCAGATGGTAGTTCATTTTCATGTGATCTTCTATTAATAGTATTATTCCAGATTTGATTAGCAAAAAACCAAAAAACCCAAAGCATCTCTTAATATAGTGATATGAATGGAAACCAGTGGCTGAATTTTAAGCTCTGAGTGTTTGAACTTTTTCCACTAGTCTTAAACATACCAACGTAATTAGAAAAGTAATAAAGTGCAGTGTCAAGTGCTATAAACACCACAGTATTATGACTACCATAAAAATGATAAATTGTCATTATAAGTTTAGTTATAGTAGGCTTAAGAATGTGTCTATTCCACTGGGTCCCAAATGTAATGTGGGTTGGAAACTCCATCGTTTGTTAAACAATCAGAGGAAGACTCTGGGTTAGTCACCTGATGGTTTTGGCTGTTTTGCTTTGGGCCTTTCATCCGAGCATGGCTGTGGCTGAGAATCTGGAGAGGGAAAAACATGCAAGCAGGACTTTAAACAATAAAGTGAAAATGACAAGTTAGAATCCTAAAATTAAGTTTTATATAACAAAAAGATGCTGGTAGGGTAGATGCTGTTCTTTGTGTAGTTACGAGCCAATCATTACCTCTCGGTCTTTTTCTCCTTCGTGATTGGCCTTTTGCTTTGGGTTCCTGTATCTGCTCAATGCTGTTGGCGATGGGTACCTCAGCTGCTGTGGGGAGGTCATCAAAGGTCCATGGATGAGTAACTAAAAAAGTCGATGTAGCATTTAGCAGATGCCCCTACTCGAACGTGTTGTCATTGTCATGGCATTTCATTACTGAATTAAAAATCAGTAGCTCTTCAAGGCATCATGTGACAGTTAGATAAACAGTAGGATTTGATTGACTTTTAAATTATGGCATTCTGTTTTTATTTACATTGACACAGCCTCCCAGTTTTGGGGGCAACCAGGATGTACATGGGCTGCTTTCATTTCTTTTGTGGATACTAAACAAAATGTAAAGACTGGACCAGAGTCCGGTCCATTGTCTGTGGGCTTAATCACATTTGATGATGTTGTGAGAGGTTTACATTTTATGGGCCGTGCATTTACAATATGCTGGGTGGAGATTTTTGTGATTGTGTACTAAGATAACGACAAAGGTGTTTAAATGTATATTGTAGTAGATATTTATTTTAGGAAGACTGTGCAATCTAGTCACCATTGTTTATGTACAGGGGCAAATCTACTATGGTGGCATGAGGTGGCATGTGCCACCTTAAAAAAAACCTTTAGTGTCACCCTAGTTTATTCAAAAAAGCTAGCATTAACACTTTGAGCCTAGCTACAAGTAACACTGAATATGAGTATGTTGCATAATGTTACCTGATGCAAGACCTGCAAATGTGTAAAGAAATGGCTTTGATTTTTCTGATTTCCATGCCACCCTAAGAAAATGTTTCTAGATCCGCCTCTGTTTGTCTAGCCTGCTAGGTGGTTAGCACCATTAAGAAATGCTGGCAAACCACCTCACATATCCAGTAACCACTGCTTCTCTGCACAATGATCGATGTTAATGAAAATAGCTTTTTTAGTTGCATGAAAACACTGTTGCAACTAATGTAAAATTTTAATATTTACTTATTTAAAGTTTACTTAAGAAATTTTACTTTTACTTACTGATAAGTAAAAGCTATTACAGGTAATACTTGCATAAAACTTGCATACAAAAATCTATATAAATATAATTAATTGTGCTCCTTATATTGGATAACACTAAATTAATACATGAAAGGGTTTAGGTGACAATTATAAATAATCATAATTACAATTATAACGATTTATGACAGCCTGTGCACATGTTTTGTTGCTGCAAAAGTAATGTGGTCCCCTTCAAAGACCTTTGAAGAGATTCTGCTAAAAATCTTTAGGTTCATATTTAAAAGATAAAACAGTAACTTTGATGGTCAGTTACTCTTACAGAAAAAATAATCAACAAAAGAGACGCTTATCTTATTGCTAGATTTGTCTTATGCAATATTAAGCATTATGATGGATAATAAAGCCAAATGGGTCATGGCAACAAAGTGCCGGCCTTCAGATTCGAGCAGTAGCCTAACTCTGCTTTGTGATTGGGTCATCATTTAGATGTTTTTTTTCTTAAAGGTTAATTTATAACTACAGACTGAAATGACTGAATTACTTGTTGACGTCACTTAAGAAACTCTAAATTTCAATGAGCCCCTCATCCTGAACGTTCAGATGAGGAAGTGAACCTCCGACTGTGACACTGAAAAAACACAAACATTTCTTTACTACTGCGTTTGTTGTGTTTTGTCTTCCTTCCTCATTATTCGGGAAGGCCAAAACAACACTGGTGCATTTCTACAACTAGATTACCACGTTGTGGTTGTAGGCCTCCACCACTCAGACCTATGTAATGTGTAAGATTCCTACACATTACATACACTGGAATTACCTAATTTAATGGTGGCAGTTTTAATGTTATGCCTTACTGTTGCTTATAGTTTAGATTATGGCTGTCCAATATAAGGCCCAGGTGGGCAGAATTGGCCTGGCAAAGACTCTGATCCGGCCCATCATGCATGACTTTGAAAATGTGAAGTGTGTCATAAATTTTGGACTTTTAATTGTATTTTGCTCAATTTTACAACTTTTGCTACATTCACGTTACACCAAAGTAATAGTAAAATAATTAAATGCCAGAAAAGAGCCATTGTTTTCACTATCCATTGTGGAAATGTAGCAGTTTTAGCTGAACGAGTCTTTGTGACAGATTTCCTTCATGAGACTCACCATGAAATTAATAAATTTACAGGAAAGATTCATGTTCTCTGTATCTGACCAAATAATGATTAGTAATGACACTGATACTTTGAACTTTTGTATTAAATGAATTAAGTCATGACTTATTAAGAATCATATTTGACATTTGTGTGAAACTTAGTCATAGCTTAAGATCATAATAATCATAACCTTTGAATATCAACTAATTTTACGCAGTTGTTTTATGAGTCCAAGTGATTGTCTGTGACTGACATCAGAGATTCACTGCCATGTTCTTTGTTTTCTTCTCTTTTTCCTCATGTTTCTAGCTCTCCTCCCCTGTCTGTATCTACACTAGGATTTAGATACAAAATTAACAGTGAAGTGTTCGTTTTTTCTTTTTTTTAGGACATCAAATGAAGAACATGTTTAGCCTTATTATGTTATGTGGGCTCTGTTAAGCACTATGTGACAACAGGTACAAAGTAACAAAAGGAGGTTCTTACGGCTGTCGTTGAGTTCTAAGTAGTCAAAGAGGGAATCAACATCTGAAAAAGTGCACAGAGGTAATTATAATTAGATAATAAACTTCACATACATGTGAGATACGTAATAGAAAACTACTATGTGCGTTTTTACATATAGTACACTACACATGAGTAAACACATATAGATGTTTGGCTGCCACTTACCCAGCAATTTTTCATTTATATCATCATCCAAATTATCTGAAAAAATAACAATACCATCATCAGATAACAGAATTTCAGTTTCAAAATATAAAATATGTAAAGTTGATGAATTCATTATACAACACTGCCTCTTTTAAATATGTTAATTACTAATTACTCGTGGAATCGATTGGATATATTAGACAGTCAATATTCATTTATTGTTTATTATTTATTATTAGTCCTGTGTTACATGCTGTTTTTCAGTCTGTTTGTTTAAGCTTTTACTGTCCTGTGCTGCCTTCCTGACAGTAACAGCTGCTTCAGTGAAATATTCAATCATATTTTGGGGTGTTGGACCACCCCTATCTCAACTGTTAAGCTACCAGTGGTACTAGTATATTTTCCAAAGTGGATGGATTCATCAACTTCACTTCAACTGAACAGAAAGACAATGATCCCAAACACATGAAACCCAGTTCTGGAATGATAAAGCAGGCTAACTTTAAGTCTCTGCAATGATCCTCCCAAAGCCCCCGACCTCAACCCTACTGAAAGTGTTTGGGCTACTAAATAAAATTCACCAATTCTTCCAAGAATTACTGTCAGAAATCTAGCAAGAATTAGCAAGAACTGCCAAAAGCTTTTGGTAGCGTTTTAATGGTTGAGGTGCACCTTCCTAAAAGACATTTAGCTATTTAATAGTGGTGGAGTATGCATGTATTTGAGCCTGTATGTGAACTTTTGACCCCGTGTGGATTTGAGGAAAACAAAGATAATTTCAAACTTGTGCACCTAATTCTTGTTTTTATAATTATTAAAGTTGCATGCAGCACAATCGTGTAGAGCACAAGTGTATATAAACTGTTTAAGATTAAACTTCATTTCATTCAATAGTTGGTGTTAAAAATGTCTGCTCACAGATAGAAAAATAGAAAGAAAGGAGTGATAATAACCATCTGTTTCTTCTATTTAGAAGTGTTTGTTTGCGTTTTCACTGCCTCAACACATAATTCACCTTTTTATTATCAATGCAGAAAAACAAAGTAGTGACAATGCAAACCTATCAACAGATCCGCCAAGTCCAAAGGGACTGCGATGGGATTGGGATCCACTTCCAGCATCTTGACATCTGGTGACACGCATAGGAAAGAAATAAAATATCCTGATTGGTTATTATTATATTTGTAGGTTAGAGTGGAGTTGAGGATAAGCTGAATAAATGTTGGTAGTTAAAGATCGAGTACAGGGGGATGCTTTTGTCAAAGCTGCAATTCCCGCAAGCTATTCCTAACATAATGCCATCACAATAATAATGGGTTGGACAGAGACACCCTAAAAACACAATGCCTGTTGTAATAATAGTAATGTGAGAAAACAACAGAGGATTTACTGAAAGAGAAGAAAGTAGGAAAGCAGGAGAAGTAAATCAATTTCCTGTCAGTACACGATACACTACAGTATCCGGCCACAGTCTGGAAAACCATTAACACCTTGACTTTATCACTGTATGGTTAACTGTTCAAACTGTGTTTACAAATATGCACTTTGACTCTGGGGGGGGGTAAAAAAAACGCCTGTGCTGGAATTTTACTTGTGCAGGAAGCTCAGGTAAACCTGTTTGCAGAGATGACTACTGCGACCTTTTACAGCCTAAAGACACCTTTAGGATAACCACGATGTGGACAGTAGAAAAAACCCAACAACACCAGAAAAACCAAAAAGCAACTTTTTGCCCTGATGAATCATTACTTGTACAATAAAACACTACACTGACTAATTCTACAAATCACCCAAATTGCAGGAAGGCAGTTAAAAAAGACAAAAAGGATTTCATGCAAAAAAAAACCCCACTCCAGTTGTTTTAAAGGAGATCATGCACATAAAGTTGCCCTTGAGCAGTGTGGTTGTCTAGCAGTCTATAACCAGTGCCCATGTGTGGTGCCATTTGAGCAGGTAACCAGGTAGTTCACAACACACACACACACACACACCTTGTTTATTAGACCAGACACAGAGGACTACAGTCGACTATGGACTTTCGACTCACATCCTTGTTTAAAATCTGTCATTGTTTTTCTGAGAACCACTAAAAATAAAGCAGTATATATGTGCCCATTACCTCCCTGAACAAACAAACAAACAAATAACAGTGCAACCAGTTGAGTTACTGATCGCACACAAAATATGTCTCTAATGAGGAACTCGGGAACCTGAAGCACACAAAGCACCATGCTGTCTGCACAACTAGAAGAGCAAGACCTTAAAAACTAACAGTGAAAAATAAATATTAAAAAGAAAAGAAAAGAAAAGAAAGAAATTTTTTGTTTAGTCCTGAGTCGGAGTGCGTGAAATTCTTTGTCCCTGCGCAGTCCCACACTAAATGGCTGCCAACTATTACCAAAATATTTTAAAAGTTACATTGAAAGTGATTTTCAACAGCTAATGTACTTCAGTTGCCCGGAATTCCCCGCAAATCCCCAACTGGACTTATTTTCACTTACGACAACGTCTGATCTGTTATTTTTGTGCACTCTTCACGTGTGGGGGTCTATGATGGTGGGTGCGACTCCATCTGGTCACACAAAAGCATAATGGAGTTGATTCTTCTTGTCATGGCTGAAACTTTCAAAGCCAAACGCAGAAAATCAATGCAGGTGCTGAAGCAGCCGCTCAATTAAAACTTTAACCTAAATTTTCTTAAAAATGACTAAAGTGGCCCCTGTAAATTAAAGAAAAAAAAGTGTGGAAAATCCCCGACAAATCTTATTATTCTTTTCCTGCGCACTTTCATGAATGCGCAAACCCAGACCCACCGGAGCTCACCATGGCTGATATTCCTACCTGTCGGGTCTCTCTGGGTGATGCTCAGGTCCTGTAAACGCCCTGATGTGATGTATAGTCTGTGTGTCTCATACAAGTTCCATCAGCCGCTGCATATATCCTCAGATGACCTATACACTGAGAGTGCGCAACCTGCTGTGGCTCACAATGCTTTTGCTTTCACTTTGCCTAACATGCCTTACCAAACGCACCAAGCCGTTAAAGGGCGGTTCTGTGTGCAGAGTGCACCCTGCAACTGTTTTAGGTCTGTTTTAACAACAACGGAAGAAGCAAAGAAAACGTTCAAGAGGCGCGCCACGAGGGACCGGTTTATGATGAGGAACAACGGTGATGTAAAGCAAACAGGTCACCGTGCGTTACAGTCGCCACAACATCCTCAAATATCCCTTTGTTTTTGTTTTTCCCCTGGCAACATGAGCGTCAAAAGGGGGCTCAACTATTTTGCAGGCTACTTAGCTTCATGTAGCCTGCATGACATGTTTTGATGGACTTTTAATTAACCTCCTAGGACCTGGCATCCACATATGTGGACATCACATTTTAGGTTGTCTAGACCAAAATACTACATTTTGTTTTACAAGGGCCTGATATCTAATTACGAGGACATTATACTGCCACTGTTCTATCGAAATTTAAAGCCAATGTCCTCATATGTGGATGTCATTTTTCTCAGAAACAAAAATCAAGTAAGTTTTTTTAAAATTACGTAATTATTTGTTTTTACATTCATCAGGTCCCAATCAGCCCAAATAGCAAAGAGAAATTAAAAATGCATGCAATGAAAGAGTTTGGGTCTTAGGAGGTTAAAGCTTGTTGTTTTAGTTAGGTGAACTATATTCTCCCTCATTCCTGCATTGGAAGTCTTTAGATTTTAAGATATAACTGCACTTCACCTCAAATCTAAAGCTTGATTTTGGACGGGACAACAGGCATCAGTAGCTCCAAAATGGATCACATTTTGCTTTAATCTCTTACTGTTTAATTTTCTTATTAATATTATCATCATTAATAGTCATCCCTTTTCTACATTCTACAACTATGACATTGTTTTCTATCCATTGCTAACAGTATGCTAAATACTGTATGTTCATAGTTTGCCTTTTGGGGATCACAGTGAGGTGTTGTTCAGTTTCTGCTCTGTGACCACCTTAAGACAACCGAAAAACAGCATCAGCGTTCACTGCCAGGCCTTTGGAATTGACAAGGAAACATGGGTAGTTTTCAACAGTGGAGTGGAAAGTACCTGCTCCACCTCCACCTCGCCGAAGCCAGGCAGATAAACCAAATAGATTGTGCCTTGTTGCCAGACACGTTTACATCACGCTCATACCATTCATATCAAGCTTGATCCACACAGTTACATAATAGAGGGAAGGCATTTTAAAAAACAATGCGTTCGTTTTACAGAAAGTAATGTGTCTGTAATTAATGTCGCACTGGCCTACATTTATTTCCTTGAGACTTATCATTACGCTAAGTTAACCAACTTGATTTTTTGTGTTTGATGCTTTCGGAGAGATTTCTGTTTCACACAGGATGAGTAATATAAACACACACAACACATTTGAGGTTAAGAAATATGTGGGTAAAGACAAAACGAGGGGGTGGAGGAATTAAAGTTGGGCCTCTGTGTAATTCGGTGGGTTAAGCAGGTATGCCAAAAGGCTATTCCAGTAGGCAAGGATCCAATGTGGAGCATGCCACTCCCTTTGCTCTTTGTCCCCCCTTTCTTATCATAAAGAATTGTAAATGCCAAAAAATGCCAAGAAGACACTCAGGTACATCCTTTTCTTTTCATTGCAGATTTGTGTGGTGTGGTAGACAAAAACTTGATCTTTTTATTCATTTTAAAGCTGCAGCAGTAACAGAACTAAGCAATGACGTCTACCTTTTAACAGGGCAAAGTTATAACACAGAAACCTGAAGCTGAAACTAAAGCTCCACCCTTGTAACTGACTCAAGGTGGTAACCTCTACCAGGCTAAACATTATCAGAAAGCGTTCTTTGCCAAACTGTGTGCAAACCGAAAGTAGGTTACCACAGCAAAGCTGAACATGGCCGGTTACTAGTCTGACCGGCTTCACCTTCTTAACAAATCTAAAGAATAACCTTTTTGTGTCGTCTATTTGTCAGGCCCACGTGAAAAAGTATTCACGCCTTCATAATGTCTTAGCTTTTTGTTGCATACGAATATGACAAAGATAACTCAAATGAATTTTTAAATGATGATTTAAACGATTAAGGGTAAAAACGTATCGGCCGTGGTCGAATTCTTTCTCCAAGTCCATTCCACCACTCTTCGAGAAGGTAAGGCTTTTGTGGCAGTTCTTTAGATGTTGCTCTGGACCTCCGGATCTCCCGGATGAGTCGTTGGTGCCCTCTTGGAGTAAGAGCATTTGGTAGGTTGTCTGTTTCTGTGAAGGTTCACTACTGTTCCACGTTTTCTCCATTTGCGGACAATGTCTCTCACTGTGGTTCAGTGGAGTCCCAAAGCCTTAGAAATGTCTTTGTCTCTCCAGGCTGACAAACCATTTCTTCAGATTGTGACATGATGTGTTGCTTTTTGAGATGCTTTAGCCTCCTTCGGTTTATTGGACAGGTTCTATATAAGTAGAGTCTTGATTCAACAGGCCTGGCAGTAACCAGTGAAATTGAAACTAAACCTTGGGGATTATGGGGATACTTTTTCACACGGGCCTCAATACGTTTGGATAACTTCTATTTCTTAGGAAATGATCATCATTTAAAAACAGCATTTTGGTCATCTTAATTATCACATTTGTTTCACAATCTGAAACATTTAAGTGGCTTAAATATGCAAAAAGAAATCAAAAGGGGGGCAACAACTTTTCACAGCACTATGCTTTCTTGACAATGGCATATTTACACCTAGAAGTCATAAATTTGCAGCTGTTGTCAGAGAGTGAGTAACCAGCTCGGGGGACCTTGGAAATAAAAAGGATATATGTGTTTGGAAGCTCGCCACATCCTATTTTTAACTGGATCCAAAATCAGAATGTCAAAATGAAACTGAAAGTGAACCACACTTTAACCACCAACTCATGTCCTGGCAGGAATAAAGCCTGGAGCAGGCTTTCTGTTTCCAAATAGACCAAACTGAAAACACCAGAGGATAAATATTTGTCCCTGCCCTGTGCTGATGCCTGAATGAAAGCAGCTTTTGTTCCTGTAATCCTGGGCATTTCATATAAATGATAAATTATAGAAGGAAAAAGAAGGAAAACCAGTGAAAGTTAGAAGCATCTGAACAGAAGCTTAAATGAAACTTACCACAGTGTGACTCCATAGTGTCCTTTATGCCTGTTATTCCATCTATGTCCCAGATTGCTGTTCCATAAACATTTTCGGTGACCCCTGCCATCATGTCATCTTCCGCTGTAACTGAAGCATCTTGTGGTGCAAACGAGGGACTCAAATGTTGAAAGGTAAATTGTGCAAGTGCCGAACCTGCGCCACACTGTGTGTCCTCAGGCAGACAACACAGGTCGTCTGCAGTTTCGCCTGGCCACCACGCATCCAGGAGGCCCCCCATATTGTCTGTGACGTTGTTGTTTGAGTCTGTGGCTTCACAGGCTTCCACAGGTGATGCATTTCCTCCTTCTTCGAAAGTTTTAAAGCGATCCATGCAGATTCCAGGTGTCGCCAACTCATCATATAAAGGGTAATAGAACTCCTCAGGTGTGTCCTCAGCATCCAGCGTGAAGCTTTCGTTAAAGTTGCCAGTGCACGCATCGAGTGTCCTGCAAGCGGCTGCAAGCTCCATTTCCTCTTCCAGATCTAAAATAGCACATTGTGCTTCGCTGTATGTCACTGTGTTATCACTAGTTGTACATCCAGTTGTGTTATAATAAACTAAAGGCTGTAACATCCTCCTTCCTTTGTCCCAGTGCTGCCACAGAGGTACAGCTATCCGCCTAGCAGCCTCTTCAATCTGCTCTAACCACTCCCCCTCAATCTCCAAATTCCCCTGATTTACCCTTTCACTATCACTTACCAGCTTCTGCATTGAAGGTGCACTTGTCAGCAGTTCAGTTATTTCATCATTTAATGAAAGTCTGCCATCAAACACTGTGGGGACAGAGTAGAGCCTTTGTGTGGGGTAGTGTTCGTCCATTGCTGTCCCCTCCCTCAATTCCTGAATGAGTTTATCTCTGGAAATAACTTGATCCTCATATAGTGAGCAAGTCTCTGGCTCCAGTCTTGTGCTGTAATGATCATCCACTGATGGGACAAACTCTGATCCTGCCAGGTGGTAGTCAACGGAGGGAGACTGTGACCCACCTTTCCCTACCTTAATGAGCGGTCCATGGCTGAGATGCTGGTGGGTGCTAGATGCTCGAGAAGCAAATTCCCCATCGGTCTCATCAGATCCCGGTATAAACCCTGATTCCCCGCAAAGCAGCTCCGGCGCAAGCCCGTCAATGAATCGATGCAGACCCAAGCTCTTGCTGTACGCTTCTGAGATTATCTGCTCCTCCACCAGACCCTCCAGCAGAGCTCGGATCTCAGCAGGTGAAGCCCAGGTCAGAGCCGAGCGGACTTCGTCCAGGACCTCCTCAAAATGAGCCATGACAAGAGTGTCGGCTCCCTGGGCATGGAGGAGTAACAATAGAAGCAGCGTATTGGAGTTATTTGAGTTTGTTCTTTATTTTTAAAGGGACTCTGTGATTTTATCCGGGAGGCGGTCGCATGAATGGTAGGAGGTGTTATTTCCCAAAGCCAGAAATGTTATTATTGGTATCATAAGGAAGTGAAGTTACACAAGAAAAGGAATCTGATCGAAGACATTATGGCAGTCTCAAACTTTCATCATCACACATTTTGTCTTTAAACAAATTTACCCGTCTTTTTTTTTTTTTTAACAGCTGGTTTAATATTTTGCCCAAATTCGATTACATGGCTGTCATTTTTCTGCTTTTTCATGTTAAGAAAGAGGCAGTGCCACACTGCACACTTTCTTCTGCACAAGTGGGCTGTTTTTCAGCTCAATCACACGCAATAGATTTTATTAAACTATTTAGTTATGATTTGGGGACTTAATCACCAAATAATCACCAAGGCTGCACATTTACCTATTTGTCCCCTTAAGCTCATAAACAGAACAAACACAAAATTCACACAGAACCCCCCCCCACATAAATGTAAAGCCTTCTCTGCGGGTCACATTGTGAATGTGAAGGTGCAGTCCTTGTGTTAACCGATACAATGTTATGCACCAGACTGTGAAGTTTTTAGGCAGGGACTAAAACTGGTTTGGCAAAACTACGCATGCCTCAGTGCCATGTTTAGCATTGCTCATTTGCTTAGTAGAAATTGAGCTGCACCTTCTTTGTGTACCTGAGGAGCCAGTTTGTTGTCGTTTTAAGTAATTGGGAGTCAAATGCTCTTATTGTTTATTGGTGATAATGATTTATTTTCAAATAATGGAAGAAAAAGCAGTTTTACCAGCTTTGTCTCACCTTTCCAACCATTTCCTGGAGTGTTTTATAATGAGTAAATCTAACTTTACTCACAAGCTAAAGGTGAAGCTTTACAGGTATGCTTTACAATAAAGATATTACTCTTTTATGTATCATAACTGTGGGAAAGACATTAGCTATAAGAGTGTGGTTATGATTGTTTTGTCTGCTTGCAGGATGCAGATACAGTTTCACATGTATTTTCTGCTTAGCATTGGAGGAACTACAAGTGTGGAGAGTGTAGTGCACATAAGGACACAAACACACACAGACTGCGAAACAAAAATTTCCAACCAGACTGGTCAGTACACACCTGACAAACCTGATGCCACACCACTGATACTAAAACAATTCAAAGAGCCAAAAAAACAAAGAAATAATTTGAATACTACAACGCAAATGAAGCGTGTTTAATGAATGGATGCCGTTTTCATTTGGTCATCGGTCACATCAATAATTAGACATGAAGATTTTAACACAATTATGAAAACACCAAATACATCCAGTGGTTCAAAATTTGTAAAATGACCACATATTTATGACAGCTGAGAATGTGAAAAATCACCTAACCCTAAATGTAACTTTTGATCTCTGATGCTCGGTTTGAATTGCAAAAGTTTAACTTTGAACATTTTTCAATAAAAAAAAACCCCAACTTATTTTCCTGGAGTTCGATGCCAGCGTTGCCACACAGGTATGAAAATGTATGTACAATTTAAAAATAATTCCAGAAATCTGCAAGTGTACTTCTTTAAAAAGTAAAAAACTGTTTGGTTTAGCTGTTCTGTACCTTTAAGCAGCCCCTGCACCGTCATCTGTAAATTAGTAATGCACACATATTGTTAAAATTGCACTCTCTCTTCAGAAATGCAAGAAAATGATTTGAAATCAGCATATTAAAAAAATAACGATGTGCTTTACTACTTTTTTTTCCAGCTTTTAATTTGTTTTCAGCAAATTCGGGTATAATTTCAATTATGTTTTCAGAACCTACCTGTACTTCTTTATACTTCAAAAACAGGAAGTATTTGGAGGGGATAATATAAACAATCTGCTCATTTGAAATGCAGAAGCACCGATATTAATGACGAACTAAAATCCAAGTTACTTTTTTTCTTTGTTGGCAGCTTTATCTGCACTTTGATCACAGTAACCTGATGCCATAAAGAGTTTAAACACAACAAAAAAACAAAACAAATTGCTGACCTCCTCTTAACACAAACATTACCACACCAGCTCAGGCACTGTGGAATATTCTTATATTCCTTTTCATCTACTGAGGGGATTGACATAATGTACACAAAAGCACCTGAAGCAAATGACTCACTCTAAGCAAATACAAGCTTAATGATGCTGTAGGAAAAAAATGGATCCTACAAACGGTATTGTCAGTACAGGCAAAGAGTTTTCTGCTGCATATTTTTCCTTTTTGCCACTGAGCTTCATTCATTGCACCAAAACTGATAAAAAACCCATGCAAACGCCAAAAATTGACATCTTGCATGGCCGGGCCTTTACTACCATTAACAGTTTTACTACCGTTCGTCTAACCTGCAGCTGGCAAACAGCCCACGACAAATGTGCTGGTAGTTAAAACTACAGTGCTCAAAGTGATATTGCTTTCCTTCAAAACAAACAAAGAAACACACATTTGTAAATCATTGTAAACCCTGACAGCCTCATAAAGATCATTCCATAATGAGTGCATTCATATTCAAAACGGGCACAGGTGCTTATTTGGATGATGACTTTATTTGTTTTATGAAATGGGAAGTAATTTCAGTTTCTACAGACTCTTATTATGTATTCATTTCATTTACTCTCAGTAGTTCTTCAGGAAATACTGCTCTGGCACGGCAGCATCTGATCAATGCATGAAATCTATCACTGAAAACAAAGAATGATAAGATTTCTCTGACTGTCAAACAGAAATGCTGCGATTCTGATATGTACGAGCTCTTGTGCTCTTCGTGTGCCTCGTATTCGGTGCCCTTCTGCCATCATGTGATCAGCCACGGTGTTCTGCTCCTGTATGGATGCCATCTGATGTGGTCAGATTGTGCTTTGCTCCTCTGTTACCCTGTTGGAGCAGTAATCCTGGATGGCTTTGGGGGGAAAGAGAAAGAGGAGAGAAGAGAATGATGATGATAAAGGAGATTTGATGAGATTTGATGAAATGTGCGTCAACTGATGGTTTCAGTTAGGAGTGAATCAGCTGCTACGCAAACCACATTAGACTCCACAAACTTGATCTCATGCTTTAAGCATAATTGAATTTCGATACAACTCCTACGGTTCCTCTTTTGATTGGCTGCTTCCCATTTATACAGCGACCGCTTCCTCTTTCATTGTTTAATCAGGAATTGAGCCGTCAGCTAAATGATCCAGTCATCAAAACCGGCGGGGGTCTTCACTGGAAGGAGGAATATGCCTGACAGCGCATCTAACTTCCTTCTTAAGAAAAATGAAAAACTATGACGTATGAGGTGCCAAAGGGTTTGTTTATGATGTGCAAATAAAGGGGTGGGAGTCATAAAATGCAGAACTCTATACTTGGCACATCTCCTGGATCCCTGCTCTGACTATCTGACCACTGTGTGCATTTACAGCTGAGAGAAAACAACATGACAGCTCTACAGTAACATCCTGAGCGGTGGGGATAGTGTTGACATTGCTGCAAGTGAGCTGAGATGATTTCTTTTTGGTTCTTGATGTTTTGGCAACAGTTTCACACCATCTTCCCATTCACCAGTTTTGGCATCCTGTGACTTTGCCCACTTCTCAAAACCTCTATTCTATTTGCAGGATTGCCAGCTGATGGTCAGAAGGGGATTTCCAGGCAAGTCCAGCTGACCTTGACGGCTACACTTAAGTCACACAAGATTTGTTTTGGCCTTTTATGGTTACTGATTGTACGATGCTCATTTGTGTGGGTGTCTTTCTAAAAACAAACTCACTTTTCACAATTTTCTGGTAGGCTTCCGCAGCGGGGGAGTCGGGCACCTCGCTCAGGAAAGACCTGCCCTCGTCACAGCTCCGTGCTATCCTGGGATCTAGAGGCACCTTTCCTAAGAGGGGTAGTTTGAGGTCTGCACACATTTTCTCAGCTCCCCCGGTTGAGGGAGGGAAGATCTGTGACGTATTCTACAAGGAAGAGTTTAAAGAAAAAAATATGCATATATCAGCTAGGTACTTTCTTAATCTACACACGAGGAATTTGGGATTGATTAACTGTGTAAACACGACATTTTTCCACTGGGAATTCTAGCTCGAAGCTCAGGCCGTAACCCGGAAAACTAAAACACGCTGCACAGAGAGAGATCAGATTTAAAAGGGTTGCTTAAATGGCATCTCCCACTCACCCACATTTTCTTTAAAGTGTGGTGATTTCACTGTTTAGTGATAGGACAGGACATTGTGGTCCTGTTATATCATCTCCCCTCCCAAAAATAAAATGTCAGATGTTGAATAGAAAGGAAACGGCATAAGGCCCTCCCTTAAAGGGATGTAAGAGCCTCAGGAAATTACATCTAAAAGGAAAAAAAACACAAGACATAAAAATGTAGAGAAACAGAACTTTGTTGATTTGATTTTGTGCAAGGTGAGCTTGCTTGTGGTTGTGAAAATGAGTGCACTGTATCCTGTTCAGTGTATCTGCAGTATATCTGCACAGGATAGCAGACGAAGCCTCCTCACAACCTGGTTTTTTTTGTAATGAGCTAAAATAGCACAGATGCGAGCACATATTTCAGACCTCTTTGCTTCGTTCCTCTTTTCTGTGTGCTCCACTTCTTTACTTACCAGAACTAATCAAGCGTATGCTCGCGGTGCTTGTATACATTTCTCACCAGATTAGATCAGATTTGTAAATTTTTGTCAATGTGGTTCTTGTTTTTGCTCAATTATCTTATCCAAAAAAACAAAACAAAAGACAAAAAAGATGTAAAATGAACAGAGACATGGATCTGGTGCATTTTTAGCTTATCTGTGTTTTGCACAGGTGTGTGTGTGTGAGAGTGACCTTGCATTTAGGGCAGACAAAGCCGCTCATGTTCTCCACCACCCCGATGATCGGCATCTTAACCTTCTGACAGAATCGGATCTCCTTTCGCACGTCCTGCAACGCTACCTCCTAGACAGACGTGGAAACAGGAACCACAGAAAGAGAAAGGCAAAAGCGAGGGCTGAAGTTTGTGTGTATGTGTGGGTGGAGATGGGGAGCATACGGTGGACAGGGAGGGGCACACACACACACACTAGTCTGGCTTGTTTGTTTGGTAATTCCCACCGGGTGTGTGTGGTCGGTCGTGGGTTAGTGAGATCAGGCGGAATGAGGAAGTGTGTCTGTTGCTTTCTGACTTCACCGCACTGAGCTTAATCTAAGAAGCAGGAAATTGGTGCTTCACTTCACCAAGTACAATAAGAACTTTGACACAGCTTATAGTGAGGTCTTCTTAACTGAGCACATGTAGAGTAAGCCACATTTATTGACATGGCGCTAAATGTTCGCCACACTAAGAATCATCAGCAGGAAACATGACTGACAGAACTAGTACGGCTGCTGGATCACAGTCGTTTTACTGTCTGCATGCAGGACAACATTGGGTTAACCTCCAAGTATTTGTGTGTAAATATCATGATGCCCTGCTGGCAGACATGTTGCTGCCCGTTCAGCAAAAACACTGCCCTGTGCCTATCCTGTCTGTGGCTTTATCACACCAAAATCACCTTTACAAACCAGGTAACAAAAGCATGTGATGTCAGCAGGTGAAGCAAAACGCTTTTGTGCCGAGTTGACTTCCTATTAAATACGAAAAATTTATAGGAAGCACGCCGTGGAAGACAACAATAGAACACTCTGAATTTATTTTTGTTCTGCACAGCTCTGTAGCATGCCATTTCTTTAACAGTTTGTTGTCTACAAACATGCCTGTAAAAAACCTGTATAACATTTTACTGTGCGATGGGCTCTCGCTTTTCTTTTTACGATGGTTTCATGATGGAACAGCATCCTCTGTTGGTTGTGGTATGCTAAAAGCATCTCAAAAGCAATTCATCTTCATTGACACTCGGCCATAGCGCCATGATTATGACCATGTGGAATTGCTTTATTGCCAACAGTAACAGCACCTGCACAGCAAATGTATTTGTCCCATATAATCCAACCTATTAAAACCTGTCATATCATATTTTTAAAACACTATTTTTGTGCATTAACGTGTGCATTCTAAGACAACCATTAGTGCGAGTGGATTCGCTGTAAAGCCCTTACTCTGGATGATCCACGGACTTGTGCATTTGCTGGTGCAAAATTCAAATTTCATCTGTGTTTACGTTTCATAGTGGGCTGAAAAAGCAGGGGTCTCAAGGACATCCTAAACATGTCAGTATACTGTAAAGCCATAAAGGGGGAGCACCACCAATTCCACAAACCAGCAGCAGCATTAGTCATAACAGAAGGCAGCTGCATACGGCAAGATGCAACGAGCTGAGTTTTTTTTTGTGGTAAGCCAGTTGCCTACCTGTGGTTTTCAGAGTCAATACTACATGACTGAAATGACTCAACTTGTATACAGAAGTTCAGGTTGTTAAAATCATTTGGGGGGAATTTAGGGAATCACCAAGTGAAGTCCGTTGGACTGAAAGCAGACATATCTGCAGGTCAAATTTCAATTTAAGGCTGATAGCAGGTAGTTTTCACAAGTATTTGAATACATGTTTATAGATTATTCTTTTTAAAGCTGCAATTGTTAACGTAAAATAGCTGAGCTAAAACTGAGTAAGTTTTTAATAACACTGAAACCTCTGAGTGAGAGTTAGAGAGCTTTTAGGACACACAGCTTGAGCTATGCAGCTAAACGTCGGGCTGCTAAAGTTTCAGTTTCAAATGAGCTCACAGACGGTTCAGAGTTAACTGAAAGATGCTGAAGTTTAGCTGCAGGTGTGTGTGCGAGCATTAAGGGGGTATCTTGAAATATAATGACTGGAATTTCCTTGTCTGGTTGTCTTTCTAAGAACTATAACTGACAGCATATTCAAACAAAAATTAGCTTTTCATAAAGTCGGAGGTTTCTTCCTGTGAAAAAGGAGCTTATCATTCCCGTTGTCGCCAAGTGCTCACTCACATGGGGTCGTTTGATTATTGGGGTTTCTTTCAATAACATCGTTGAGATTTATAGAAATAAAACTGAACTGAATTTCCCCCAAACTGCAAATATAACGGTGTACAGAAAGAGTTGAACGCGCACGGGCAGAAATGTTGAGAGCGCAAGCAACACATTGCGAGCAAGCGCAAATGCAAAAAACTGAGCGAGAGGGGCTGTTATTGTGTGTGTGTGTGGATAATAGCAAACACTGAAATACATTTTCGCACGCAGCTATGAATTTTGCTGAAATTCAATGAATTACTCCTCAAAATGCAATGCAACACTTGCGCTCAATTTTTTTTTTACGTGCGCTCAGAATAGTGGCACAAAAGTAACGCCATACTCTAAGCCCTGGATAGCTGAAGTTTTAGCCACGTCGCCTTTGTTATTTCCATGTTCAGCTGGGTGAAGGGACTTTAAGCATCTGATTAGCATTAGGTTACAAATGTTTTCATGGTGGTCATCCTGGAGTTTGTGTGTCTTCATTGAGCATGACTGCCTATGTGTGAAAACAGACATGAACATGAAACCCAGCGGCTCATAACTGGACATGTATGAGGATGATTGGCTGCTCATCAGTCAAACAACATCTGAGAATGTTTTATAAAAGCAGGTGTGTACAAAGAGGGAAAACCCTAGATTGCACCACAGCAGCGTTTTCAAAGGTTATTGACTTTAAAAAGCTCCCATAGAGCACTTCATATACTAACGTAAACCTGCTCACACTAAAGCCGAGACTTGTACCTGTGGTGTGGTGATGATGATGGCTCCATCAACATGGGTGGCGCTTAGGTACTGGACGATGGACAGGTGTTCGTCAGAGGTGCCGGGTGGAGTGTCTACGATGAGGTAATCCAGTTCCCCCCAGTCCACATCCCTTAAAAACTGCTTAATGATCCCTGATTGGACACAAGCACCACACAGGTTGTTGCTATGTGAGATCTGGAAACATGAGCATCTCACATACACACATCACATTACCGCACCATTTTTCTTGGGTCCTCTCCAGATCACAGCATCATCGGGACTACTTAGCAGGAAGCCAATAGACATGACTGCCAGGTTGTCCTCCACATACTGCAACACAACGCAGAGGCCCCTGTTTTATTATGCTTAAATAAGGAAAATAATTACAAATAAATAAATAAATAAATAAATCGTTCAAATCAGCTCACCACAGGGGACCATCCAGAGCCACTCTGGTGAACCTACACAGGAGACGACAAAAAGACAGCTCAATCTTTGTGTCCATGTGAGATTATGATTAAAATGTTGCACCAATAGATATAACAGCCGTTTCTGACAGCTGCCTACTGACTTACTTGCTCTCCCTCTAAACCCACGATCCTTGGAATGGATGGACCACAGATGTCTACATCAAGCAGGGCAACCTAAAAAAAGGAAAAAGAAAGTGGAAGCATGAAAAGTCGGCAGTCCAGTATAATGAAGGCAACTGTCTCCCGAAAGGCTACACAAGGCATTTCCTGTCTGCTTGACTGGGCAGCACATCAAAACAATGGGGCTGTATCCCAGCACTAGGAGCCATCCTAAAGCATTGCTTTATCAGCATTTTCTCTGAGGAACTGCTAAAACTTTGGGAAGTGGAATGTTTTGCGTGGGAGTGTCCAGTTGATCCCCTTACTATGGATGACATCATTGTGAATGAACCTTTGTACTCCAGTGGTTTATGGGTAACAGTCAAAGATAAAAACTCCTGCTAAGTCTAACATGAGATTTTCTTTCAACTAAGAAATAATGATTTACGCAAACTACACTAAGTTTTCATATGTCAAATTCACCTATATTCAGGCTAAGAAACAACTTTATGTAATACAGTGGTCCCTCGCTATAACACGATCCCTTTACCTTTCGCAGCCTCGCTGTTTCGCAGATTTGCTTTGTGCAATTTTGCATGCTTCTCCCCCCAGCGAATTATGTTCTGTGTCCTGATTGGCTGTAGCCATTGTCACTCAATCTCATGCCGTGTCTCCTCTACAGTACAGAATGCGTTCAGCTTGTCAAATTTACATAAATCTTTGATCGCTAGCAGTGTGACTCTGAAGTGCTGCACTGTATGTAAGTTTTCTCCCCAACAAACACAACAGTGTCGACGAAACGTTTTGCACCGTCAAAGGCAACCGCGGGTGCCTTTGGTTTCATTCTATAATACTGAAGTTAGCTCTCTACCGAGGTTTCAAAGTGTTTAAACAAGAGAGAAAAGTGTGAAAATCATGCCATCAAGTACATTCAGGTCTGACGAGCAGGTTTTTGGTTTGATCATTAATTCTGGCGAACTGCACAGATATTGCAAATTCATCAAAGTATTTTAAGCCGTTGCATAACGTTGCCGTTGCATAATCACAACCTGTTAATAACAGGTTGTGATTATGTGATTAACATTGTGTTAGATTTGTATTGTTGATTGTCATTTATGCTTAGAAATATTTACTTATATATGCTTAGAGTTTTGTAATTAGTTGTAGATTGGTAGAGGTTTTGATCCTTGATAGTCTGCAAACTTTGTGTGTATTAGACAGCACTTTGGGAGCATGAGAGGTCATACTGTGTCTTATTGTTTTATGGTAGGATTAACGTAGCTACGTCTGTTCTAGTCTAAGTGCTCTTTGTTTAGATGAACTGCAGGACTTCCTCACCGTGTTATCTAGGATGAACCATCTAGGGTGAGGGGGAGGCTACCCTCTTCCTGACCAAGGATGTTTGACCCTTTGATCAGCAACACACACACACACACACACACACACACACACACACACACACACACACACACACACACACACACACACACACACACACACAGGCAAGGTACTCTTTGTTTGTATGTAGACGTCGTATGTTAATGAACCTATGCATATTCATGTAACCTCAATAAAAGGACAGTGTTACGGGAGGACGGACGAGAGCTACTGGGGTCAAGCGAAGGAACGGCGTTTGTCTGGTTCTCTCCCGTGCACGAGTAACATGAAGAACTTTGCTAAGCAAGACACAAATAGGCAGTGTAATTATATTGTCTTCAACGTTCCAGCGGATGGGTTCAAGCTACAAACCTAACATTAATTGGTCCTTCGATGCCGGAGCCCTGGAATCGCATTCACCGAGGGGAGGAGAGGCACGCTGAAAGACTGACGTCAGCCAGGAAGTTCCTGTGGATTCGCGGTCTGTCTTTTCTCCTCGATGAATGACGGTCGGCGGGATTCGGGCTGATATTACACTCTAAGCAACGCCAAGTAAGTTTAAAGAGGCCGACTCTATAACCGTGTCGTTGTGCAGTCTCCGCCACTGTGTGAGGCGTTGAGAAGAGGCCGACTCTATAACCGTGTCGTTGTGCAGTCTCCGCCATTTTGTGAGGCGTTGAGAAGTTCGCTGCTTTGTGGAGCGATAACTGGGTTAGTGTCCCGAAAAAGAAGTTTTGGTTAAATCGCCCAAGGGTCCCAAGCGTCCGGTGAGTGTCCGGTTTTGAAATCGCCCTGGGTGTGTGTCCCGAGCGTCCCTTCATTGGGTTTTGTCGCGCGAGTGGGTGAGCGTCCCACAACTGGGTCAGGGTCCCGAGCGGTCCGGTGTGAGTCCGGAGTAGGCCTATTTTGTGTTGTTGTCATTGTTGTCGTCGTCTTTGTTGTTGTTGTTGTGTGAGTGTGTGCGGAGCAGAACACGTGGTCTGTAACACCGACTGTTGTTGTTATCATGGGTTTCTAAGCAACCAAGAGTGAGTTAGAGGGAGAAAGACGTTTGTGCTGGACTTTGCTCCTGGCAGCACAAAGTATTTATGTATAAAAGAGAGAGAGCGAAGGCTCCACAGCTGCGTGGGTGCACGCGAATGCGGTCGCGCGGGTTTCACGCGGACCTGAGCCGTGCGGTTAATCGCAGGCTTATAAATGGAAGAGATTCAAATGTTAGAAGTTTTCAGAAAACACACCAGCCTTGAAGAGTGTGTGGAAAAGGCCAGCCCACATCAGCAGCTGTGCTCTGGTGGGTGGCTTTCCCCCCACCCCTTCCTGACACAAAATGTTAACAGCCTGTGTGCCAAACCATTGAGGTGGATAGTTGTTAAAAGTAACCTACATTAAACTTGTGGTTGCTTAAATTCAGTACGATGACATGTGAGGTGAAGTGATATAGATAAATATTTAAACTAATGAAGTGCATAGAGGCACTTGACCTGTGTGGAAGACTGTCGTCTTATTATGAGCCATTGTTGAGATATAGAGCACATCTGTGAAACAACTAATATGCTCAACCCTGTATGAAACATCTAAAAGTACATGATGGAGAAGCTGAGTTGAATATGAAAGTGTAAGACTTTGCCGCTGTGGGCAGAGCAACTACTGTGTGATGTTGCGTTGCAGTTTTTTTTTTTTTTTTTCTTCTTCTGAGCTGATGAGCAGGCTACACATTATCAGATCGAGAGCTGTCTGAGAACTACTCTAAGAGAGGGAAACAGCGCTATGATAACTGTGATAACTGGAGTGTGCAACGTTTCCATGAGCAGTTTTCCTGCATCTTGACTTGTGTGTAGAGTGTTCATAACATCAGCATCATGTTTTTGATTATTTGTTTGTTGGGTTGAAAAATAGTTAAATAAACTGGTGATCATATTTACGGATCACCATGGCACATATCATCAGCCATGTGATTTATTTTTGCAGATGACAAAGTGAGTGTGAATGTGTCTGACATCACAGTGTTTTTGTGCACTGTGCAAGAGTAATTGCCTTTGATTGTGGGTGACAGCGGTGATTTTGCAGGTCACCAGCTATTGTAAATAAAAAAAAAAAAAAAAGAGTGAAAAAGAGACAAATTACATTGTAGACGAAGAGAAATAATCATAGGAAAAAGGTTTTGTGTTGATCAGCCGAAAAACAACTACAATGTCATTTTCTGCTTTTAAGAAAGGATTGTTCACACAAACACAGACAGAGAGAGAGAGATGTGTGTTGATTAAACAGTGATGATGATAATGAACATGTTTTAGTTTGTCACTTTCAGGTGAAAAGCAGACCTGAATCAATTTTCCACATGCAGCAGTCGGAAGAAAGTTATAGTTTAACATCATTGGAAACATGCAGGCCAAGTTTCTGGCTGACTTATTTAAAGCGCAATGTGTATGTGTCTCTCAACCTCACAAGCAAGCAAGCTCTCACCCCTCCCTGAAGACAAGGAATGCAGCTCCAAAGCAATAACATGATAAAGAGACAGCATCAAGTCCTGAGCAAAAAAGTCCCAACAAGCAGCAGCAATGTGGATAAACAGCAGCAGAAGAAGAAAGCAAACCCATCTTCCTGTCTGATTGGATGAATTCCACGGAAGGGCGAGCAAGATGGCGGCGTGAAGAGGAGTTTTTGTTTGAGTTCTCAGCACGAGACACTTATTTGACGTCTTTCTGGCCTTCGGGACTTTTTTGGAGATCAGCGCGCTAAACTTGCTGGATCTGAGGCCAGGGTCTGCGGCGGCAGCATGTTGAAATGCTCAAAAAGGACTGAGTGACTCGGGCAAGCCACATGCGGCTAGCGACATGAAAGAAATGGACCCTTCATGATGCGTTCAACGTGCCAGCGCTGTAGTGGGAAAGGCTCCATCATAAACACGCCCTGCACCGAGGTTCAGGCCAAGAAGAAGAAGACGATGACTTCCAAGCCCAAGAAGGTCAGCCTCAGCGTGGGCGAGCTGATTGTGAAAGCCGTGGCCGCTTCCAAGGAGCGCAACGGCCTGTCCGTGGCCGCCCTCAAGAAGGCTCTGGCTGCCGGAGGCTACGATGTGGACAAGAACAAGGCCCGTGTCAAGACCGCCATCAAGAGTCTGGTGGCGAAGGGCACTCTGGTGCAGACCAAGGGCACCGGGGCCTCCGGATCCTTCAAGATGAACAGGGTTACTGAGACCAAAGCTAAGAAGCCCGCCGCGGCCAAAGCCAAGAAACCGGCAGCAGCTGCTAAGAAGTCGCCCAAGAAGGCAGCGGCAGCACTTCAGACACTAGCACAAAATCAACCGCATCAGAGGAGGGACAGGACAAAGCTGAAGGAGAAACTGCCTGCTATTGGACTGTTGAAGTGGGAGAGGACAACAGAGTGAGAAGACTAGGTGAGAACACATAGGAATTATTTAATGTGGGAAATCAAAATTTGGGTTAGCAAACCTGGGGAAAAGAAAACTGACTGCTTAAGTTGGAAAATTGAGACGGAGTCTGAAACATTGCGAAAATAGAAACATATACAAAATCACACACACACAAGCAGAACATGCATTAACCCTACTAACAATTCCAAACACAAAATGACTCATGAAGACTCATAGCACATTAGTTAAGAAATGATTAAATAATAGCAGAGAAATGTGTAGGAAAGGCAGCTTTAAGAACATGCTCTGCTGGAGATGCAGCTCCACAGACATGCATTAGACCTGCCTAATAACACAAACACATGTAATGAAAATTAGCTTGTTATCTTTCATCAGTGTTACAATAGTGTCAATTTAGCAGACACTTGTTATCAAATGCTGAATTTATCCTAAAGAAAAAAAATTGACTCTCCAAGTTGCAGGACAACAATTTAACTTTTGTGGGAAAAAAAAAAAAAAAAAAAATCCTGGTTTGATAAATCAGTGATCAGACAATAAATTTAGTGTTAATATAGTAAATTGGGAGAAGCTTCCTGCTTGATTAATGCAGCACAAGTGATTTACTGTATGAGGGAAATTGTCTTTTGTGATACTATTTTGAACATGCTTTTCTGTCGTCCTGTCAACTTAGTGGGTTAATAGCTGATATGCAAATTAGTTGATCGGTTTTAGATTAATGAAAGGTGACTGAATTCTAGTATGAGTGAATGAGATGTGTTGGAGTTGTTGTGTGTTGAGTGGAGACTCTAAAACACTGAGTTTCCTGCTTTGATGTGCGAGTGAATCCTGTATTTAGATACACAACTCTGAATACGTCAGAACAGACTGTTTTGTGAAGTGCATGACAGCATGTCACATGTTTTATGATGAAGGGAAAAAAGGAAAACTGAATAAAATAGATCTGTGGCCTAAATGAGTGAAGAACACAGACCTGGTGATTAAACTCATAAGTTAAAGAAGACATTAGGCTTATGTTGTGAGTGGTGCAGCTGATGGTTGGTTTGGAGTGAATCTAGCTGATGATTCTTCTCCTGTTGTGAAGTTGATGAGGAGTTTGTGTCATGACTTAGCAAGGCCTTTTTATTTTGATACTTTCACAGTGCACTGAAAGTTTGGTTTGATAATCTCTGTTATTTTTCATTTTTATTTTTTGAACAGGCACTGATTTTGTTTGTCTATTTCTTTTCTTTAAGCAGATCTGCACGTCGGGAATTAAAAGTGCTATACGACCTGTCGAGAAAGCTGTTACAAGTGAGTTTTCTCCACATTGAAATGGGCTCAGGAGAAAGCTACTTATTGGGACAATATTAAATGAGAGTCCCTGTCCTAAAAAGGATTCAGCGATGTAATCCTATCTAAACTTCTTTTTCTTTTTGAAATGACGTCATTTTGCTGAGAGTGGAAACTAAATGCGACGATAGGTTCCACTATCAGCAAAGAAAGAAAGAATGAATGTATGAATGAGTGAGTGAAAGGAAAACAAACTGACTGACTGGTAAAAGCTGACAAAAGCTGACAAGACTTTACTGATGTAACACGACTGTGTGAAGTTGACCCCCGCCTGGCAGGGGTGCAGATGAGTCTGTGTGTGCTTCCCTTTACAGAAGCAGAAAGATGACAGCAACACTCGAGGTTGCGTGATGATTTAACATTTTAAATGCCATTTTCTGTGTCTGTGAATTTACTATGTGTGTGTCATTCACTAGCTTGAGTTGCTCACAGAGATAACTGTGACAGAGTATGCATACGCCTGCGCAAGCGCTAATATTTGCATTTTCTTTTCTTACAGCATGCCAGTTCTTCATGTGAATTGATGATGCGATTTATGCCAGGACAACTGGTTGATGTTTTTCCTACTACAGGATTTCTGGGTTTATGTGTGAGGAAAACTGTGTTTACAGGTTATGGGTGGTGATGCTGTTGCATTGTGTTGATGGGAAAATGTGAAGGTTACTTTGGTAATGTGAATAACATGTGTGAAATTTCCTGTGTTGAGAACTGGTGTTACTTCTTTCCACAGCTAGGGATGGCTAACTTTATGGTGTTTTATGGCACCTCTGGAATGTGGATGGCCGACGCCTGCCCACCAGGATAGTCAATGTATATTGCTAATGTTTGTTTTTCTGAGACTGCATTTAGAAGATTCAGCTGAAGCGGACAAGTGACATGAGTAAAACAAATAAGAGATTACGGTAATTATGGAATAGTTTATTATGGGCTCTTTTGCTGGCCACTTTTGAACCCATAATAATAATATATGAGTGGAGTGACTTTGCTTAAGAGAAGTCACTGATTACATTAATGTTAACAGAGTACATGGGATAATCCATGTCCGAGGTGAATTAGGGTAATAGTTGTAGTTACTGATTTGAGAAAACCTGCACATGACACTTGTCTTGCTGATGTTGAATGCTTATTACTCTTATGATACAATTGTTTACAGGTATGAAGTTTGATTTCACTTCCAGATTTTGCTTTCCAGGCCGTGATGGTGTGTATGCAGGCTCCTGGGAGAGCCAGGTGTTAAGCAAACTTAATATGCAACACACGCTAACATCTTTTATTGCAGGGTTACGGAGCTACTCCGGAGGAGATGCCCTGATGTTGCCTGGGACATGATCTAGCTAATCTTTTTCTTTAAGACAGGGATCCAGGTTTGGTGAGTTGACGCATGGGAATGTCCATGCGTCAAGAGGTGGAGTGCAAGGATTAACATTAAACAATGTTTACTATTATTGTTGCAGTGATTTGTGTGATTAGCCGTTTTATTTACAAATATTAAACCTATGCAAGTGGTGCATCCATGTTCAGATGAGGCTTTGATGGCCTATAAGTGAAGTTCACTGAACTAAAGAATGTGGTTTGATGATTGTTGACATGCTCTCCAAATAGAAGTTTTTCTTCTTAGCAAGGAAATACAGGTGCAGCAGTAATCTCCTGAGAAATCTTCAGAGGCCCAGTGAGAAGCGTGAACCATTCCAGGCATAGCTGACAGCCAGGCAGTGGTTGAGGTCAAAGGTCAAGCTGGTTGGGGCCCATCATGAGATCAGACCTTGGAGCCACAGCAAGGACCATGAAACTGCCTGCAAAATAGAGGAGAGGATCGTCCACAAGATGGGAGCTGAGGCCAGGAGAGAGGCTTCAGGAGGATCAGAGATCATCTTCAGCACAGCAGACATCACACAGAGAGCTGTGCTACTGAGTTTCCAGGAGATTTTAAATAAAATGAAAGATTCAATATTGACGCTGAGGAAGACAACTAAGGTGTACGACGTGCTCTGCCTTAAACCTTCAGCAGCGTTGGAACATGAAAACTCGTGGGATGAGGGGAGCGTGCCAAGCTCCATCGACAGCGCAGAAGGAGTTCGGGGATGACATCATGATTCTATGAAAGCACAGGAACCAGAAGCTATGGTGGTGATAACAGCAGTTTCCTATGAACATCACCTAACGCTGTGCCACTGTACTGTGCATACGATGACACTCTGAAGGCTGCTGGGATCATAATAGCAGTAAGACAACCCTGCACCCTTTCCACAGAGGTGTTTCTCTGCAGAGCGTGGACAATTAAGGAGTCATAAATATCCCCCTCACAAGACGAAGGTCTGAAGTCAGGTGATGGGGGCTGGTAAGAGGCCATAAAACTAGAGTGCTGAGAGGTCTGCAGCTTTGGAAATAGCTGAGAACCATGTTGACAAACAACAAAACCAACTGGTATGTTTGAATGTTTATTCTACATACATTTGGACTCTGGTCCTATGGACAACGAAACAACTAGAAGAGACATTCATGACGCCCTGCAGAACTCAAACCACTCTGCAGAGAGACATGTGATTTGCACACCCGGAGGAAGCATCACCAAGCTGAGATGTTTTTGAAAATGTTACTTTTTTAGTTTCACTATTAAATTAACAATTTCTTTGGTTGCTCGTAAGATGCAGTTTGCCATAAGATGAGCTCAATGAATGGGGTAACTGCTAATACATTTATTAAACTGTGTACCTTTCAGTAATTTAGGGTGATTTGACATATGCTGAATATAACAATGTTTGCCTTAAAGCTGTCAGACATGAGGTATTCATACCTGGGAACTTTTCAAGCATAAAGGTCAAAAAGGGGGGAAATGTTAGATTTGTATTGTTGATTGTCATTTATGCTTAGAAATATTTACTTATATATGCTTAGAGTTTTGTAATTAGTTGTAGATTGGTAGAGGTTTTGATCCTTGATAGTCTGCAAACTTTGTGTGTATTAGACAGCACTTTGGGAGCATGAGAGGTCATACCGTGTCTTATTGTTTTATGGTAGGATTAACGTAGCTACGTCTGTTCTAGTCTAAGTGCTCTTTGTTTAGATGAACTGCAGGACTTCCTCACCGTGTTATCTAGGATGAACCATCTAGGGTGAGGGGGAGGCTACCCTCTTCCTGACCAAGGATGTTTGACCCTTTGATCAGCAACACACACACACACACACACACACACACACACACACACACACACACACACACACACACACACACACAGGCAAGGTACTCTTTGTTTGTATGTAGACGTCGTATGTTAATGAACCTATGCATATTCATGTAACCTCAATAAAAGGACAGTGTTACGGGAGGACGGACGAGAGCTACTGGGGTCAAGCGAAGGAACGGCGTTTGTCTGGTTCTCTCCCGTGCACGAGTAACATGAAGAACTTTGCCTATTTGTGTCTTGCTTAGCAGTGTAATTATATTGTCTTCAACGTTCCAGCGGATGGGTTCAAGCTACAAACCTAACACATTGTATAATACTATCGGAAAAAAGTGAAATGAAAAACAGCAGCTGAGCAAAATTTTGACACAAGTTCTTTTATCAGCCTGGGACTGAGAGCTGTCCTGCTCATGTCAACAATCGAGTGTCAAGTTCGCTGCTTACAGTAAACATACATGTAGCACTCACTCTGCAACTGATGCAAGACAAATAAAAACATTAATTTGATTAACATTAATTAAACACTGTTGCCCTGTTCAACTTGAAACTGTGAAAGCTACACAAGAAACTGGCGTATAAAGAGAGATATCTCACAGAAAAACTGCAGGAGACATAGACTAATAACCTGAGGCATCTAACTCCATCCTACTGGTTAATATAATCTATCATTGTTTTGAATGGAACTAATAAATTTCTTCCTTGATTAAGCTGTGGCTTCTTTTAGAGTGATAGCACTGTGTTCCTTGTTATCGCTGGGTTTCAATGATCGATTTTCCAATTCAAATCAATTTTAGCTTGAATAAAGCGATATTGATTTAAACCCTGAATTGATTTTTAAATATAAATGTATTTTGCCAGAAATGGCAGAATCTCAGGTTAAAGCTAAAACAGCAAATACGAGCAGGTAAACAGATTCCACACAAAGCTCCACACAGTGAGTTGTCGGCTTTCTCACCCGACAGCACGGACACGCCGTCGGTGCTGATAGCTCACAGCTCACTGATTATACAGTTGCAGGTTTTGTCTCTCTCAGACCAAAATTCACTGAAGCAGCAACAAAAGAAGATCCTTCTTACTATTGCTGTTTTTCTTCCACCACGATAAAAATCACACTTCCCGCACAGCTCTTTCTCTCTCTCAGTGTACTTCAAGAACAGTTTCCCATCTCAAATATCCGTTTTCTGCATTATTTGCTTGCTTATTACGCAAAAAGTGTACCGTTGTGTACAGCGTGTCAGCGACAAGAAAGCCTAATTTCTTCTGTTCAATACCGAAGAAATTTAAACTTTTTAAAATTATACCAAATTGCAAAATGTTTAGCTGTGTCTCTAATAAAACCTCTGTAACTTTGCTCTGCTTCACTTCAGCAGCATCAGGTAATATTCATATGTTGATTCATGTTTTTTTCAGCTTATTATCTATTACAGAATATTTTAAATGTTTTTAAATTAATTTAATCATCTGCTATAAAAATCCAGGCCAGGAACACCTTCATGTTTTTCTGTGCTTTATCCCCAGTTACTTTGACACAAAGGAATCTGCTGTGATGCTCACACCTCTGATGAAGTCTCACAAAAGTCAATACTGATAAATGATCAGAATTAAAATATTTCTGACTGTCTGAGGCAAAATTTCCCAGATTCAAATCGAATCGGGACCCTGTGAATCCGAATCAAACCTATTATAGAAATCAGTGACGACCCACAGCCATGTTCCTTGTGTAACACAATTTACTTTCAGAATTCAAATATATTGTTACTCTATGTCTGCAGTGACCTCTAGTAGTCAGTGTATTTTAATGTTTTATATGAGAGCATCAGGATTTACACACACTAGCTACTTTGGACACCACTTGTTAATGCAAATGTGTAAATATAATAGCCAATCACACGGCAGCATTTAGTCAATGCAACCTGCTGAATTTCAAACAAGCGGCAGTTCTCTGAGTGAAAATGCTTGTTGAGGTCAGAGGTAGAAGGAGAACCGACCGACCAAGCTAACAGGAAGGGAACAGTAACAAAAATAACCACTCATTAACCACTCGTTGTGGGTGGCTGTAGCTCAGGTGGTAGAAATCATCTCAAACTCGATTCTTGAACATGACAATTACTGATATTCTGTATTACCTCCTTTGTGGTGTCACTTGCCAGAGCGTGAGCCAAGTGAGCGCTAAAGGTGCTCTTCCCCACACCTCCTTTTCCAGACAACACGAGGATCTTGTGTTTGACTGTTGACAGCTTCTCTCCTATCTCTGCTATAGCTGCAGACACACGGGAACGAGATGTTTTAAGCTCTTAACTAATCCCCTAATGTATCTGCTGAAGCCCAAATATGTATCAAAATATTAAAGTGATGAGATAATAGCACACGGTCTTACCAGGGTCAGGGGCTTTTGTGGCTCCAGAGGCACAGAGTTTCTGGTTGGGACAGCCCTGGCATGGTGCAGACTTGCCAGCTTGCTCACTTGTTGTACCCGGACAGTCTAACAAGGATAAAACAGAATCCAGTCATCAAGATCTGAGCACCTTAAAGAGACCTAAATATCCTAGATCTGCTTCGAGTGGTTGTCGTTAAAATAAAATGTGGTTGAACAAAATATCTAGAATCTCTGCAAAGTCTGATTGGCGCTTGACTGTCTTTAATATTCAGGTGAGAAATTGGTTCAGATGTTCAGGAACAATGCAGGAACCACTAAGGGTCAAGCCTGCCGTAAAGTGGAAACTGCTAAAACACCAGCATCACTACAGGGAGTGCAGAATTATTAGGCAAGTTGTATTTTTGAGGAATAATTCTATTATTGAACAACAACCATGTTCTCAGTGAACCCAAAAAACTCATTAATATCAAAGCTGAATGTTTTTGGAAGTAGTTTTTAGTTTGTTTTTAGTTTTAGTTATTTTAGGGGGATATCTGTGTGTGCAGGTGACTATTACTGTGCATAATTATTAGGCAACTTAACAAAAAACAAATATATACCCATTTCAATTATTTATTTTTACCAGTAAAACCAGTATAACATCTCCACATTCACAAATATACATTTCTGACATTCAAAAACAAAACAAAAACAAATCAGCGACCAATATAGCCACCTGTCTTTGCAAGGACACTCAAAAGCCTGCCATCCATGGATTCTGTCAGTGTTTTGATCTGTTCACCATCAACATTGCGTGCAGCAGCAACCACAGCCTCCCAGACACTGTTCAGAGAGGTGTACTGTTGTCCCTCCTTGTAAATCTCACATTTGATGATGGACCACAGGTTCTCAATGGGGTTCAGATCAGGTGAACAAGGAGGCCATGTCATTAGTTTTTCTTCTTTTATACCCTTTCTTGCCAGCCACGCTGTGGAGTACTTGGACGCATGTGATGGAGCATTGTCCTGCATGAAAATCATGTTTTTCTTGAAGGATGCAGACTTCTTCCTGTACCACTGCTTGAAGAAGGTGTCTTCCAGAAACTGGCAGTAGCATCCTCAACCCGAAAAGGCCCCACAAGCTCATCTTTGATGATACCAGCCCAAACCAGTACTCCACCTCCACCTTGCTGGCGTCTGAGTCGGACTGGAGCTCTCTGCCCTTTACCAATCCAGCCACGGGCCCATCCATCTGGCCCATCAAGACTCACTCTCATTTCATCAGTCCATAAAACCTTAGAAAAACCAGTCTTGAGATATTTCTTGGCCCAGTCTTGACGTTTCAGCTTGTGTGTCTTGTTCAGTGGTGGTCGTCTTTCAGCCTTTCTTACCTTGGCCATGTCTCTGAGTATTGCACACCTTGTGCTTTTGGGCACTCCAGTGATGTTGCAGCTCTGAAATATGGCCAAACTGGTGGCAAGTGGCATCTTGGCAGCTGCACGCTTGACTTTTCTCAGTTCATGGGCAGTTATTTTGCGCCTTGGTTTTTCCACACGCTTCTTGCGACCCTGTTGACTATTTTGAATGAAACGCTTGATTGTTCGATGATCACGCTTCAGAAGCTTTGCAATTTTGAGACTGCTGCATCCCTCTGCAAGATATCTCACTATTTTTGACTTTTCAGAGCCTGTCAAGTCCTTCTTTTGACCCATTTTGCCAAAGGAAAGGACGTTGCCTAATAATTATGCACACCTGATATAGGGTGTTGATGTCATTAGACCACACCCCTTCTCATTACAGAGATGCACATCACCTAATATGCTTAATTGGTAGTAGGCTTTCGAGCCTATACAGCTTGGAGTAAGACAACATGCCTGAAGAGAATGATGTGGACAAAATACTAATTTGCCTAATAATTCTGCACTCCCTGTATTCACAGTAAAGTGAGTTTTAATGTGAGGATGCCAACTAAGAAAGAAGTCCCTGCTCCAAAATCCACACCTTCAAACTTGACTGAAATTTATGAAGCGGACAAAATTATGAAGGAGGAGGATTACCTCCCAAGTCTTCAACTTCACCTTACATCAGCAGCTAATCTGGTAGCAGTTGGATGTTCTAACAGGAAAATTAAGCCAAACACACAAACTGGTTTTGGAATGGATAAAGCAGACTAATATTAAGTCTTCCCGAAGCCCCAACCTCAACCCTACTGAAAATTACTACTTTACAGTTTTTCCTCAGTTGCTTTGGTGCATTTCTCACAACAGAATTAAACTTTGCACAATAGTTAGTTCAACCTTCACAACATGTAGTCATTTTGGCACAACCTTGTGGCGGCTTCATGTTCATTGCCAAATGCCTTTGGACATGAAGCAGTTGAGTAAGTACAAATATCTAAAGAATGGTTACTTTTGACTTGCTATTCATCACTATCTCCCTGCTTTTATCATGAATGTCACAATTATTTATACTTGTACCGGTTGAATAGTCATTGTCCTTACAACTAATAGTCTTCATTTCATTGCTTGTGTCAGTGCACTCAAACTTGTTGAACATCTTGTCAAACAATTTGTACACCCATTTTGAAAACCCTATTTTTAAGGAGTTTCCATGAACATCTCCATAAATTACTTTTCTCAGGTGAACCTTATCTCACACTAATGAAAATTGGTGTGTGTTACTCTTACTTGCAACCAATGAAAAGCCTCTTCTACCCAGTCACAGGTGAATCGCGTTATAGTAACCCCTACTCTACAAGTGTGTGTGTGTGTGTGTATATAGATAGATATATATATATATATATATATATATATATATATATATATATATATATATATCTCTATCTATCTATCTATCTATCTCGCACCAGGCAAGACCCCAGGTGCAGGCTGTGTAAAGATGCCCCAGAGACAATCCAGCACATAACAGCAGGGTGCAAGATGCTAGCAGGCAAGGCATACATGGAACGCCATAACCAAGTGGCCGGCATAGTGTACAGGAACATCTGTGCCGAGTATAACCTGGAAGTCCCGAGGTCAAAATGGGAGATGCCCCCAAGGGTGGTGGAGAATGACCGAGCTAAGATCCTGTGGGACTTCCAGATACAGACGGACAAAATGGTGGTGGCTAACCAACCGGACATAGTGGTGGTAAACAAACAGAAGAAGACGGCCGTAGTGATCGATGTAGCGGTTCCGAATGACAGCAATATCAGGAAGAAGGAACACGAGAAGCTGGAGAAATACCAAGGGCTCAGAGAAGAGCTCGAGAGGATGTGGAGGGTGAAGGTAACGGTGGTCCCCGTGGTAATCGGAGCACTAGGTGCGGTGACTCCCAAGCTAGGCGAGTGGCTCCAGCAGATCCCGGGAATAACATCGGAGATCTCTGTCCAGAAGAGCGCAGTCCTGGGAACAGCTAAGATACTGCGCAGGACCCTCAAGCTCCCAGGCCTCTGGTAGAGGACCCGAGCTTGAAGGATAAACCGCCCGCAGGGGCGTGCTGGGTGTTTTTTATATATATATATATATATATATATATATATATATATATATATATATATCTCAGCTGGATAGCGTAGTGGTTAGACTACACGCCTTTGGAACAGAGGATCGCAAGTTCGATTCCTGCCTGGGGCGTCTGTATCCAGTAAGGGTCCTAAGGCTAGACCCCCTATGCTAAGCAAGCCTACCGCAGACATGAGCGAGACAGATAAATATGAAGGCATGCCGGCTCGGACGTCGCCCGGATCAACAAGGTCCGCGTCAGGTGTTGAGGAACCAGGGCACCCTGACGAAAAGTGGGCTACTGGAACAAGAAGGCATCGGTGGGCAAGAGACGAAAACAGGGCGTTGTTGGAATGCTACTACGCAAGTAACCCTGGCGGAAGGGGCTACATGAATAGGCTGAGGGACCTATGGATTCTTCGATACCCAACATCCACAATGACGGCGAAACAACTAGTAGCTCAGTGTTCCAACATTCGAAAGAAGGGACTGCTCTCACAGCTAGAGATTGACAAGGTACAACACAAATGCTACGGCAAGGAGGAGTCAGGACGCCAGGTCAGGGGGGCGATATCATCACCCCCACCCGAGATTGGGTACATAGCCCCAAGTGCGATAGGAGAAGGATCGTTAAGTGCGAGAGGAACTGACCTGAAAGATAGGATCATGGCCAAGCTTGAAACCTGGATCCCCCGTAGCCGGTTACCAAGATTACGTGAAGTACCCTCAGAAGGTCTGCTAGATGATGTTAATGCAGCACTACGGACGATACCTACAACCACGATTACCGACACTAACAAGCTGATCTACAATACGGCAGCAGTGATCAGTGAGATGCTTGGCTACAAGTTGAACAGCCACAAGGGGCAGTACCCTCCATGGAGAAGGAGGCTAGAGGGCAAGATCAAAGTAGCACGGAGGGAGGTTAGCCAACTAACGGAGTTGCAGAAAGGTGCGACAAAGAAGGTGCATAAGAAATACAGCAAGCTGTCCATACCTGAGGACTTAGAAACTGCCAAGCAAAGACTCACAGCCTTGGCCAGCCGCCTGAGAAGGTACACCAGAGAGATAGAAGGCAGGAGAATAAACCAGCTGTTCTCCACAGAACCAGCAAAGGTGTACTCTCAGTGGCAAGGGAACAACACCACCAAGGCTGGAGACCGAGCAATACTGGAAGAGCATATGGGAGAAGGACGCAACCCATAACGGCAATGCTCAGTGGCTAGTGGATCTGAGGGCAGACCACAGCAACCTCCCCGAACAGGATCCAGTAACCATCACAGTGGCAGATATCCAAGAAAGGGTCTCCAGTATGAAGAGTTGGACAGCACCAGGGCCCGACATGGTTCACGCCTACTGGCTAAAGAAGCTGACTGCACTCCACGAGCGTCTAGCAGCACAAATTAACCAGCTGCTAGTTAACGAGAGACACCCGAGAGACATCAGGAACTCAATGGGGATGTGGCGTACAACACTAGAGGCCAACTCCAAGCCCATAGCACAAGTCACCATCAAGTGCGGGATCTACCAAGGAGATGCTCTGTCCCCACTGCTGTTCTGCATAGGCCTGAACCCCCTCAGTGAGATCATTAACAAGACTGGCTACGGATACCGACTACGGAACGGAGCAGTTGTCAGCCACCTCCTGTACATGGATGACATCAAGCTGTATGCCAAGAGTGAACGAGACATCGATTCACTGATCCACACTACCAGGCTATACAGCAATGACATTGGAATGTCGTTCGGACTGGAGAAGTGTAGTCGGATGGTAACAAAGAGAGGGAAGGTAGTCAGAACTGAGGGGATTGAACTACCAGAAGGCAACATTGCAGACATAGAGGACAGTTACAAGTACCTGGGGATCCCGCAGGCGAATGGGAACCATGAAGAGGCCGCTAGAAAAGCTGCAACCACCAAGTACCTGCAGAGGGTCAGGCAAGTCCTGAGCAGTCAGCTGAATGGTAAGAACAAGATCCGGGCCATCAACACCTATGCCCTGCCCGTGATCAGGTACCCTGCTGGGGTAATAGGCTGGCCAAAGGAGGAGATAGAAGCCACTGACATAAAGACAAGAAAGCTCCTTACCATGCATGGAGGGTTTCACCCCAAGTCCAGCACCCTGAGGCTGTACGCTAAGCGGAAGGAAGGGGGCCGGGGACTGGTGAGTGTCAGCACCACAGTCCAGGATGAGACAACGAACATTCAAGAATACATTGGGAAGATGGCCCCAACTGACCGAGTGCTCAGTGAATACCTCAGGCAGCAGAAACCCAAGAAAGAGGAGGGAGACGAGGAACCATCATGGAAGGACAGGCCCCTGCACGGTATGTACCACCGGCAGATAGAGGGGGTGGCTGATATCCAGAAATCCTACCAGTGGCTGGACAAAGCTGGACTGAAAGACAGCACAGAGGCACTAATCATGGCAGCACAAGAACAAGCTCTGAGCACAAGATCCATAGAGGCTGGGGTCTATCACACCAGGCAAGACCCCAGGTGCAGGCTGTGTAAAGATGCCCCAGAGACAATCCAGCACATAACAGCAGGGTGCAAGATGCTAGCAGGCAAGGCATACATGGAACGCCATAACCAAGTGGCCGGCATAGTGTACAGGAACATCTGTGCCGAGTATAACCTGGAAGTCCCGAGGTCAAAATGGGAGATGCCCCCAAGGGTGGTGGAGAATGACCGAGCTAAGATCCTGTGGGACTTCCAGATACAGACGGACAAAATGGTGGTGGCTAACCAACCGGACATAGTGGTGGTAGACAAACAGAAGAAGACGGCCGTAGTGATCGATGTAGCGGTTCCGAATGACAGCAATATCAGGAAGAAGGAACACGAGAAGCTGGAGAAATACCAAGGGCTCAGAGAAGAGCTCGAGAGGATGTGGAGGGTGAAGGTAACGGTGGTCCCCGTGGTAATCGGAGCACTAGGTGCGGTGACTCCCAAGCTAGGCGAGTGGCTCCAGCAGATCCCGGGAACAACATCGGAGATCTCTGTCCAGAAGAGCGCAGTCCTGGGAACAGCTAAGATACTGCGCAGGACCCTCAAGCTCCCAGGCCTCTGGTAGAGGACCCGAGCTTGAAGGATAAACCGCCCGCAGGGGCGTGCTGGGTGTTTAAAAATAATGTAAACCAACAGACAGGATTGGCATGAGGTGCATACTGAATCTACAAAACTGCAGAACATGGAACGTCAGCCTTGTGGAAGAGGGGTGAGGATCGGTGGAGGACGAGGACAAAACCAGGTAAGAAGAGACCAACCACATAGACACGTTCCTGACTAAATCAGGGCAACACTTGTGGATCATGTGATAAACCATGGCCTCACAATGGCCGAGTCTGGTCGAAGGGTGCAGCCAAATGTTGGGAGAACTACTGTAAGTTCTATTATTCAGACATTTCGTCGGGAAAACAGGTGAGCATACTGTAATGTAGTTATTCAGCACAAACTAATTTGCTCTGCACTTTCATAGTCATACAGGAGACTTGCATTAGGACATGACCTCATAGATCTTTACATATAGACGTACTGTAACTGAAGTGCAGACTTGGCCCAGGTGTGGCATAGTGTGCTGTGGTACAATACAGTAATGCTGTAAAGAAAGGAGTTTTGAATGATAGTCCTGTAACAATTACTGTAAGCATGTTTGCGCTTATTTATGTTTTTGTTTTGTCATCTGCATCTCAAAAAGGACTGCCAGACAACCTAGAAGAGGCGGAAGAGGTCCACTTTTGACTCCGCAGCAAGAGGAAACAATTTGTGCAACGGTGGCTGCAAACAACGCTTTGAGACTGAGAGAAATACAAAGAACTGTCGTAGAAGATGACACCATCTTCGGAAATATTCAGTCAATATCAATTTCCACCATAGACAGAGTCCTCAGATGGAATGAAATGTCCATGAAGCGATTGTACAAAGTACCATTTGAACGGAACAGCGATCAAGTGAAGGAGCTCCGTCACCAGTATGTACAGGTAAAACATGTTTGCATATGTACCTCTGTTTACTGTAAAAGTTTAGGCCATGTACTGGACTTACATTTATGCATGTTACTGTAATCCTATTTACAATTCAAACTGTACAATCTGTTGTGCCAAATGCACCATTACAGACTTTTTTTATTCTCATCCTTTGTATAGCGTATCCTGGAATTGAAGCCAGGGAACACCTGCACACGTTTGTATATCTTGACGAAGCGGGATTCAATCTCGCAAAAGGCAGACGGCGTGGACGCAATCACATTGGAGAAAGAGCCACCATTGATGTCCCAGGCCAACGAGGAGGAAATATTACAATGTGTGCAGCAATCTCAGAAAATGGCATTCACACCCATATTCCTCATATTGGTGCATACAATACACAACACCTGTTGGCTTTTCTGGACACTCTTTATAGGGACCTAATCCCACAAAATGAAAGGGATGATCCTGGTGACAATCGGACAATGTATGTAGTGGTTTGGGATAATGTTAGCTTCCATCACTCTGCTGTAGTGAGGCAGTGGTTTGCAGGATGGAGCACACGACAGGATGCTTATGGAGTTTCTTCCTCCTTACACTCCATTCCTAAATCCAATTGAGGAGTTTTTCTCTTCCTGGAGGTGGAAGGTATATGACAGGCATCCACATACCCAAATGACCCTGCTAGCAGCTATGGATGCAGCTTTAATAATGTTTAATGTTTTAATGTGTGTTAGTCCCCATAGGGAAATAGTTCCTCTGCATTTAACCCATTCACCCAGTGAAGCAGTGGGCAGCCACCAATGCAGCGCCCAGGGAGCAGTGTGTAGGGACGGTACCTTGCTCAGGGGTACCTCAGGGTAGCCGTTCAGTGGAGTTGAACCCCCGACCTTCCGATCATGGGGCCACCACTCTACCTACTGAGCTATCCCTGCCCCTTCCACAGAGCTATCCCTGTGATGACATCACAGCAGAGTCCTGCAGAGGGTGGATTTGACACTCCAGAAGATACTTTCCCCGATGCATCGATAGAACTGACATTCGCTGTGATGTTGATGCAAATATATGGGCAGACAGACGGGAGCGTCTAGAGAGCAATGATTGATATGCAGCAGTGTCTGTTTTTCAGTTTTCTTTTGTTTCATAACTACTGCAGTAAGGTTTACTGTCTAAGTGAGTTTGTGTTTGCTGTAAAATGTTTGATTTACTGTATTCCCCCAGTTGCACAATGCTGTGAACAGTTTCAATTAAATATTATCAAGAGTGCATATGAAGTGTCTTGATTTTCCTTTACAATTTATGGTTTTCAACATGCCATGCATGCTGTCCAGACTTGACATGTCATTGGGACGCACCTACAAAGAAATCCGTCACAATGAGAACATGTTCAAACTATTTGATTTTGTGACCAAAGGTGCTGGTGTAATGACTTGTAATTGTGACAGCCCTGACACTTTGATATAAGTACTTGCTTTTGATGAATATATTATCTGTTTTGATTAAGGGACTTGCTTTTGAAGCATTGACTACTTATTTTGAGCAACTGACTTTGCTTTTTGATGAAGTGACTCACTTTTGCAAGTTATCCACCATGTTTTGCAGTTTGCACTAATTGTTTTGAGAAGAGCCTTAGTAGTGTTGCAGAGATCAATTCTGTTGTGAGAAATGCACCAAAGCAACTGAGAAAAACTGTAAAAGCCAGGTTAAACAAATTTAAATGCTCTCTAGCAATCCTGCCCAGAAGAGTGGTCAAATATCCAGAAAGAACTGTTCTAGAAGATTCTTGATGGGTACCTTATTACATCTAGTTTTGCTAAGGGATCGTGTAATACAAAAAGAAAAGCTGCTCTCATGCGATGGTCCCTTAAAATCATTTATATACAGCTTAACATAACATTCAGCCAAGAGACTACTAAAATGACTTTATTAAAACTTATTCACATAATAAATTATACAACTGCGTAGAAGACTGTCATCATGACTCAGCAAAACTGGAAGACGTACTGCGATACCTATTCACATTCCCTTGTGTGGATATTATGCGCATTTTGCCCACAGCAATAAAAACAAACAAACACTTTAGTGATACATCAAACGATGTCTGATAAGCTATCTATCTATCTATCTATCTATCTATCGATCGATCTAAATAAGCATCACATTCAACTTTCCGAATATCCCGAATTCAACGTGTAATAAATTCATTAAATTAAATTACAACACCTTGAAAATTAATTTATCTAAAACATCCTTATTAATGTCCTTTCAAACACAGACTAAAAGCTATTAATGTTGATAATTCCAACAGAGAGGAACAACCGCCGTGTGTTTAACAATCACCGCGACCTTACAGTTAAAAGTAAATTCCCTACATCCACACACAACTTGAACAACATGACTGAGGTATTAAAACTGAAGAAAAGTAAGTTTAAAGGCTTACGCTCTGGAGCATTTTCTGGTACGTCTGCCATGTTTGCAAAGTGTCCTTCAATTAAAGTCTTCCCCTCCAAACGTTCCGGATACGCAACGTGAAACGTCGATTCTATTCTTTTTGTACAGTTTTAAACAGTTTTATCGAGGGACTGTGACAACAGCACTCAATGTACTCAATACAGTACTGAGCACAGCAATAAATATGGAAATAAATAAATAACTCCATACATACATACATACATACATACATACATAAACAATAGATATATCATTTGTACCGGTCTTGTGAATACAAACACTCAGGATCGGTTTGAGGAATTTTTCCTTACATACATCAGCTTGTGAGGCTTTATTTCGAGCATGTTACAATCGTAAAGCAGCTAGATTAAAAACTAAAACAAAACAAAAACATAAGAAAGGAAAAAAGGAAAAGGATAGGACATAAGGAAATTTTAACAAGAAAACATGATACATTAAAGAAGCAGGAAGAAGCATATTCTTATTTTATCCAGTATTCTCCACTATTTATTATTAATTATGATCACTGTTACTTCCTGTTTATATCCTGTCCAAATCCCGCGAAAAGCAACAACAAGACACTGGCCACTAGAGGTCACTGTAGACATAGTATAACAATTGCAAATTCTAAAACTACTTCTGTAACCGGTCACAAGATTTTCAAAAAACCTTGAGGTCAAGGTCACTGAGATTTGAACTCGTCTAAGATTTTTAGTGAAGGCACCTCTGATATCAATCTGAAAATCCTATGGTGTGCTGTCGAATTCAAAAGACTTTCAGAAAACCTGATCTCTGACTTTGACCTTGAGGTTGAGGTCACCAGGGTTAAAACTCATCCGCGATTTTTAGTAGATACACCTGTGATATCAGTCAACTTAGGTGTCCACGCTGCCAACAGGCAGATAACAATACTGATGAAGTAAAAAGTTTCACCGTTACACAATGAAGACAACCCTATCGCTCTTAAAGATGCCACAGCTGCATCAAGGAGGAAATTAATTTGTTAAATTTTATTCACAAAGATGTTAGATTACACTAATCAGTAATAGGATAGAGTTAGATAGCCTCAGATTATTAACCAATGTCGACTGCAATTTGTCTGTGAGATAAACTTTGAGGACAATTTGTGATTGTTTGAGTAATTCTTTGTTGTAACAAAGACATTTTAGCATTTTAACAATTTATTCATTCAGCGAACAGGGGTCTCGGTGAGACCCAGGGGAAAAAAAAGTATTTAGATTTTTCCATATAAATCAAGTGTTGGGTTGGTAAAAGACACATTGCAAAAACAATTTTGTTTTTAACTAATTTTATTAAAATTTTACAACATGTGCACTACAGTGCACAAGGGGAGTTCATTGATCACGAATGTGAAACTAACAAAATTCAATCCTTTTCTTGATTTCTAGAGAGAACTCTTCATCACTGGTATTATTCAGGTCTTGTTCATATATTTGTCCCTTGTTTATCAGTTCCTCAGCCAAGAGGCGCTTGAACTCCAGGTATTGGGAGTTCTTCTGAGCTTGTTGCATGTCCTCGCTATCTTGTTGGTACTGAAGCCAGGAGTTGGTGATGACCAAATCAATGAAATAACGTGTGGTGCGAACAGTCCACTTTTTGGTCCGACTAGATATTCTGTAGAAGCTGAGCATGTGATCAGATAGGTCAACCCCTCCCATGTCGATATTATATTTGCAACCACTGCAGGTCTTGGGACTTGTGAATTGGGACAGCCAGTGAATGGAACGATCTGTTCATCATACAGACCTTTGTTGGCCTGGGCAGATTGAGGCAACCTAAAGGACTCTCTTTAGAAGTGGTCTGACTTTCCCCAGGAGATCCTTTTTTTTTCTCATTTTCTGGCAGATCATCGACTACTTTCAGCGAAGACCTGATCTTGTAGAAATGACCACATGTCATGGAATCAGCTATAACTGCGTACATTTTAATTCTCAGATATCCAAGGCATGCAATGTACACTGAGATTCCTAAAAAGCTATTGATTTCTTCTGGTGTTGTGTTTAAACTACACCCTGAATCCTGTACCATACGCTGGTTGGTCAACAAGGACAAGTCCTGAATTAGTTTTTTGTCAATGTACTGCTGGAAATACTGCTGTGGGCTCCAATCATTAAGTGTCATTAGGGTACCATCATCTCCAATTCTGCATTCTTCCAACAAAGGCATAAACCTAAGATAATGGAAAATTATTTAGCAAAATAAAATTTAGATACTCCAATATCCGATATAGTTCACTTGCAACACATTTACACTATCTTTATAAGTTAAATCAATTTACTGGAAATCATTTCTGCACGTTACCCATACTTTTTTCACTCAAAATCAAAAATTCCTGATTCTCCTACATGCTGGTTTTGTACCAGATAGGATGACGGCAGATTTCAGCTGACCCTGTGTCATTCTCCATTACACCCTGCATCTTGATAATCTTTGTCTGGCTCTCTCTGGGTTTTCACCCTCTCCTATCTGGCTCATATGACTCTCATCTTCTGAAAGATCTATGTCTGAAATTCCCTCAATGATTGTGTTAAGAATTCTTTCTGCCTCTGTCAAAGAGTTGTTTAGAAAAAAGTGAAATAAATTTAAGTACAAAGTCCTGACGTGCACCAGAGTACACATTAATAAATTAGTCATTTTCTCCGTGAAACTAAATAAAGTTAGGTCTGAAAACCCCCTCAAATTACTTACTAGATGTTTATTTTTGAAAATTAATCAAAATCTGAGTTTAAAAAAATATCTTAAATGTAGATATCATGCTTACATGTCTTTCTTCCATAAAATGTGCTTGTGGGCATGCCAGCCATTTTGAAAGGTAGGAAAAAGAGAGTTGGGAAGGCCACACCCCCACACATGTGACATCATTTTAAAGGTGCTGTTGACCTCTCTAAGAAACATCAGGACTCAACAGAGTGGCATGTAGAGTGTGAGTGATACAAGCAAAAACTAAATGTGTACTACAGTGCACAAAAATGAATTACTGGGTCTCAGGAGGATGTGGATATGATGGCCTTTCACACAGATGTGTTACAGAAGAAAATAACTTTTGATAATGACTTTTTCTATCCATGGATGGGAATTGTATCACTAGAAGCTAACAGAGACACATGCTGTGGTAACGGTGGACCTAATGTAGTTAAAATTTTAATTAATGCGTTATCTTATAATGTAAGATAATATAATGTTATAAAAGTGGTGATAATGCCACATTTCTATGAAAATATACACAGTACACGGAGAAAAAACCTAATGAACTGTTCTAAAACAACTTGTGTGTCCACCAGGGAGCGTTGTTGTTTTAATTATGCTCCAACGTGTGCAGGGTGGGGGTGTGGGGTACAAATTTTCAGGTTTAGAAGTCTTGAACTGAAGTTGCAGGTGTGTGCAATTAATTTCTCGTAAGGGGATATGTGAGAATCATGGACTGTTGTGGAGGGCCGGAACAACAAGAGATTAAGAAAATTAAAATTGAACAGAACTCAGTTCAACTTATTGTGTCTCTCATGTGACCCCTTGAGAAAATGAATTTCCCACTCCTGATTCATAGTGTATTGTAATAGCTTCCCATATCGATCCTGGAAGGAAACACCAATCCCTTTAAGGTTGCACCAGGAAGGAAAATCTGCCAAATCAAACATAGCAAAGCCAACAGTAGCCACTACTGAAGTCAAAATATTTCTGACCAACCGTGTCGTAATCCTGTACAATTAAAGCTGCTTTTTATGGAATTTCCATCTCACTGTTTTCATTGTAATGACAATAAATTTGGGTACATGACTAATAATATATTGAGAAGTCCAGTGACTCAGGAGGACTGTAGAATTCAGTGACTGTAACCTCAACAATACAGCTAGTGTTCATCTTAAAATAGACCAAAATGACAAATCACAAACATTTACTTTGAAATCTTTACTTTTAAACTGCAGATTTAAAATATAAACCCTTTTTCCTCTTCTCATTGTTCACGTGTATTACACACCACATTAAGTGGGTCTTCACAGTTCGCAGCTGTTTGTGTTCAAACACGTTTAAACTTTATGAACAAGGCTGCCTTATTGGCTCTCTGGTATCACAGGAAAAGGTGATTGTTTGCGAGAGTATCATTTGTCCGCCTTTGTAACCGCGAAACAAAAGAGATATGTTGTTTGCTCCAGTATGTGCATGTGTCCTTGGATATAATGTGTTAAAAGCCAAAGTAGTCTAATAGCATTACCTAGTACTGTTATAGTAAGCACTCATTCACATTTCTAAGGTTCGAACCTGTGTGTCTGTGTGATTTTTCAGTGTATGCGCCTTCCCCTCCTCCAACTGTTTGCAGTGTTCAGACTTTGTAATGTGATATTTTCTTTGTGTTGGCCCTCCCTTTGCTAACTGTCACACTTATTCACACAAACCATTAATAAGCTTTGTGCACTGCTTTGACGTGTGTGGCAGCTTGTTGATCTCCTCTCAGACATGTTTCTGTGTCATCTAAGACGAAAGGAACACAGCTAAAGATGACTGCAAATTGCACAGAAAATAAGTGGAGCACACGTGATGCCAAAAGTCAGTTTCACTAAGACGAGCCTAGTGACTGTAATGACTGTATGAAGAGAAAAACAGCATTACAACTAGAGTGTACTTAAAATAGCTTTGATGTCCGTCCTGTTTCCTTTTCACAAGTCCTCCCCTGCCCTTTACACCCTTTAATGTCAGGGGTCTAAGTGTTAAAATGGTATAGAAAAGACACTTAAAGCTCAGCATATCCATGATTAAAAAAAAAAAAAGTTATAAAATAAGCTGTCATGTTGCAGGGGTGCATAGTGCCAGTCTGTTTAAATGGTAAATATAATTGTACATTATCTTTGCAAAATATAGGATCATGGTTTCACTGGTGCCAGTGTACTTCTTGTGCCAATCACAAGTCCTGATAAATGGGGTGAGTTGCATCAGGAAGGGCGTCTACCCTAAAGTCTTGGAGGGATCAAAAACGCAGATCATAAAGAAGGAGATTTCCATACTGGAACAGTTGGGGCCTGGGTCATCAACAACTGCCTCAGGTGTTGTTGACCAACAAGGTGAAAACTGTACTGTCGGCCGAAGATGGAGGAAAAGGAAGAGAGTGGGAAGGCATGTTGGGGCGCAGTGAGAGAGGAAAAGAGGAAGACGTCAGAGGATGTTAATGGATGTAGTGTTTGACTCAATGTGTTATGAATGTGTGATCGATGCGCCACACTGTGTAATTACAGTGTAATTGTGTGATAAATACATCAGTGTTTTTAACAAAATATTAAGAAGACTGATAATATGTCTGTGAATGTAAAACTTATATTTTAAATAAAAGTTTAGATTTTTCAAGAAGTTGTTTGTTTTTACAACACTGATAGGACAGTTGTGTAGTCAACTAGTTACATAATTACATTACATGGTTACATAATTTCCTCTGGGCTCAATTATTCTCAAATATTCTCTCAAATATTGCAGTTTCACAAGATAATTTACTGTAGAAATGACACTATCACTGTACTAAAGATAAAGTTACAGTATTAGTAGACATATACACACTTTAAAAATTACATTATTACTGCAAAGAATGGTGTAAAGATTTACAGCACCACTACAGCATTTAAAAAAAAGTATGTTCCTGTAAAAAATTACAGTAAAAACTAAAAACAATTACAATATGGTGGCTGTGTTTTACAGCAAGGCGATGTCAACCCTGCTGCCAGTTTTTAGCTGTACAATCTATAGCTTTTTTTTCTTACTGTGAAGACATGCAGAGGGTTGGTGTGATAGAAGACGATGCCAGGGATAGGATGAGATCGAGAAAGATGATCTGCTGTGGGGACCTTTAAAGGGATTAAAACTATGAACATAGGATGTGCAAACATAAAACAATTTCTGTGAATAATTTGAATGGAGGAAAGATGATATGACAAAAAATGGACTTCCCTTTGTGTGTGTGTGGGTGTGTGTGTGTGTGTGTGTGTGTACCATTAACCATCAACAAACACCATTACGTGCAGCTCCTCTGGGCATTTTAAGTATATGGGGCATTATGTTTTGGTAGCTTTTCAGTGTTGACACCATCTTCAAATCTCGGTATTACACAGGCAATACGAGCCGACCAGATACCACATAATGAAGTCAGGCGGATTTTGTCTATTCAGCGAGTGGTACACACACACAAACACACACACACACGCATGCACACACACACAGACACACAGACAGTCACAGAGTTACTCAGCACAAAACCCAAGCCATCACACTGGGAGCAGTACCACACACACATTTACACAAACGGCCAGTCTTAACATAACTCACAATTTTCCTAGCAGAGGGAGTTTTCTGTGTGTGTGTGTGTGTGTGTGTGTGTGGGTGTGTGGGTGTGTGGGTGTGTGTATGCGGTGGGCCAGAGATGTCACCCAAGTGAAGAGGAAAGAGGAAGTAAGCTGTTTAGAAAAAAAAAATATTTGGGTGTTACCAGGATATGAAGTTAACAAGTCAGTGTGAAGAAAATGAAACACAGTTGGAAACAAAGTGTTTGTGGATTTTATTTGAGGTTTTGAAGGGTGAACTCTTCACTTTTTCTTTTCCTAGAGTAAATCAGTAAAACAAAGATTTGTTTGACTGAGCTGTGGTGTTATTAATAAGAGTGACAGAGCAGAGCTTGCGTCTATAGATACGCTTCCAGAAACAGAATTACTAGTTTTCATTTGACCTCGATGATCTTCCTGCTTCAGATCTTCCCTCTTCACTTTTTTTTTGTTTGTTTGAACTCCTCCTTTTTCTTCTTCTCATATGATATTCTCAGTTGCTATAGACATGAAAGGTCATTCCCTTGGAGACTGTCTTAAACTGCACCCACATGGCTTCTGTTTCTGGACATTGGCAGAGATGTGTTTCTTTTAAATTTAGTAAACTCAAAAGTGTCTCACACATTTTTGCCTTTTTTAAGGTTCCTTCAACACTAACAGAAAAAGGATTGTTTGTCATTTTGTCAATGCAACGGAAATGCAAAGTAACCCACTCCCACATTAGGATTAAATACAGGCTATGCAAAACAGCTTCACGACACCATAAGGATTACTTTGTGTATGTGTGGGCATAAATGACTGTGGATGTTGCCCAAGGGATAACGCATGCAAATAAATGATGTTACTCTTCTAAGCCATATTTAATTAATAGCGTACAGTGAATTGATATATGCCGGTCAACAGATGAGACAACTTGCGGCTTAACTTTGGGTCACACTCACTGTGTGACAAAATCAAATAAAAGTATATAACAAAAAATAAAATAAAATAAAACTGCGCTCTTTATTTGCAAGAGCCACGCCTTGTTAGAGGCAACTCCCTTTGTTGGTCCGGGGATGCAGACAGCTACACACTTCTCCTGGAATGCATGGAGTCTCCATTCATTAATTTGCACTGACAAATGAGAGGCTGCAAAGAATTAGTTTTATATAGTTGGAAATACACTTCCATGGCTCTTGACCCACTCCACATTTCTACAAGAAATAGCTGCATTGATTTATCAGAGCATTAAAAACCCCCAAAACAATTTGTGTAATTCCAACAAGCTTTCTAATGACGTCTTTATTTTTCAGCACAGCATGAACTTTCTCATGGCAATTTTCTTGTCATTTCTTTAAGTACTCTTTAGGTATAGTTCTCCAGGACATTTACATTTGGATCTTGGCAGCCTTTCGTTCTTTGTCAACATGATTCCACGCTGCTTCAATAACGTTGATGTCCAGCCTCTGAGGAGGCCAATCCATGGCTGAGCTTGAATGACACACTGAAGGAGTTTTCCATTTATGTGCATGGGATCATAGCCATGCTGATCTCCAGCAAACGAAGCTGTTGGCAGCCAGATGCTTTTCATATGGTATGGCATGGTGGATTAAAATCCAATGGCACTTTTGTGTGTTCAGAATTCCATCAATTTTGACAAGCTCCCCAACACCACTGGCTGAGAAACCATAACAGAGCCTCTGCTGTGTTTAACAGATGGCTGTAGACACTCACTGTTGTACCTCTCTCCAGACCAACCTTCGACACACTGATGATGATTTTAACCAAAAATTCCAACTTTGGAACAACATCCCTTTGTAACACCAGCTCTTGTTTAGCTCAAGTTCTTGTGTAATTTAGAATACCTCAGACTTTTCTCTCTGTTTCACTTGCTTAATGATTGCTTCTTCAAAGCCACCCTTCCACTGGGACCATTTCTGATGAGAACAACTGAAGGGCTGGATGCATCTTCGAGATCCCGTCTATAGGGTTTTATCCTATTTCTTAACAGCATGACTTTTAAACTCTATTCATTCAGAATTTTTAGGCCTTCTTTCATCTTCCACTCGTCCAGTTTACTCAAATTTTCTAAGGGCACAGTACACACTGTGCTGAATTTTTAGATGATAGTTCTGTGGGAATCACTTTGTTGGTGTGTTATCTTTGGTACTTTTTGAAGATTCAGCTAAATAAATGGGAAAAAATGATGTGTTATTGTGACAGGCTGCTATTAAGAAAGTGCCTAAAGACACAATTTCACAAAACACATTTTGCATGCAAGGGAAATATCCTACACGAAGAGAAGCAACAGCATTATATATCATGTACATGCATTTTGTAGAGGGAGAAGAATTTCAAATGGTTCTTGTGGTTATTTTGGTCGGGCTGTAGCACGAGGAATCCCAGACATCAACTCTTGATACTTCCATCCCCCAGCCTCCATTTCACCCACTAACAACCCAAACCACTGACCACATGCACCCCCTGCTCCCAGGACCAAGCTAATTAAATGGTGCCCCCCAAACAAAATCACCACACTGCCATGGCATCTGCTTCGTGTTCATAAGTAAACACGGGTACTCAGAGGGGCTAGTAAACTGGGGACTTTTGTAAGACACAGACAGTGTAATCATTGTGTGTGTAAATGTGAACTGCTATAATAATACCTCACCTTTGACCTGCAGCCTTCACCACAGTGCAGGGGGATGACACACACTCTCTCACACACACATGCACACACAATTTAATACCATGTCAAAGCACATTATCCTGATTTATGGAGACTTACTTTTAGCCTTACCTTAGATTAAGCCTTCTACTTTACAGCACGTGTCCCAAAAAAGGAAGCTGAGCCGCCAAAACACGAGTACAGCTGTCTCTGTCTGAGCAGGGTGCTCCAGGATAACCATGGTTATCTTGCTTGGTCTTTCTGGATTCTTTATATGTCTTCTTGTACTTGGGTGCAACAGTTCAGGCTGAGGGGGGGGGGTTATCTTTGTTCCAAGGACGGGAAGCCGGTTGCGTGTGCGTGTTTGCCCTCGCGTGAGATAGTGTTTACGTGAAGGAAGGAAGATTAGTTTGGCCAGCAGCCTATTTCTGGCCACACAATGTTAGACATAAGAGTATTTTCACTGCGTTCATGTACACATGATGATATATACATTTGTTACCGTACAAATGGCAAATGCAATATTTGCCGTTTGCAGATTGTGTTGTCAGTCTGATATCAGGGAATACGCATGCTAACAGGCATGGTAAGTTTTGTGTTTCACAAAAGGAATTTTGTGTTTTGCTATTTTTGGACTCACAAATTCACTTTCCAACAGTCGAGGGGCACAAAGGTCGAGCACAATGAAAATAGCTTGTCCAACAAGAGCATTTTGTCATGTACAGCAAGTAACTGTATATTTTTTGTATCTATAAGCATGAAACTTACACACATTTTGAGCTTAGCTCACTGGATTTCTTAAAGGGACAGTTTTTCTTTTGGAGTATAACATCAAGTCAATTTAACTTCTGGGATATTGATCTGGTCAGTTAAATAGCAGAGGGGGGTTGTTGATCAATTTAAGCTGCTTTTTTTATTAATGAAATTACCAACAGGTGCACTAGAGGGGCAAAAATGAGACAAACCCCAACACAAAACTGGTTTTACAAGTGGAGGCCACTCACATTTTTCCCTCCTCTTCCTTTCTGACTTTTACTTCACTCATTTTTGCATTTGGCTAGGGTCAGAGTCACTACTGGTAATATGTAGTGACTCTAGGTAAATGCCTGGATCCTACAGAGGTTGCACAGGTAGTTTAACATTGCTGTGCCAAGAGCATGGACTTGATTGAGAGCTGGGTGTGGTGGGTGTGGCCGTAGAAGGCTCTTAACCCACCAGCAGTACTGTTATCTGCTTCTTTGTGCAAGAGTGAAAAGGATGAACACTGCCAGACTAGTGTACAGCGTCTGGCTTTCAATATCACCTTGATCTCAAAATATTTGTTTTGCTAATAATTAGGTGATTAGAGAACATGCCCATTGTGAAAATGCCGGGAACCGTGTGTTTGCATGTATGCATATTTTTGTGAGTGATCCATGTTCATCAGCTTAGAAAGAAATTGCTGATAAAACATGATGACTAACTGCAGATCTTCAATGTTGGCCTTCTTATCAGACCTACAGTTCCAGTTGTCATTTCCTTTTTGACTGACTGGTTTTTTTATGCATTAGGAAGCCGCAGACCTTTTGCTGCCTAAATCACGCAGTCGCTGCTCTCGGTTTCTTCATTTTCTGTTTTGTGTGTACTTTCTTTAGGCTCTCTGTGTCTGAAGTTCTGTGCCTCCTGTGGCCAGATGCTCACGCAAATGAATGGAAATCTAGGGATGCAAATCCAACGGAAAGTAGCTTGTGTTAGTCCGTTTGTGTTTGTTTGTGTGTGTGAAGTCTTTTGGCTTCAACCAGATTGTCCTAGCTAAACCAGCTCACCAGGGTGGGGTGAGAGAAAGGAAATAATAGCAGGAAAAGTAATGACAGGTGTTTTGCTGCTGAATTATTTCTCCTGCTTATACTTGGCATCTAACACAGGCTGGTGATAGCAGCATAAGGATAATTCTAACACGAATAAGACGGCGACTTTTCATTATGTCTCTGAAATTGTGCAAACCCCCAAAGTGGTCCTCCTCTTTTCATTTTAAACAGGAAGCTTGGATACATTTGTGACTTTCTTTATTGTGCAGGACAAACACTGTACAAGTATGTTAGAGGAGTTTTGGCCCTCCCTAATTGAAACTCCCGGATAATATTCTGGTATGAGGTTACTTCGTGCAGTGTTTGAAAGGTCTGGATGACACACAGCTTCAGCAAACTGAAAAAAAATATGATTGTTTGTGTTGCCGTGTAATTCTAAAAGCAAATGCAATTATTTTAAATGTGTCTGCATCAGTGTCAACACTGCCTGAGCCTCTCCCTCCGTCTACCAGAGGAAAGGAAGGGAGGGAAGAGAGAGGTGAAGAAAAGAGCTTGACTGCCAGCATTGTTCCACAATCACATGTTTCTGACTGCTTTCTTTTTCAATGTATAATCTTCTGCATATTTTTCTCCCTCACTAATAATATTGCTTCTGTACAGCAGTATCTTCTATCTCTTGGCTTTGTGTAGTTTTTTCCTGCCTTGTTCATTCTGCCTCCTGCTGATTGCCTAAAGTAGCAGGAGTGAGCGCGGACACACAGACACATACACTCTTGTACACACTATGAGAAACAGGAACAGAGGAGGTGGGGGTGCTTCCTGTCTGGCTGGAGATCGTCGTGTTTCTTTGTGCCTGTGTGTGCGTGTGTGCATCTGGCGTGCTTCTAGTGGTAGAAGCACTGCAGAATAAAACGAATTCGAGGGGAGTGGGAGGATTTCAGTTTTCATGGTCACACACAGCATAAATGTCTTTGAATGAGTATTAACATGATGAAGGTCAGAACAGAGTGCACAGGGAGGCAATTTTCCATGACTTGTGGTTAAGTGAAGAACAATTTTTAAAGGAGTATTTGAGTTTCTTACAGTTTAGACTATTTTGCTATCATTCACAATGTTTAAAATAAAGTGTAAATGCAAAATTTAGCAGTTGGGACATAAGCAGCAGTACTAACAGTGCATAATTCACAGTGGCCTTCACAGTGTGGGCTGGGTGTGTCTGTTTCTGAAATGAAACTGTTAAAATGCTAGTTTTTGTGAGCAGGCTGCTCTCAAGGCAACTGGCCCATGACCATATGCATTTAAATAAATATATAATTTTATGTTAATCGTGCAGAGATCATTGTATTTGGCACACCTGTTCAACCACTCTTTAACACAAATATCAAATCAACCAATCACATGGAAGCAACTTAGTGCATTTAAGTATAAAGACACAGTCTAAACCACCTGTTGAAGTTCAAGAATGGGGAGGAAAGCTGATTTATCTGACTTTAAACATGGCATGGTTGTTAGTGCCAGCCAAGCTATTTCAGAAACTTCTGATCTACTGGGATTTTCCAGCCATCTCAGAGGTTTCCAGAGAGTTGTCTGACAAGAAAAAAATATCCAGTGAGCTGCATTTCTCTGGGTGCCATACAATGTTGATGTGAGAGGTCAGAGGAGAATGGCCAAGCTGCTTACAGAGGACAGGAAGGCAAGTGTAACTCAAACAACCACTGGTTGCCATAAAGGTATGCAGAAGATCATCTGAATACACAACACGTTGACTGTTGAAGCAGATGGGTTACAGCAGCTGAAGACCACACGATGTGACAGTCCTGACAACAGAAGACCGGATTGCTCTTAAGGATTGTTTGGAGTCGACTGTGTGGGAGGTGATCTGTGACGACCACGGAGAGGACATCGACAGCCTGGTAACATGCATTACGGACTATATAAACTTCTGTGTGGATAACACCGTGCCTACCAGGACTGTGCGGTGTTTCTCCAACAACAAACCGTGGATTAACCCAGGCATTAAAGCTTAAGCAGAAGAGGAGGGCCTTCAAATCCAGAGACAAGGAGGAGTTGAAAAGGGTGCAGAGAGAGCTGAGAGGACTGATAAGGAATGGGAAGGACAGCTACAGGCAGAAGTTGGAGAACCAGCTTCAACAAAACAACATTGGTGAAGTCTGGAGAGGCCTCAGAACCATCTCGGGCCACAAAGGTCAGAACTCTCTGCCTGGGAGGGATGTGAGGTGGGCAAATGAACTGAATCATTTCTTTAACAGATTTGATTCAGCCATGAGGCAGTCTTCAACATCGGCTGCAGACTCACTCACCCCCACTGCTGCTGTCTCACCTCTGACACCTCAGACACTTCACACCTCCTCCACTCACCCTGCTCACTCCTCCCCACCCCCAACAACAGCATCCAATGCACACTCAACACAAGGCTCCAGTCTGTTTCTCTCAACCACCCAGGTTAGGAGGGAACTGAGGAGGATTAAAGCCAAGAAGGCAGCGGGCCCAGATGGCATCAGCTCGAGGGTGGTCAGGTCCTGCGTGGACCAACTGTGTGGGGTGATGGAGCACCTCTTCAACCTGAGCCTGAGGCTGGGAAGAGTCCCACAGCTCTGGAAAACCTCCTGTGTTGTACCAGCGCCAAAGACTTCACGCCCCAAGGACCTCAACTGCTACAGGCCGGTGGCTCTGACATTCCACCTGATGAAGACCCTGGAGTGGCTGGTCCTAGCTCAGCTTCGGCACCTGGTGAGCTCATCATTGGACCCACTTCAGTTTGCCTACCAGCCTGGCATTGGAGCGGATGATACCGTCATTCACCTCCTACATCGTTCCCTCTCTCATCTGGAGACCGCTGGAAGCACTGTGAGAATTATGTTCTTTGATTTCTCCAGTGCCTTCAACACCATTCTTCCCACGGTCCTGAAGGACAAGCTGGAGAACTCTGGAGTGGACCATCACCTCACTACATGGATTCTGGACTACCTCACCGACCGACCACAGTATGTGAGGACTCAGGGCTGTGTGTCTGACAGGGTCGTCTGCAGTACGGGGGCCCCACAGGGAACGGTTCTGGCTCCGTTTCTCTTCACCATCTACACTGCAGACTTCTCCCACAACTCCACCCAGTGCTTCCTGCAGAAGTTCTATGATGACTCTGCAATAGTCGGCCTCATCACTGATGGGGACGACAAGGAGTACAGAGGACTGACCCAAGACTTTGTGGACTGGTGCCAGCTGAACTACCTCCAGATTAACACTAGTAAAACCAAGGAGCTGGTGGTAGACTTCCGCAGGCACAAACATCCTCCACTGCAAACACTGAACATCCAAGGTATGGACATTGAGGCTGTGGACAGCTACAGGTACCTTGGTGTTCATCTGAACAACAAACTGGACTGGACTCATAACTCAGACGCCCTCTACAGGAAAGGGCAGAGCAGGATGTACCTGCTGCGGAGACTCAGGTCATTTGGAGTGAAGGGCCCACTCCTGAAGACCTATGACTCTGTGGTGGCCTCAGCACTCTTTTACGGTGTGGTCTGCTGGGGCGGCAACATCTCTGCAGGGGACAGGAAGAGACTGAACAGGCTGATCCAAAGGGCCAGTGACAGGAGAATGGCGGCTAAGCTGTCATTCCTGTTGGACAACATCTCCCACCCCATGCAGGAGACTCTGACAGCACTGAGCAGCTCCTTCAGTGGAAGGCTGGGGCACCCACGGTGTGGGACGGAGAGATTTTGCAGGTCTTTCCTCCCCACTGCTGTCAGACTCCACAACAAAGACTTTTGCGGCTGATCAAACCCACACATGAGCAATAAGACTGCTATATGTGCAATTCTTTCTCTGACAAAGTTGTACTTTTGTATTTTCTTACTCAGTTGTATATAGCATTTGTATTCTATTTTATTCTATTGTATATTTGATTCTATTTGATTCTATTGTATATAGTATTTTATTTTATTTTATTGCATTCCAGTGTTTTCTAATTTCTGCTACATACCTTTGCACTTTTGCTGTAACGAAACAAATTTCCCACCTGTGGGACTAATAAAGGTCATCTTATCTTAACCAACCTCATTAAACCGGTTCAGGCTGGTGGTGATGGTGCAATAGCGTGGGGGCTATTTTCTTGGCAGACTTCGGGCCCTTTAGCATTATTTAAACAACATAGCCTATGTGAGCGCTGTTGCTGGTCACGCCTGTCGCTTTATAACCACAGTGTAATGCACACACACTAGACTAACATAATCTTGAAGTGGTTTTTTGACCATGACAATGAGTTTACTACTCAGATGGCTTCCCCAGTCATCAGATCTCAATCCAATAGAGCGCCTTTGGGATGTGGTGTAATAGAAGATTGACATCATGGATGTGCAGCAACTGCATGATGCCATCATGTCAGTATGGACCAAAATCTCTGAAGAGCCTTGTTGGATCTATGCCACAGAAAATTAAGTCAGTTCCAAAGGCACCATGCTAGTACTAGCAAGGTGTAACTAATAGAGTGTCCAGTGAGCGTATGTCCTCGTATTGAATTTACACTTCCAAAAATGTTGGGATGTCCCATGTTTTTTATGTTGCTACGTCACTTCCTCTGGAGGAGAACAAGAGCAGTTGCTGTGGTTCACAGTCTCGGGCCCCATTTGTCATATTTTTTCATTTCATAATGCTCCAGGTCTGAACCACAAGCAGGCCAGTTTAGCATTGCTGCCACGCTGCTGTAATATATGCAAAATACAGTTTGGCATTGTCCTGCTGAGATAAACAAACAAAACATTATCTGAATGGCAGCACATGCTATCACTGGGGTGCAAGCTAACCATGCCATGTCCACTAGCTCCCAGACAGACCACTACAGATGCTGCTTTTGACCTTCTGGATCTTGTTTTTATACTTTTTTCTTCTTTCTTTGGATGGTTAAGATTTAACCCCATTAGTGGATGAGGGTATTCTTATTTAAAGTTTGAAATTATTTGCAAATCTTCCCAAACAGCTTCACATCACATCTCAATTTTGTACAAACATGGCAGCAGTAAGAGAGCGGAAATCTAATTCTGCTTTAGTAACATTCCTTGCTGCAGGGTTTTGGGCGGAGATGGGTTTTAGCTTTTTGTTACCACCTATATGTCTACAACAATAGCAGGCCACTGATATGTGTCCATAGTGACATACTTGTAAGTGGGTGTGTGTGTATTAACATGAGTAAGTCTCTCATTTTTGTCGTATGTGTGATGGACACCCAACACCTTGCAGAGAGGTGAAACCAGTTTGCATGATGTGTTTATGCGTTATAGCAGTGGTATAGGGGTCGGACACCTGAGGGGCTAAAGAGGATGGGACTGCTTTGTTGTTTAAACAGGCACAGGCTTTGGATGTGCGTGCATCTGCGTGCGAATGTGTGTGTTTGCTGTGCAACAAGGGATGTTGAAATGAACAACAAATGTTCACCAGGCTTAAACCAAAGCAGGCAGACAAAATAAATAGAAAAATTACAAAGATGACCAAAACATCCAGGAATATTGTTTTTAAGTTGCTCTCTTAAAATTGTAGCATGATGCTTTGCTTAAAAAAAAAAAGCTCGTTTCTGTGGTGACACGCTTGCTGAAAGGAATCCAATAAGGAGAAAAAGTAATGCCAGCAAATGAGGGATAATCCATTGTATTAATTGGAATGTGGCACCATCAGCTGCACAGCAGATTACATCCATCCTACCCCGTCCTGCACAACACATTATGTGTGCATTCTTTAAAAATATGCATACATTATTTGCAAAACAAGCGAAGCCCAGTGTTTTCTTTGCCCACAATAACCTTCTTCTCACACAGCAACATGACCTCAGGCTTTATTCTAAAACGATCCTGGCAGCTTTCCTGCCCAGCCCTGCCCACTTTGTGATAACAAATAATGGCATCAAGATACATCAAAGCAATTAATTTTTTCCAAAAAGCTCTTGAATTGTCTGTTTTAATTATATCCATGTGTAAGTTTAACCAGGACATCCTGAACACACATTCATTTCAATGAAAATCTTACACTGTCTGGACATGAGCTTTGAAGCTTTATTTAACCAGGATATTAGCGTTATGCCTCTAAGCTCCATTTCCTTCTATTGTTTTAAATCAGTGGAGCTCTTGAACGAAGCAGCCCAATGCCATGTGTCTGGCTGGCATAACACTGCTGCCTCACTATGAAGGTGATGCTTAACATCAGCTCTTTTTGCATTTGCAGCCATTGTCACACTGGCAGCAGTCACGAGCTGCGGCTGCCAGGAAAATGCACGGAATTATGAGCTGCACAATGAGCTCGGACAATGCCTTCTTCATTACCTCGTGCTTGTCTTTACCAACTACTTCCTTATGACCACAGGAAAGAATTCCACCTTGTCAGAGCGGTTACGCCAGCCAGCAAGGCAGGCGAGACAAAGATGCCCTAAACTCACGATGTAAGATTGGCGAGTGTAAAAGAAGTGGTAACAAGAGATGGGATTCCTGATAGTTGTTGAGGTTTAAGTTAGGCTGTCAATTATTTGCAAATGGCAAGTCTTGATGGGAGAGTTGTTTGCAGACCCAGTCCCACAGCAGATACGCCTTTAGAGATGGGTGTGACATTATATAAACGCCCTTAGTGGTAAATAAATGAAAACACTTATGTGGGAACAACGGAGTAAGTAAAACAAAGTGAGAAATTATTTCTGTTTATTCATCTTACCTTTACATGCCTCTTCAGCACATGGCATCACCCCTGTTAGCACATTTATGAATAGGTGCATTCTGCTGAAGTCAAACTGTTCTCTTATGCAGCACATTTAAAAACATTTTTTTAATGTTTATTCTCATTTTGCATCCGTATTACTGAAGGCTTCATTCACCCCACAAAAGAAAAACTAGCAATGAGGATTGTTGAATTACTTTCTATGATTCCTCAAGACTTTCTGTGTTTGCATTTATTGGACCTATTGAGATTAGCAAAATGAGTGAATAGATTTACTTTTGAACCCTTTTGTGAACTTGCTTGATGCTCATTTTGTGCTTCTGGGCTAAGACAGATGAGTAAGGCACTCCAACCTCTAGCTTGGTATGAATACTGGAAACAAGAGGAAGCTTTGTTCAACAATATAAACAAGAACTATGGCACCATGATCTTTAATATTCCAGATCTCTTCATGCAGTCTTGTTATCGCCACACCCTTTAAGTAGACATAGTTAATTCTGATGTTCAGCTTCTGACTTTAACCTCATATCTACCAAACAGCCTCTATGTTTCATTATCTCATCTACATCTTTGCAAGACACCATCACACATAAATTACTAGATTGTTCTGTTAAATTAGGCGAATGTTGCAGACCAATGGAACTATGCTAACCTTAACTAAAACTACATCAACTGCATACCATACAAAAATACATTAAATTACCAAAAGTATTTGCACATCTGCCTTGAGTGACATCCCATTCTTAATCCATGGAGTTTAATAGGATGTCGGCCCACCCTTTGCAGCTATAACAGCTTCAACTTTTCAGGGAAGAAGAGTTCCCATCCATCCATTCACTTCCACTTATCCTTTTCAGGGTCGCAGGGGGCGCTGGAGCCTATCCCAGCTGTTATAGGGCGAGAGGCAGCGTACACCCTGGACAGGTCGCCAGTCTGTCGCACAGCCAACACACAGGGACAAACAACCATTCGCACTAACATTCAGACCTAGTGGCAATTTGGATTATCCAATTAACCTATCCCCACAAGCTGCATGTCTTTGGACAGTAGGAGGAAGCCGGAGTACCCGGAGGGAACCCACGCAAACACGGGGAGAACATGCAAACTCCACACATGCAAACTCCACCAGCCCGATCGTGGAATTGAACTCAGGACCTTCTTGCTGTGCGGCAACAGTGCTAACCACCGTGCCACCGTGCTGCCCAGGTTACCAAGGTTTAGAAGTGTTTGTGGGAAATTCTGACCATTTTTCCAGAAGCAAATTTGTGAGATCAGACACTGATGTTGAATGAGAAGGCCTGGGTTACAGTCTCTGCTCTAATTCATCCCAAAGATATTTTATTGGGTTGAGATCAGGACTTTATGCAGGCCAGTCACGTTCTTCCAAACCAAACCTGCTCATCCATGTCTTTATGGACTGTGCTTTGTGTGCTGTTGTGCAGCCATGTTGGAACAGGAAGGGACCATCCCCAAACTGTACAACTCCTGAAAAACAACCCTACACCATAATCCCCCTCCATCAAACTTTACACTTGGCACAATGCAGTCACACAAGTACCATTGTCCTGGAAAACCCTGACTCGTCCATCAGATTGCCAGGCAGAGAAGCATGATTTATCACTCCAGAGAACATGTCTCCATAGAGTCCAGTAGTGTCTGATACACGGTCTTGAGCTAATTTCAAACTCACATGGACTTTGGAAGTCTGTAGCGACCAAGTCGGCAGAAGGTTGGTGACCTCTGTGCACTATGAGCCTCAGCATCCGTGGACTTCACGCTGTGATTTTACATTGCCAACCAGTTCATGTTGTTCCCAATCGCTTTCACTTTGTTTTAATACCACTAATAGCTGACTGTGGAATATTTAGTAGTGAGAAAGTTTCATGACTAGATATGATGCACAGGTGGCATCCTATGAAAGTACCACGCTGGAACTCACCGAGCTCATGAGAGCAACCCATTCTTTAAAAAAAATGTTTGTGAATGTGGAAGTGATTGGAACACCTGAATTCAATGATTTAAATGGGTGAGTGAAAATTTTGGGCATTATAGTGTATTTTTGCATGACATATTGGAGTGTTAGAGATTGGTAGTGCTTGTCAGCAAACAGACACAGGGCAGGATTCTGATTGCAAAGCAGTGACTTGTGAGAGCTTAAAGAGGGAGATCTCATTTTCTGTGCTTGTCTTTTCATGATTGCTCTTTGTGTGGATGTAAACTGTGGGCCTTCCAAGAAGCAGTTGTTTTAAATTTGTGGCAGAACCTAAGAGAAAGAACTTTTAATTATAACAAGCTGTGGCAGCCCGCCAAGAAAGCAGTGCTATACTTGGAAACCAAACTTTATGAGCAGAAAATCCAAACGCTGCCCACACTGGGCCTCGGAGGTAAAGTCCAGAAATACCACAACAATGAAAAAGGAGTGTTTAAGGTGGATAAGAATACAAGGGGGGGGGGGGGGGGGGGGGGGTCCTGGGTCAAATATTTTGACCTCTAAAATGAAGGAATACTTAAAAAATCTAAATTAAAGAAAACACAGGTAACAGAGTCAACTGTTTTTCCGCTCCTCGCCCCTTTTCAGTATTCCTTCTTCATTCCTTCCTTTCCTTCACTTTTCATCCCCTTTTATCTCTTTAATTTCCTTTTGTCTCCCTCCCTGTCCTCGGACTCCTTCCGCTTGTTTTTTCTCATTCAGACTGTAGCCATGTGAGGAAATATAAACTTTCTATTTTTTTCACCATACTTTTCTTTTCTTTTTCCCGCCGGGCCCCAAATTCCTGTCACCTATCATCGACACGCGCGCGCGCGCGCGCACACGTAGACCTCCCAGTACATCGAGTCCAAACCACACCCAGCTCCAGGTCTCCCTCCCTCGCGCGCTCTCGACGGCCGGGCTAGCGGACGTGCATTTGTACTTTTTTGTTTTTTTTGATTACTAGTGAGAACGACAGCTGCTGTTTTCTCACGTTCGAGGCTGTTTCTTCCACAGAAGAGTTGTTTTTCGTGCTTGGACCAAATTCGGTGAGCGAACTTTTCTTTCCTGATAACTTTTATTTTAAGTTTAGTTTGGCGCTTAAATGCCAAACAGAACTTTCTATGTGGGAGTTGTGGCATCACTCAGAGCAACTTTATGTGTTTGAAGTGCAGCGTAACGTGTTTACTGCTCTAGAAGACAGCTGTCTAAAAAATATAAATAAATACATGAATTAATACATTAAAACAACAACAACAACAACAAAATATATAAATAAACAGAACCTTAAAAAATATATTTTATGGTATGTCTGTTTAAGCGTATTTGGACATTAGGCCGTCTCTTACTGTTTGTTGCAGGGTTTAAGGGTCCCTTACTGCCGTGTTTTGCCCTGTGGGTATTTTTACACAGATTGTAACTCAGCTCCAAGTTCAGACATTGGAAATAAAACGGGCGTTGTCAGCCACTTTGATAATGTGTGTGGGAGTAAAACGTATTTTTAAGTCCAGTGAAAGAAACTTTAGTGTTTTGGGAAGGAGGATAAACATTTAGTTTTTTCTTTCGTTTTTTTCAATGGACGCTGAAAATATGCGCCTGTGAACTCTGGGACTTAAAGATCGGGCTTCCTGCAACATGACACAGAAGGCTGTTATGTTGCTGTGGTTGTGGTTTCCGGGACTATGCTTTATATATGTTGCTTATAATATATTTAAGGGGTGCCATCTAAATGCAGTACACACACTGTAATGCCTTTATCCCTGTCTTTAAGTTTTCAATGGGGTAGATCCCTGTTTCTCTTCATGCCTGTCGCCCTCTTGTGGATAGAAAATAACATTAGACTATGTTATTTTAGGTTTCTGTGGTTACAGATTTTTTTTTAGCTCCAGCAACAAATAAGATAAAAGTATAGAGAAAGATATGAGGACATATGAAATGGGAGGGTTACAGTTGAACTGCAATAATGTGGATACACTGGATGGCGTGGGCAAAGTTAAATTGGCGGGAGGGGGCTCTGTCAAGTTGCAACACGCTCCTGAAAATAGGAACTGAGGCATCAAAGCATTATTTACTCCAGCCTCAATGCCACTTGTGGTATAGACCATGCTGCAATCACAATATGGTAAATGCTAAATGGCCTGTATTTCTATAGCGCTTTACTTAGTCCCTATAGATCCCAAAGCGCTTTACACTACATTCGGTCATCCACCCATTCACACACTGGTGATGGCAAGCTACATTGTAGCCACAGCCACCCTGGGGCGCACTGACAGAGGTGAGGCTGCCGGACACTGGCGCCACCGGGCCCTCTGACCACCACCTGTAGGCAACGGGTGAAGTGTCTTGTCCAAGGACACAACGACAGAGACTGTCGGAGCCGGGGCTCGAACCGGCAACCTTCCGATTACAAGACGAACTGCCAACTCTTGAGCCACGATCGCCCCACATTAAGCTATATTTTGAGTAGAAATCTGGTTTCCATATCTCTTAATAATCACATACAGGGAATATACATGTGAACAAGTGCGTTAAGCAAGAGACTGAGTGAGCAAATGGATGGATAAATTGCTAAATACAGGAGTGAAGCTAAACGTGGCTGCATTTTGATGGATACCATCATCCCACCATATTGAAGGTGGTGTGTTTTCATCCCATCAGAGTCAAGTTTTAGAGTGCAAGAGGGTTTGGATGTATAATTCAGGCAGAATAACTCCTGAAGCATTTTCCCTCTTACACTTATGTTTTGTGACACGAGGTAGCGAGCCACAAGCATTTCCCCTCATACAGAATGTGGCACGCGGAAAGACATGAGTGACATATGATAGGAGGGGAATTAGACAGCAGGCTTATGGAGAGATTTTAAGCGTCGCTGACAGATGAAAGCGATTAGGGAACAAGTGTGAAGTGACTGACAGAAGAACAGAAAAAGATGAACAATATAAATAAATAGGGATGGAGATGTGAGTGGAGGTCTCCTTTTCATCTCTCTGTCAGGTGTTACTTAACCTCTCTCTCCCTCTGTCTCTCCATGTGGAAGTTATTACTCAGCACTGTCACATGAGGAATGTGTGAAGAAAAGCACGTACACACACACACACACACACACCTAAAAACCATGTTAGCGTCCAACATGAAAGAATGCCTGTGTTGAAGTATTTGAAGCCAGAAGGAAAACAGTTGTGTATATGTGTGCAGATTCTTCTTATTTTTTGGGCTCTTTTGTAACTTCATGTTACCCTTCTCTAGTACTCAGAAAAACTTGATATTGTGTGAGTCTTTTTGTCTATTTGGGATGTGAATATGTCATTTGTATGCATTCACAGACAAATAACACAAATAACCACCGAAGTAACTGGTCTATCTGCAATTTCATAGACTGTATTGTACACTCTCCTAATATTTTAGTATGGATGGCAAGGAATAGAGCAACAGTCAGTCCAGAGTACCACTTTTATTGAATATTTGAAGCCTAATGTTGTGTTGTCCCATTAAAGCTAGTCCCTGAAAGATGAAGCCAGGTTGGGTCTCCTCAACACAGACATTTAAAGTCTCACCAATCCTTGTTGTGTCCTTCAAATTCAGTCAGATGCTGCATGACTTTGAGTCATTTAAATCCCCCTAAAACAGCACAGTACTGTTGACTTGCTACATAATATACAGGGTTTGGTCTACAAATGTAGCCAAACACTGTCCCTAAGGATGAACTAAAATGTTTCCCCTTGTAGTAATTGTAAAGTTGCATCTAGAATGCATCATATCTAAAAAAGACCTCTTATAGATACATAATGCTTGATTTCTGCCATCGGTCCTGGGAAAGTGTACCTTTTGTGTAAAGGTAATCCAAAGCTTGGCCTGTAAGTCGTATACACACAGAAAGATTTGGTTCCCCTTTGCTATAAGTGAATCTTATGATATATAAATTTAACATTATGACCAAGTCTATGACCAAAGCACTGAAAATGAGTCTTAATTTCTCATGGAGATTGAGTTTTTCATGAGCAAATGTTTCTCAATTGTCAGCTTAAGCTTCTTTGAATATTTGTGCATACACAAAAAGGAGTATTCAAGAGTAAAGGCAGATGAGGGCCAGAGGGCTCCACTGGAAGTCTTCTATCCCTTCTCTCTTCTTTTTTTTCCTCAATCCAATTTTCCATGGCCAAAGACACAGAGAGAGAGATAAGTAGAGAGAAAGGGAGAATGGGACAGTGAGAGAGGCGGGGGAGTGAGATGCAGAGGCCCAGTTAAGTCTGTGGCTTTGTGTTTTATGAAAAGAGGGGAAAAAAGGACATTAAAAGTCAGCATTTTCCACCAGACAAGGGAATCAGTCGACATGAGCACACACATATACACACTTGCACTCTTCCACTGACTGAGTCTCCCCCAGTCTCCTATTATAAGGCTGAGTGGAGAGGAGGAATGGCTTCATTTGTGGTGTTTGTCAGCGTGTGTGTATCTGTGTGACAGGGAAGGTAACTGGAGTTATCTGTCATTGTGTTTCTCTGCTTACACCTAGCCGTATGCCAGACTTTCCTAAAGTTAAACACAAAGGGAACTGTCACATCTTGTACAAACAAAACACAGGATAATATACTTACTGTAAAATGACCTGAGTTATACTGCTGCTGATGTGGAGAAAAGCTAAGCTTCACTTTGTTCTTTTTTCCGACTAGAGACTTTCCATGGTCATTTTTTTTGTGCTGAGAAGGTCTCACAAAACTAAAGCCCCTAAACCATGTAAACCCACTTTGAATAGCTCTAAAAACACTAGCCTCACAGGGAAAACATAACAGCAAAAATTCAACTTCTGTAGGTTACCCTTTAGCAGCTACATTTCGCTTGTGAACATCACATCTTAGTTCAGATTACATTTGTTAATGACCACGACAAAGATGGTGTTACAATAGATTTGTTATTACTTGTTCTGGTGGCGCACACCTCACAGTTGAGGCAAATAAAATCTGTCTGTTATGATAGATAAGGTGTGACAAATTGTGCCGTGTTGGTGTGAAGCAGGTCAAAGAAGCATGGCTAATGTATGCAACATGAATGTGGATAGTGTGTGTGTCTGTGTGTCAGCTGTTGCCTGATGTCAGAGGAACGACAATTCACACTCTACTATCAGCGCTGAGGGAAACCCATTAGGGTCGCTGGGAGTGCAGGGTCCACATTAGGCTAATGTTAGGGTATGTTTGTAGTAAGTGTTGTTTTCTTTTCTTTAATCATGCTCATGATAATCGGGGCCTGGCAGTCAAAGTAATGAAGATCTTTACAGTGCAAGCACTCACCAACACAAAAGACACTTATTTCATTTACTTTCAATTATCTACATTTTCCTTATGCGAATCGTATGTTTTTCTTATATTTAACTCAGCTCCCAAATGTTTGCGATTTTGCATTCTGTGTATGTGTGCATACATCAAAGTCTGCACGACTGTACTCAGTATGTGCCTCTAGGCTCATGTTTTTGTTTTTCTGCCTTCCCTCCATTTCCCTCCAATTGGGTTCCCTTCCTTGTTTCTCTGATCCCACCCTCCTCCCGTGCTCCTCCTCTCTTTGCTGAGATGAGAAGGCAGCTGCAGACAGTAGAAGATCCAGCTGTGTGTGCCCACATGTGCATGTCTGGGGATTATTTTCCACTCCAAAGAATGTCCCTGCAGGTCAGATTAGGCTCAAAGAGATGCATTGCACTGGAAGTGAATTAAATTATCTTTTATTTTTAACTTTGGCCGCCCTTTTTCCCAAATGTCTTTCGATGCTTCCTTCACTGTGCTAGCGTTTCTCTGTAAAATCAAAAACTAAAATCAGATTTACAGAAACAGATTTATTATAAAGTGTTATATGTGTGCTATTCACTACTTTGTGTGGATATTGAGAGAGTTGGCATACAGTAGCTACTTTATATATAAGGTGTCACATATAAACACACAACGACACCAAACTACCATATAAACACAGACATCGCAGGCTTTTATTGCCTCAAAGCGTTTATGTTGAGAATAAACATTTTGCAGGCTCACGTGCGACAGGATTTTCACTTCCATTTCTTTGTAGTTTTTTTTTCCTCACAACCTCTGGTCTCGGTTTAAATGAGTCTTACCAAGCCTTTGTCTTCTCCAGTTTGATTTTCAGAACAGTATCATTATGATCTTTTGGCTTGAAAAGCCCTTGCTGTTCGCATACTTGTTGGAAACCTGAACCCTGTGCTTTTAGATGGCTGTTGTTATTTTCCCGCTTCCTTTTTACTATTTACCACCTGGTGCCCCCTTCCCCCCTACCCAGACAGGGAGGACCTATCCTTTGGCACATCACACAACCGCATACTCGCACACAAAAACTGTGACCTGCTTCCTGTTGGTGGGCAGAGACTGTTTTTACTGTGACTCCATTTTGGCGGGGAAGACTAATTCCTCTGCAGTCTGGCTGGGGCTGTGTGTGTGTGTGTGTGTGTGTGCGTGTGTGTGTGTGATTGTGTACACTCACATGCTTTTAAATATGCTTGCGTCTGTGCCTCGTAAGCTTCTGAACCTTAGGTGGGAGGCACTTCCAGAAATCTAAATAATATGTTTTGTTTTATGTGCGTTATCTCCACGGTAGAGTTTGATGTGTGACACTGTGTGACGCAGATGCTAGTCAGTATGTGTTTCAGAAATGTAGGCCTACATTTGCAGACACATTATATTATAAAGTGCCATTAAAGCTGTGCTGTAAAATGTCACAGTTGAATTGTAGATTTTGGAATCCTGTGTTATGTGAGCATTTGCAGCCAAATAACCGAATGATGCTGACAAGGCATTTTTTTTATGCTGAGCAAAACTCAACCCTGGATTTTCTCACACATGGTTTTCTGGGTATGCTTGAGTTTGTTTTTGTTTTTTTGTTTTTAATAGAATCCACATTTTTATTCACTCTGAGGAATTTGTCTGTAGAATACACAAATAAAAACTAATGAAAATAACAAAAGAAAATAAATCAGGCGCAACCTTGCAGAAAGAGAACACAGTAACTTATTGTTCAAATAACTGCCTGTTCAGACACAAATACGTCTTATCCTAACAGATACACCCAACCTGTTATGACTGTCAACAGTGATTTGTGAAACCATACACTTCTGGACATTTAGTTTGAATCATACTGCTACAAAGGCTAAGGTCACACTGCAGAAGAAGTAGAATAGGCTGGTATTTGAACCTGCACACTGAGTGCCCTTGGTTCATTTGAAATATGTAAACTTTACTGAAATGTATCCATGGCAGTGCGTCTTGATTTACTGGCATTCTTTTTATCAAATTTGTAACTGATAATTGTGTATCATTGTGTTGGTTAATCTCAGGTTTGAACAAAACACAGATTTACACACACACACACACACACACACACACACCCCCCCCCCCCCCCCCCCAAAGTTTACTGCTGAGTCCTCGCTGCCATAAAGTCTGAATGAAGGCCTTTAATCACTGCAAAGTATACACTACACTCCCACACATTGTAAATGTGTGTATATATACTGTGTAAAACACCCACTCTTTCTTTGACACACATGTACACATGATTTGCTGGACAAAACATAAGATGTGTGTTTTCTTTAATTTAAGGGAAGACTCTGAGGCTTCTGACTGTTTCTTTGACAGCTATTTGGACACAATGTAACAGAACATACATAGACGGATTGTAATTGAAGTTTTTAGCGATGCTTTATCTACATATTTTCTAAATAGTTAAAAAAATCCTGTCAGTGCTATATTATTATACATTTCATTTCTATACATAATTTATATTTTGTTCTGTATGTATGTTATTCTGTCGATATTGTAATTACTGCTTGCTTTTCTTTGAAGGCTGATATTGGACAGTACTCCAGTTTCATTGTACTATTGGGCGATCGTGGCTCAAGAGTTGGGAGTTCACCTTGTAATCGGAAGGTTGCCGGTTCGAGCCCCGGCTTGGACAGTCTCGGTCGTTGTGTCCTTGGGCAAGACACTTCACCCGTTGCCTACTGGTGGTGGTCAGAGGGCCCGGTGGCGCCAGTGTCCGGCAGCCTCGCCTCTGTCAGTGCGCCCCAGGGTGGCTGTGGCTACAATGTAGCTTGCCATCACCAGTGTGTGAATGTGTGCGTGAATGGGTGGATGACTGGATATGTAAAGCGCTTTGGGGTCCTTAGGGACTAGTAAAGCGCTATATAAATACAGGCCATTTACCATTTACCATTTATTGTACAAGGTATGACTGTGCAATGACCATAAACAGTTAAAGACTGTGTTGACATTGCCAATATTAGTTATTTGGCATTATATGTATGTTGGCACATATTAGCTCATAAATTAAAATGAAAAAAATAAAGATGACACGGGAGAAACGCCCTTCAAACCATGAGTGCTGATCTTGCTTAGTTTGTCCACCACGCTGCAACTCTGCACTCGACAGTCAACGACGACTAGTAATCGAGAGTAATCGACCACTTGTGAAAATAAAGGAAGATTATTTTTAAACGACATTGTAGAGCTGCACAATTAATCGTTAGAAAATCGCGATCTCGATTTATACTTATGTGCGATCTCATTTCCAAATGACAACGATTTAAAAAAACAAAAACAAAAAAAACAAAAAAACAAAAACAAAACACAGACGACAATGATTGTATTGCATTTTGATCTGGGACGTAATCTGCATGAAAACAAGCGCTCACTCTTCCTGCTCAACAAATGACGAGGGCGGAGCCTTATACCACGTGATACAGAAGCTGTGCCGTGTGATGCTAAAATTAGCAGGGAAAAAACAACTGAGAACATGTCAGGGATGACGAGAAAGTGACAGGAGAAAATCCGTCCCGGTCAACCACCCAAACATCAATAGCGAGAACCTTATACAGCGCTTCCCTATACCCGTCGAACTCCCGCAGGCACAAAGAAATTACGGAGGCTATTACTTATCACCTGACCAAAGATATGGCTCCCATCAACACTGTGCAAAACGAGGGATTTAGGAAAATGATCAACACCCTCGACAAACGCTACACAGTGCGTTTCTATTGTTGCACTACCTGCTCTATACACGCAGTGTCCAGCAACGGTGGAGACGGAATTTCAAGCAGTACATTTTGCGGCAACAACAAAACGTGAGACATTTGTTGTTTTTATGTTTATTTATTGTTTTATGTTCAGTCTCAACTGTTACGAAGTTGATGTGCAGTTAAGCACAATAAATATTTATATTGGAAAAGAAAATCGTGATCTCAATTCTATGCAAAGAAATCGTGATTCTCATTTTATGCAAATCGTGCAGCCCTACAACATTGTCATATTATCTTAGCTAGGACTTATCAACGACCACATATAACACATTTTTGGGACATCTGTTTCTGTTTTGTGTATCTATACGAGCTGAATTTTTACATCACCAAATATCGATATTGGTATCGATCATGCATGATGATGATGATTAAAGAAATCATTTCTTTTTTTCATTTACTCAGCTATTACACTCATGTTGCTTCCAACAGGTTCTTTTCATGTGAGCGGCCTTGATCCATTCCCCACTATCAGTCTGCAACCCCGCCTGTCTGACAGCCAGCATAAACATACAGAAGTGATTCCACCAAAACTGACAATCAGCCAGTGGGAGAAACAAACAGCGAGGGGAAACGGCCTGCAGGGTATTTAACCAGTTTGACCGACAGGTGACAAAAAGCAGATAGAAGTTAGACGGAAGGGCAGTCATGTTGATCATCTTAGCTTTCATCATACTCTTTCATCTGGCTGCAGCCATCCTGCTCTTCGTTGCCACCATTCACAATGTAAGTACACACTGAAAATAAATACTCCTTTAACATAAATCATTTCACTTTTTTTAACAATGCTTGTGTCTATCCCTGATGTAGGCGTGGTGGGTGGTATCAAGACCTGGCATTAACATTATTAGTGACTTATGGTACGCATGTAACACCACTTGCGAATCGATTGAGGACAGTCACACTGTGAATGCAGGTAAGACAGTGTGTATACTTCCTATATCTCTGTAAATGTATGTCTGGGTATGCTACAACTTCTAACTTCTCTCTCCTCAGCTTATCTGCAGGCAGTCCAGGCTACCATGATCCTTGCCACTATATTGTGTTGCGTCAGCTTCTTCGTCTTCATCCTTCAGCTCTTCAGGATCAAACAGGGAGAGCGATTCATTTTCACAGCCATTATCCAGATATTGGCATGTATGTAAAACACATCTAACTTTTAATGTTCTAATGCAACTTATATCCACTATCCGTGTGTATGATTTCCATCCTTTTCCTTATCTCTTCTCTCATCTCCCAGCTTTATGTGTGATGATCGCGGTGTCCATCTACACGGCCGAGAACAAAAGCTTTCATAAGCATGACCTTCAGGAAGGCTCATTCGGCTCCTCTTATGTTGTGGCGTGGATCAGCTTCCCCATGACTCTCATCAGTGGCCTCGTGTACCTGGTGCTCAGGAAACGCAAATAGACATAATAGGCTTATATAAACAATATTCAAATTCTATAAATGGAAACTTGAACATACGAGTACAAACAAACAATTTTTCTCATCTAACATTCTTTTTTTAACCCTTATTTTTTTATTTTCTATTGGAATCTGCTTCAAATTCTGCATCATTTCAAATCACAGGTGCAAATCTAGAAAACATTTAGTACTTTTTTGGTCCATCTTATGCATGAGCTTCTTGTTCCTGATGGTACATTGTTCTTACTGAGTGTGGCAAAGATGACTCTTCGGATTCAAGTCCTTTAGAGACATGGCAGTCCAATTTTTCCCCTGCTTACGTCTGTGGTAGCCACTGCAGTATGTTTCTGCAATTATCTAAGGCGAGAAGTGCACCGTGATTCACATTTGATCTGCAGTGCCTTGTTTAAACAGTGTAACCTTACCTTTGCCAGCATGGCACACTGTGCTGGCTAGCTCCATTTACATAAGGTCAAATCAGCTCGATGCAAATGCACACCACAAGAGCCTAGGTGACTTCATCACCCATCCACTGCTCTGCATAGACGAGGCTCCAGAGGACCCTTGCTGCATTTTGTGAGAACTTACCTTCACCTTCCTCCCTTTCCCTTGGCAAAAACACAGGAAGAGAGCTCTGCTTTGTCTCCCCCTGTTGTGTCGCTGTCTCCTGCTTTCCACCAACTCCAGTCACAGGACTGTTTTATCCAAAAGGATAATAGTGGAAGAAGGAAAAAGTGTGGAGGCTTGTCTGACATCTCCTAGACTTGCTAAAGGCTTTTTTTTTTTTTTGTGAATCTATAGTTGACAGACTTTATTTTGTACATATTTGCTGTGTGTGTATAGTTAAGGCTAGATTCAAATGATAAAAATTTTATCTATAAAATAAAAGGCATATAAATAAACAAATATTAACCACAGCATAGAAGTGTAGTGAATCAGTAGTTAGAGATACAAGATGTAGGATTTTAACCTTTTTGTTATGTTCTTATGTTACTTTTTGTGTTTTCATGGTTAGAAAGGAACCAGTGATTTGCTGTGAGATTTGGGATTTAAAACGACATAGAAATGTGTAAACTTCAAAGAAGAATGAACATTTCTTTGTTATTACTATGCTTGTTTTGTTCACAGCTTCTTTGAAGCTATTCTTTTGAAACCACTGTTTATTAGATTATAGCATCATGCGACTGGCGATGTATGAAGTAATTACCATATTTTTCCCCTCTCTGGCTGGGTTACTGCTTGGTCCATTACTGGAACATTTCTAGCATCTCTGCACTTACTCATGTGTCAGCTTTTAATAGTAAGCTAGATGTTATACCTGCCAGCAGTTCCTTGCATTACTTTAAAAGAACTGAAACCATCATGGGCATCAGCGATTATAGTTGTGCTGGATTACTTCAGAGATGCACTGTGCTGTTTTTGTTGTAAAGAGAAATGTTAGATAAAGCTTGGAACACAGAAGTTTGTAACCTGCTAACTCACCGGTGATGAAGATTTGTGGAAAAGGCGTGGAATTGAAGTTATTAAGCTTTACTATCCCAAGTCGATACTTGAAAATGAACAAAACAGCGTGTTAAAGGCCAAGATTACCATGATATTCATGCGTTTTGTCAAGTTGTCATCATTAGTGTTTCACTTGGTAAAAAGCCTCATGTAATTAAATGCCTTTTATCAAAAATGTTTGTTAATGTTGACTCTACTTTAGTTATGATGTAATGATTTTTAAAGCAGACCAATATTTAACTGTGGATAAATCAACGTTTTGAACATGGCATCTGATCAGATAAGTTAAATTAACATATTTTCCCAATTGAGTGTGTTGTTATTTATTCATCTAAATTGCTTTGGCATGAGTCGCCCTAGAAATGGCCACCTCCTCAGAGCAAATTCCCCCGCCTTTAACCAAAACAAATAAAAATACTCTGGTCTTTTCCTTTTAAGAAGTCATGGCCCAGTTATAGAAAAAAAACTATTCGTAACAAGGTTTGTGTTTTTGTTTTTTTTTGAGTAACTGGGTTATGATTCTGAGAAAGCCATCTTTAGCACCACAAAGCAGTCACCTTGTTATCTGGTTTTATTTTATCCAAAGAAAGAATATTTCTACAGCAGATAGCTCTAAAACTGGGCAACTCATACCAAATCAGTCTTTATGGCACTACAAAGTAAAAATGAAATAGTTTGTCCCTTTCATTTCAGTTGTAGATATTCAACATAAAACACGTTATTATCTTTAGAGTGAATTTATTAGTATACTTTTCTTGTAGTGTGTTTTATACCCATGTAGATGTCATAAGGTCATACTGACAGAAAAAATTGAGTTGTTGAAACCAAAACTGTATTTATGGGGATTTCTTTCTTTTTTGCATCTGAAATATTTCTAATGTTTAATCAAGTATTAATTCCAAATTGATTTAAAGTCTCATGTTGCTCCATAATGTTGTCAGTGTATATTTTGCTGCGTGGAGTTGTTTTCCGCAGGCTAGCAGTTTTTCAATTTCCAGTTTCTGCTTGTTAACGGCTCATTTCCTTGTATTGTTTTAAAAGCCAATTAAATTACAATATACTAGTTATTTTGTCCTCTGTTGCAGCTTCTGTGGCAGCTTTGGTGATTTGTTAACATTTTTTGTCCTGTGGTCACATCATCAGATTGAACGTTTGTCTGCTACCGACACCTAGTGGACCGGCAGAATACTACATCATGTGTACGAGCTCGTTTATTTTATTCTTCAAGCGGCACACTGGTCAAACATCCAGTAGATTTATGAACAAATACTCAGCCTCAACACATCAATTTATCTGTGCTTATTTTTCTTTTACCTTTCGAAAATTGTCTTTGAATAAATAAAACATATTTGTTTGTAACTAGTGTTCTACTGGGTATTAATGTGTGCATACGTACTTGCTCTCCAGTGTCTTGTCTTTTTCTCTTTTCCCATGTTGCAGTGTACTACTTACCATATTTTAGGCTTTATTGTAAAATTTCATGGGAATTACACTCTGAGTGCAGTTTTGTTTCAGGTTTTTAATAAGGGAAAAAAATATGTCCAAATCTACCAGGCCCTGTGTGAGAAAGACATTGATTCATCAGGTGTGATTTCTGCAAGACCAAGAAATCAATTAAGTAGAACCTGCCTGACAAAGTGAAATGGACGAAGATCTTAAAATAGAACACAGCAAGTTTGGAAAAGGATTCATGATTACAACAATAAGAAAGAAATGGCGTACATGGGAGATTTTCAAGGTAGCTCTATGCCCTCCTGGGTTTTAATTGCACCTTAGAACACACATGCATCAACACTACAATGAGCGGGTGGAGGGAGGTTTGGAGTCTTCTCTCACCCCCATTCTCTGCGGCCTACTGGAGCGGGGGGGCTAGGAGGAGTGGGCCGTCCGACTGCGGTCTGGGGCCTCCCTGCTGCTGCGGAGTCGGGGCGGTCTGCCTCTCCCCACCGCAGGGAAAAGGGTAACACCACCTGGGTCTGGGTGCAGTTCCCCCCTCCAGGGGCGAGGGCACCTAGACCCGGTTAGTAGAGTACGCTTGGGGAGTGTGATCGTGTATACAGCGTCCCTTTATGTCTGTCTCCACGTCGGTTGAGTGTGAAGTACATATGAGAGCATGAGGGTGGGAATGGATGTTTGTGTCTGTGTGTGCCTGTATGTCTGTGTCTATATGTCAGGTTGGGTATCAGACGCCACCTCTCTGGGGACATCTCGGGCCCTCCAAGGTTTGGAGGCCTATCTCCACCCACCACCACTTCCCCTGCCGGTGGCGGACTCCCTCAGGTATCGGTGCGTTGGTGGTTCTTTGTATCAGGGGGTGGGCGTCCGGGTACACACCGGCTCACTCCTTGGCGGCCGCTTATTGGGGCTCGCTCGGGCCACTTTGGAGGTGGGGTGCCCCCGGCCTCTCGGCCTGGGGCTCGGTCACTCAGGCGCAGCTGGCTGCCGGCGGAGCTCACGGGCGCGTCACTGCAACTCCCCCTGGCTTCTGCTCCGTGGCTGCTGAATGAGCTCTCATCTGGGACTCTCCTCAGCTCTTACTGGGACAGTGGCGCAGCTGCCCCTCTGTTGGTCTTCCTTGGTCTCTTGTGTTCTGGGGGCCTCTGGATGTCTGGAGTTTTGATCTCCTCCATACCTGCTTGATACCATAGAGGACAGGGCTGTGGCTCCCCACACTCTCTAGCAGATCATTACATGGAGAAACCTTTGGAATGCAAGCATGCTGATCCACACAGGTATGCACACAGGTGTACACATGGGTATTCACAGATGCGGACTACAGCTTTCTTGGCTGCTGCCTCAAAGCACACTGTGCGCTGTCTATCTTGCGTGCTGCACAATATCGTTTATTATTTAGTAACTATTGATATCTATGACTAGCTAGTTTATTGTGATGGTGCTTTTTTTTTTTATTATTATTATGTTGCTCTTTGTTGTTTGCTGTCTCCCCTGTTTTTTTTGTTTTTCTTTCTCTCCATACAGGTGACCCAGGAGTTTTTTTTTTTTTTTTTTCTCTCTTCCCCCCCTTCTCACCGTCTCTTCTCCCCTTTGGTTTTCTTTCTTCCTCTCCCCCTCTTTCTTTCATTCTTTCCCCCTGTCCTATTTAAAAAAAAAAAAAAAAAAAAAAAGGATGACAAAGGATGAACTGAAGCTCCGCCATCACGTGATGTCACATGCTGCTGTTTCTGATGTCACTTCAAAAAAACAAAAACAAAAAAAACCTCATGTAATTAAATGCCTTTTATCAAAAATCATGTGTACGAGCTCGTTTATTTTATTCTTCAAGCGGCACACTGGTCAAACATCCAGTAGATTTATGAACAAATACTCAGCCTCAACACATCAATTTATCTGTGCTTATTTTTCTTTTACCTTTCGAAAAATGCCTTTGAATAAATAAAACATATTTGTTTGTAACTAGTGTTCTACTGGGTATTAATGTGTGCATACGTACTTGCTCTCCAGTGTCTTGTCTTTTTCTCTTTTCCCATGTTGCAGTGTACTACTTACCATCAGAGGTGGGACCAAGTCATTGTTTTGCAAGTCTCGAGTAAGTCTCAAGTCTTTATCCTCAAGTCTCAAGTCAAGTCTCAAGTAATGTCAGGCAAGTCAGAGTCGAGTCTCAAGTCACTGGTGTAAAAGTCCGAGTCAAGTCACAAGTCTGAAATTTTGAATTTCAAGTCCTTTCGAGTCTTTAAAAAAAAAAAATGAAAAAATAATGTTGCAGTTATGCTAAATGTAAATATTAGACCATGTAATTTTTAAATCTGTGTTTTTCTCAACACATGACAAAATAGTGAACTTAGAAAATATACACAAATTGTGAAATTGCACCTCTTTAAAATGCAGCTCAATTAAACCTAGCTCCAAGAATAATTTTCACCGACAGTTCTGAGATAAGCCGCATGTTATTCTTGGATGCGGTTGTAGGACCGGCTTTAAAATCACATGACAAAAATATCATACACATTAAAAAAAAACTGCATCACCAACGTAGCCTGGACAACATTTGCTAGTTAGATGAAGTCAGCTATCTCATCGTAGCATATTTATATGCATATTTATAATTATACGGTTCTTGGAGTGAGTGCATACACTCGTGAAGTTTAGTAACTTCAGGTCACTGCAACAAGCCCAGGTACAGTTTACCGACGGATGGGTACAGGACCTTGAAATGCACCGTGTAGAAAGTAAAGACCATCGTACGTATCATAAGTTTACCAGTCTCACAAATCGTCGTCATAAATACACATTCATTAACCGTTTATTAATAGGACCTTTGAGCTCAACGGTAATTAATTAGTAGTGGAAATAATTTCTGGTAGCATTACAGAAATGTAGCAGTGACAATAATACTGTATGCTGTAATCGTACTGGGCAATTAGTGATACAAAACAACTGTTTTATCCTGTGAATAAAAGTATATGTTTTTGTCAATGTACCATAATAACAGAAGCGAAACGCAATATTGTGTCAGGACAATTCACTATTTATGCACAATATACAAAGGAGCATAGCGCCACAATTTCTGTTCAGCGCCAGACTTGCTTGTAACCTATATCACCAATTATGTTATGAAAATGACGTATTAACTACTAAAAAACACTGACCTTCGTGTAAATGCTTGGAGCAGACTAACCTGTGAGCTGGAGTGTTCTGGGACGTTATATTTGGTCTTTGAATGGCTGCAATCCAGGCCATCCGTCGCGTCTTTGTTACTTCGGAAACATGGCTCGAACAATTTCTCTTCAACGACGTAATCCGATAACAACCGATCTCTTTACCCGTCGGCTTCCCGTGGCTGTCATGCGACCGGCTATTGCAGTTAATAATACAACAGCTTCTTGACATTTTTGTGTTTCTTTTTATCGCTGTGTGACTGAGTTCAATTGAAAGCCTGCGTGCGCTAGTACCTCTTGCCACGAGTTCCCAGAATCCTTTGCGGTTTTACCCGTGAATGACGTCACATTTTCAATCTCTATATAATATGCATGTTAAATTTTATATTTGGGGTAAAATATCAAGTCTTTTCAAGTAAACCGGTTCAAGTCCAATTCAAGTCCCAGGTCATTGGTGTAAAAGTCCAAGTCAAGTCACAAGTCTTAGAACATTTTTTCAAGTCAAGTCTAAAGTCATAAAATTAATGACTCGAGTCTGACTCGAGTCCAAGTCATGTGACTCGAGTCCACACCTCTGCTTACCATATTTTAGGCTTTATTGTAAAATTTCATGGGAATTACACTCTGAGTGCAGTTTTGTTTCAGGTTTTTAATAAGGGAAAAAAAATATGTCCAAATCTACCAGGCCCTGTGTGAGAAAGACATTGATTCATCAGGTGTGATTTCTGCAAGACCAAGAAATCAATTAAGTAGAACCTGCCTGACAAAGTGAAATGGACGAAGATCTTAAAATAGAACACAGCAAGTTTGGAAAAGGATTCATGATTACAACAATAAGAAAGAAATGGCGTACATGGGAGATTTTCAAGTAGACACGTTTACCATGTAGTGACTGGCTGGATAACATTTATGAAGAATTTTATATGAGACTTCTTTCACCTTATTTACAATCAAATATTTATGGGGGATCATCCAGACTGTCTTCCACTTGATATCTGGAACATATCGGTTCCAATAAGATATTATATATGGGAGAGAGATGATATCTGCTTGGAATAAACTACGTATTTTCTTATTGCTGTTACCAAGTTCTTGTGAAAAGCAGATTTTTCCTATTGGTGACTCAGCTGGATCAGGGAGAGTGACTGAGGTAAATATTGAGCTGTCAGTGTTTTTATATAACATTAAAGTCCCTGAGGGTATGGCACCAAGCACCATTGAGAATTCCTGAACACTGATTGGAAAATAATATAGTGCAATAAAGTCATTGTAAGTAAGTAGTTGTCCCTCTTTATTAACCAGCTGAGCCACCAATAGGATCCCATTTTGGACCCAAGTTTCCAGGAAAAGTGATTTATTTTTCTATAAAATATCTCTGTTGTTCCAGATAAGGTATTTGTGAGGTGAGAAGTTGTGTTTATAAATGAGGGTCCACGCATGATGTGTAAGACTTGCGCGAAAGGTGTCTACTTCCGGTCAAAGCATTTTACGATAGTTACAGGTCAGGGTATCTGTTACGATGTTAAGAATAACAAGTATCTCTTAAAATGTTTCCGATAATGAAACATTTAATATAATGTAGACAAAAACAAAAAAATAAAAAGATAGTGTGTTGTGCCATGCGCTTGTGAAGTGGCTGTTTGGTCTCTCCAATGTAAAGGTCTGGGCATTCCTCGCTGCACTGTACAGCATACACCACATTGTTAAGTCTGTGTTTTGGAGTTTTGTCTTTCGGGTGAACCAGTTTTTGTCTGAGCGTGTTGCTGGGTCTGAAATGCTTGGAGAAAACCCTCCTGAGTTTTTCTGATACACCGGCTACATAGGGGATGACAATGTTGTTGCGTCTGTCCTTCTTATCCTCCCTCGGGTGAGGGAGGGGGCTGACACCAGCGAAAGAGTCACCACCTCCACAGGACAAGACTCAGCTGTCCATCTGCATCTTAAGGATAAAGGACACTCTTTCGAGGATGCCAATGTTCACATTTTGGACAGAGAGGACAGATGGTTTGAAAGGGGAGTGAAAGAAGCCATCTATGTCCACTGTGAGTGACCATCTTTGAACAGAGGCGGTGGTTTACGACACCAACTCTCTGCCATCTATAATCCAGTTTTGAGTTCCCTCCCCAGACGCCTTAACGCCCACTCACATCCTGGGCCATCTGACCTCAGGAATTCGCATGATAAGGTGGGGCCAGGTTTCACAATGAGCTTACCCGAAACCCTGGCTGATTGGGACTCACACCCAGTTTCACACCTTGGCTCAGGTGATTAGAGGATCATCAGGGGTCCTTTTGTCCCTCTGTGGGGGGATACTCCCACTAGGTTTATATCTTGGACTCTCCACCATTTGACCTTAGAACTAAAGAAGCTTCTTGGATGAGAGGTGAAACGTCTTCAAGCAACTTAAATATGGAATCAGAACAATGCCACCTTGAAACGAAACCGAAAAAAATATTGTAACTGAAATAAATGTACTGAAAAATCTTGTATTGAAACCGAAAAAAAAATTGATAGTGAAAAACAATTAATTGAAACTGTAATTTTTTTGTTTTCGCTTATATATATATATTTTTTTTTTCAGTTTCAATCCATTTTTTTTCGGTTTCAAACCATTTTTCAGTTTCAATCTGCTGGCACTGTTTTGGCGTCCAGGGGCGCGCTGGGGGGGGGGGGGGGGGGGGGATTCCGGCCCGCATGTATTTGCATATATTATGGAGGCCACTAGCGCTGACCAAGCTGCCATCTTTCTCTCTTCCCGTCTTTCAATGGCTGCTTCAATTTCAGCTTGACCCTCCAAACCGCAAGTAAGTAATCATTTTTTGTCATCTTTCCTTGCTGTCCCACTGGACTGGACATTAGTTTAGTTTTTTTTAGCTACATCTGGTGAAGTTGTGGTAAAATACTGGTATTAGCCTATTCGTCGTAGCAAGCTAGCCTGAAGCTAATATTTGCTAAATTTAGGGACACCTGTGTCTCTTTAGGAGTTGGAGGCCGGTGTTTTAGGAACGGCACAAGATCTCATCAACAGGCAGTGTTGGGCAGTAACGTAATACATGCACCGGCGTTACGTATTTAAAATACAAAATATGAGTAAATGTATCTGTTACAGTTATCGTTCAATAGGTGATGTTGAGAATACAGTTAGTTTGTTGAAATAAATGGATTACATGGCGGTATTTTCCTGTTTCATATGTTAGGCAATGGTCTCTCAATTTTTGGTAATTCCACGCTGGTGGAAACCCAAACAAAGCACGCAATAAGAGCCTCTAAAAATTATTATACAAAAATGATTTAATATGAAGGCAATAGCAGAGTGTTACAGGCATCGCCCTAAACAATGTAGCCTCATGGGCAGTGTAGTCTGTGCTGCAGGGAGAATGGACTGCCATACCCGTTATGTGTCTGTGAGCGAGGGAGGGAGAGAAAGGAAAAGTACGAGCTGTCACGGGGCAGAAACGGGAGCTGGAAGCATGTAAATATAATAATAACCACTGCAGCCAAAAAGAGTGCCTGACAAGCCCATCTGTAAGTAAGCTATCAAGTCTCGACTGTACACTGTGTTCGTGTTTTCCTCTGAAACAATAAGTCCCGTTGGAGCAGCCTTTCAACGCCTCTCTCTGTCTCTGGCAAGCAGAGTTGACCCAGACAACAAAGTAAAGCTAGTTTTCAGCTACGAGCCCGACACGAACCCGACGTATTAGCCAGAGGTCCCTTTACTACAGTTCGGAGCCGCGGACCTGTTTTATATACGCGTGGGATAGTTTTCTATACGAGATCACAGCAAAAAGTGCAGCCTTACCTAATGTCCACCTACTGTTACTCATTTATATTATGATTTTAACACCTAGTTGGTATTGGTATGGCAAGTAGCCTTCAGTAATAGTAACAAATCACACAGCAATAGTACATTCATGTAGTTGTAAAGTATTCAGAATACATTACTTCTATAATCTTTGGTGGAATACATTTTAAAATTAACCTTCGCAACACTGTCAACAGGTTAGCACCTCATACCACAGTGCAGCAAAGCAGTCTCATGAGTGCTGGGAAGGACAAGCCCAGAGCCCAAAACAGACAGTGCAGGATATGACAAGGTTAGTAATTGTATGGTGAAAATTATACTTTTAGTTATCTTGATTGGCAAAAGAAAAGTAAATACAAAATCTGCTTCTCACATTTAGGGCATTTCCAAGATTTTTTTTTTTTTTCAAAACTTCAATTTCTTTCATTATAGCTGTCCTGTGCCAGATGTTCTGTTGACCCACAGTGAGAGGCATCATTTCATAAACACCAGGAAGACTGAAACTCATCGCCGGGATCAAGCAGGGCTCGTGATCTTCACCAGCAGCTCCCTCACAAGAAGGATAAACCCAGCATTTCATGAACACTGATGGAGACCTTTGCTTTGTGTAATGTTAGAAGTACTCAGATAATCCTCAGAGGAATATCTTTAAGTCCTGTAGAAAGTTAAACATATGTTGTGCTCTCTGGTTACTCTGGTATGAATGACTCTGAATTACTTTATGATAAATAACACACTATTGTCAAAAACAGTGAAAGAATTCCAGATCACAAGTTTTTAGTTCAAATACAAGTAACAACCTTTGACTTTAATCAGGTTTTATTTAATTGTGTCAGAGAAAACATCACGTGCTCTTCATGTAGCTGAGTACATTCAGTGTTTAAAACAGAAGTTGTGCAGGTCTGAGATCAGCAGTTTTCTGAAACACCAAACTGAGGTACTGTTAATGCTGATGTATAGTGACACAGTTACTGGGGTGATTAATCCTTTTGACTTTTTGTCTTTAAATTTATCAATAAAACAGCTGCAGCTTTCACTGACAGCACATGTGGTACTTTAACCTTTGTACTGTTTTCTTCAGTTAATTTTGGAGTTACTACAAAGATTGAAGATATAGGATGATCTGTCTGCTGTCACTGGGTGGTGCTGAGGTCTGAATCTGAGGACAGCTCCTGTAATCACAAACAGAACCATCACAAACTGAAATATAAAGTTTATCTCAAATCTGAAATAGAGCTGATCCTTCTCTGTCCTCACACATTCGGGATCTGAAGTTGTTCAGTCCTACAGTTCTGCCAACAGCTGTTTATTTTTTAGTTGTTTTAAAGGCCTTATATACTAACACATTTTCTAATATCATGTTTACCTTTGAGTTGTTGATGCTTTAGGTCCTTAGCTAGCTAGGTAGCTAGCTAAGGACCTAAATTACGGATTAGCTTACAAACACATTTAACTTACCAAAAATAATGCGGTGAGGCCTCAGGTCCTCCTGTCCGGTGTTCCAGATCTACTGGCGTTTAGATCAACTGGCGTTGGTCGAACAGATGTGTGGCAGTCTTGCGTTTCAGGAGCTGCTACCGACAAACCAGCAAAAAAACGGCAAATGTGTCATCTGTGACACTTGTGAGGTTATGTCAAACACACTCCGTCAGTCTTGATGCTGTTGAACAACAAAATGTATAAAAATGTGGCGAGTTTACCTGGTGATATCCTCATGCGCGACGCGATCGCGAAAACAGCAAACAAGTAACACCACGCCGATGTTGTTCACAGGACAGCAAGAGTAAACGATCGGGAGACTGTTGTTATCCTTCCCCTCGCACGGTTTATTTCTCCGAATTCAGCGTTTTTGCTTCACAACTACAGCGAGCAGTTTACTTTGTGCACTAACATGGACTCGAGTCAACCAGCGCCACCTCTGGCCAAGTGCCGCAGCCTACAGCCAGATCAACTTGTGACACACATCTGCACCACGTTTGAATTCGTTTCATGCACAACACATTTGTACCTTTCAATTGTGTCTGTTTGTGCGTCATGCAAATAAACCTTTGAAATGAATGAAATGACACTAATATTTCACTAGTGTTGTAACATCACATGTCGTTAGCGTAGTCTGTGTCTTTTCTCTGCGAACAAACATGTTAGAGTTGGTTGTTATATACAGTCTGTATAAGTGTGGTTAATCTAATAAACATTTGTAAGGAGATGGCAGTTACTGTGAATGTACAGCATTTACACAGTGATTAGTAATAAACAGTCAGACAATGACTCTGACAATCTCATTCAATCTTGCAGACTGAATGCACCTTCTGTGGAAAGTGGTACCACACAGTGTGTGTGGACTTCCCCTGTGCAGAAGGCGACAACAAATGTTGTGCATGCTAAATAAACAGAAACAAATGATCCCTGTTGTCTTTGCTTACTGATTGTTTTCAGTGTTGACAATCCACATTGCTGGCATTGCATCTTTCAACATGTTTGTGGGTAGATTTGGATGTACCAGGGGTAAGTGCAGACACTCAGCCTCTACTCACTGTGATCATAGCAGCAGGTGCAGATGTTTCACAAGTTAATCTAGTAGTAGGCTATGGTAGTAGTGGACTGACCTCCATTTGAAACTGCTCCAGCTGCTGTGTGATAGTGGATCTGCTACAAATTGAAGATCATATGGAAGTTTTGGAAATTAACCCTTGTATTATGTTGAAAAACAAAAAAGTGACATTGATTTTGTTGCGGGTCATTTTGACCCGTACTGTGTAAATCCACTCAGAATTGTCAAGAAACTGCAATAAACTGCAATAAAACAATAGCAACTTTATTTTCCATCAGATAAACATGTAGAACACAGACATACAACATAACTATTTTAGGAACAATTTGGTTTTTCGTTCTTACAAACACGTATTTTGAACTTGCCCAACGTTCTCAGTTTTCCAATGCTCAACATTTTCTATTTTGTCCACATGATGGACAGAATGTAACTGTGTGCTTCTTGCATTTCTCACAAAAAGTGCTTGTTTTCAAACAGGAATCTTCCTAACTAAGATTTAAAACAAAGGATTTCTACGTCTCCTCCAGTCTCACAGATGACAAACCAAGCGACACACCTGAGTCACTGACTTTCTTAAATCCACTCACTCTCACTGGCTCTGTTTATTACTAATCACTGTGTAACTGCTGTGAATTCAAAGTAACTGCCGTCTCCTTACAAATCTTCATTGGATTAACCACACTTATACAGACTGTATATAACTACCAACTCTCCAGCCATGTTGATGGATTGCCTATATTGGCTGGAAATATTAATTTCCAGAGAAAGGACACAGACAAACGATGCTTACAGGATGTGATGTGACAACACTAATGAAATATTGATGTGTCATATTTGTCCAAGGCGTATTTCATTGTTATGGAAAAAGAGAATATCAAAATCATGATGACCAATTGGAGTGGTGATTTCTATGACTTTGTGTATATAATTTGGAATTTTGTACAAATGTAGGCCAATAAGGAATATATGATATCATTTCATTCTTTTCAAAGGTTTATTTGCATGACGCACAAACAGACACAATTGAAAGGTACAAATGTATTGTGCATGAAACGAATTCAAACGTGGTGCAGATTAGGGGTGGGTTTTTATAATCGATTCATCGATTAAAATCGATTCTGGCTTGGATAACGTAAAATCGATTCATTAAAATCCTGAATCGATTTTTTTAATATAAATTTATTTTGCCCGAAATGCCAGAATCTCTGGTGACATCTCACAAAATTTCAAGAACCACCAAACAGTTAAAAGAATAGAAACTGGGTCCCATTTTCACATATCAAAGCAGCATCTTTACATGAATCCTTCAGTAATTAGATGACAAAAAAGACTTTAATTCAATCTTCAGTGCATTTAGTGAAGGTCTTTTGTTTTGCCATTTACACTTATGAATGTGGTATTTGCCCATAATTATTACCATATTGTGGAGCATGGCAAGTTCCTTAGACGGATCGCCATTATTGTATAAAACCTGTGTTAGAGTCAGTGGGGTCATCCCATCTATTCTTACACTCAACCAGTCTACCAAATCCTGCCAGAAGTCAGTCGTTACTGAGCAGGAAAAAAACAAATCAATACTTTCTTCATTTTGCAAACAAAATCCACATGGCTCCACCTCAAACCCAAACCTTTTTTTAAGCATTTCAGCTGCTGGGTAATATCCATTAATTATTTTAAATTGCATTTCTTTGACTTTGGGGGGGATAGGCCATTTTAAAAAGTGTGTATATTTGTTAGTTATTTTAACGTTACTCCCTTTTAATTTTGTGTTACTGTTAAAATCGTGAAATAATTCATTTTTAAATATATTGTTTATGATTTTATTATTACACTTTTTATTAGTTAAAGGAATCTGATTTAGCTGTAAAGAAGGTAAACTAATTTGTCCCTTAGAGTAATATAAATAGCCTTGTATCAAACTTAACAGAGGTAAGAGGATCACCTTACAGACCTTGTTATATTCTCTAAGGGAACACTGAATGTTAAACTTTGCAGTGAAAACACCCACTGGGAGAAACTGCCCCTTTTCATCAAGTAAATCTGTTATAAAGATGATGTTTTTTTTCCATACCACTCTTTAATGAACAATGACTTCCTATTAATTGTAATGGTCCTGTTAATCCACAAGGTGGAGCAATGTGGCGTGAAGTTATGGGCAAAAACCATCTTCCAATAAGACAAGACCTGCTTATGATATTCTGACAGTTTCACAGGCAACTTCAATATATCAAAATCACATTTCAGGAGAAAATCCAACCCTCCCACCTTTTTGAAAATATTTTTAGGGATATGGAACCATATGGAGTCAGGTTTCAAGAGGAAGGCTTTTATCCAGTTAATTTTAAATACTCCAACCATTGATTGAAAATCAATTGTCTTTATACCACCTTTGGTGTAATCTTTGACAAGTTGTGATTTTTTAATGTAATGTGTTTTATTGCACCAAATGAATTGATAGATTATGGAGTTAATCTTTTAAATACTTTTCGGGGTAATGTATAATGAGTAAGCTGGATAAACCATCTTTGAGACGCCCTCTGATTTGGATAATAGACTGCGTCCAAAAATTGTGATATCTCTCATTAACCAATGATTTAGTGTTTTGGACATACCATCAATTTTGTCTTTTAGGTTTTTTGACTCTCTAGTTTTGATGTCTCTATTTAAATAAATGACTAGATATTTGACTTCATTTTTCACTGGAATTGTCCTCGTTATTTTCCAAACAATCATAAAGTGGCAAAAGTCCACACTTCTTTAGATTCAGACACAAGCCTGAAGCTTTAGAAAAAATTGAAATTACATTCAACGCTTTCTCAAGTATTAATTTATCCTTTAAAAATATTACTATGATGCAAACTGACTCATTTTCAGTTCAGTACCAAAAATTTTTATTCCTTCGATGTCTGAATGGTTCACAGTGAGGTAGGCCATTAATTGAGTGCAAAGAATAAATAATTTTGGAGAAATTGGGCAACCCTGTCGAATTCCACGGAATACGTCTATCCTAGGTGTTATGCCTGGATTGAGCGAAACATAACTGTAAATCTGCTTGTAGAACAGTTTGATCACTTTGCAAAATTTGTTTCCAAATCCAAAAAGTTCTAAAGATCTAAATAGAAAATTATGGTCTATTGAATCAAAAGCTTTAAAAAAGTCAATAAATAATATTAAACTTTCTGAATTGATAAAGGATCGGTAGTCAATCATATCTAATATTAAACTTATGTTATTTTGACACTCATCGATTAATTTGGTTAAGACGCTCTTAATCCTATTTGCATATGCTAAGGCTAATAATTTGTAATCATTACATAAAAGTGTTATGGGTCTCCAATTGTCTAGCACTTGTAAATTTTTGTTTGGTTTGGGCAATAAGGTTATTAATCCTGTTTTCATTGTTGGGGATAGTTCTTCATTTTTTAAACAATCCAAAAAGGCATTAAATAACAAATCTTTAATGTCTTGCCAAAAGGTTTTATAGAATTCAATCGTTAGGCCGTCAATTCCAGGCGATTTTCCATTTTCCATTTGTTTTAGAGCTGTTTCTAATTCAGATATATTCAAATCTTCTTCTAACCATATTTTATCTTCCTCTTCCAATTTTTTTTACCTGGTCTTTAATCATATCAAAAAAAGATGTCTGCATTCTCTTTTTCGGTTCTTGGTTTATACAGATTACTATAGAATATGTTAATTTCCTCACTAATTTAGTTTGGTTCCTCTATCATAGTGCCATCCTCACTCAATTTAGTTATTTTTTTCTTTGTTTCTCTGCGCTTCTCAAGACTATAGAAATAAGATGATTTTTTTTCCCCATGTTCAATCCACTTGGCTTTAGACCTTACATGTGCTCCTTTAGCCTTAATCAAGTACACCTCATCTAGTTGACTTTGTAAAGATTGTAAGCATTCTGACTCTTCTGCAGTCATACAAGGCTTACCACATAATAAATGTATTTGTTCGATTAGATTTTTCTGTTCACATATGCGTGTGGCAGACACTTTCTTTCCCGTTTCTATAGCTAGTTGTTTGACACTATATTTAAACCATTCCCATTTACTGACATTAGTCATCATCAAATTGTTAATTTCTAATTGAATTTTTTTTAACTTGTGTACAGAAATCTTTGTTTTGTAATAAACTATTGTTAAATTTCCATAAGTTCGCAGATCTTTGTTATTTACGTAGAGATGATGAGAGACTTATCAGACAATGATCAGTAAGTGGAGTTGTTTGGGTTTCACATTTAGTAACATATGATGATACTGTTTGGGAGACAAGCCAATAATCTAGTCTTGAACATACGTTCTTATTTGTTGGACTAAATCAAGTGTATTTCTTCGTATTTGGGTTTGTCATCCTCCAATAATCCATCATATTAGTTGTTGTACAAAAATCACAAATAATGCTATCGTGTTCTGGTTCTTTCCCTCTCTGTGGTTGCCTGTCAAGCCATGAGTTAAGTGCCAGGTTAAAATCGCCTCCAGTTATTACCTGGGTAGAACCATATGTATTACTGCAATTTGCAATTAATTTACTAAAGTTTAACATCATGTTTCTATTTAGAGACCTGTTATTGTATCCATACACGTTGATAAGAATAATTTTCTAGACTCATTGCTTGTTTACACTTGATTTGCAGTACTGTTTAATCCTGTGGGTGGCGCTAATCGGTTTTTCCAAACCACCAATAAGAGGAACACGAAGAAGACAAAGAACGCTAAGAAGAAATCAAGTACAATTTCAGGTACTGCAGCTATAAACGCTCATTTATTTTTTAACTCTCTGTTTTGAAACTACGGCATGATATGATAGCGGCCCTTTCTGTCTATAAACAGCGAGTCTGTTGCTTTTTAATGGTTAACCAGTAGACTGGTTTCCAGTGGTTTCAAATAGCTAAACGTTAGCGAGGGGTTTAATCCATTTTTAACTGTTTCATTGTTCTGTGTTGTTTGCTTTTTAAAGCATCATTAAATTATCCAACATTACGTAAGAGTGAAAAAAGTTAGCATTGTGTGCAAAGAAAATGACATTATGGCTCGTAATTATTATTATTAGTAGTAATAACGGAGCCCTCACAGACACGAGCAGCTTCCTGTATCATGAGACAAGCACAGGCAGCTCTAACCGAGCTCAGCGCTGTATTACTGCATACTCAGCGGGTTTACTGGGGAAACTAGAACCAATACTCTAAATACATTTTGCAGCATAATAGGAGTGAACCCCCCCCCCCCCCCCCCCAAAAAAAAGCTGCATTGGCGGTTGTTACTGGCACATTATAGCCAGTGTTGCCAACTCCTCAGTAAGGAAAATCGCTATTGTCTTTTATTGTCCTAAAAGTCGCTAGATTCAATTCCAACCCTGCTCCTTTATCCGGGCCTGGACTGGCAAAAGTGACCCGAGATTGGCACTCTGGAGGAATTAATTTGTGTGTGTGTTTATAAGTAGTTTTAAACCTTGTGATCCACAAAACAGCATATCAGTAAAGGAAGAACTGACTGCGTTACAATCAGTGCGGGAGCAGCGGCTTCGCTCATGCGCGATTCATTTGCAGTTTGGACGCACAGGTGGAACGTCTCCTGCCCTGATAGCAGCTGGGGGAGGACTATCCTCCGCCCGTGAACGCTTTGGCACGGGTGAGGTGCCCACGGCAGCACCGCTGCTTGTTGAGAGTAAAGGCGATACCCGCTTTCTCGTCAAAAAGTCGTCATAAATAAGTCTCCCTTCACACCAGAAAAAGTCGCCAGATTTGTCGCTAGTCGCTTTTTAGAAAAGACAAAGTCGCTAAGTTGGCAACACTGATTATAGCTGTCTAATCGTTCTTGACACTGTAGGTTTAGTAAAACATGTCAGCACCACAGGATCAAACTTCCACCAGACTAAAGAAATGCAAGCTTTTTTTCTTTTTTTTTTTTGCACAAGTCGATAGGCGACAGGCACGACAAGGAAGTGTGCTTGAGTGAACGCTGGATTGGCATTTGAAAAGCGCTCCTGTGGCTTCTTGATGAGTGAGTTAACCTCAGCAGCAGTAGTATAGCTTTGGGAATAATTGTGGCTTGTTTGTGTAGCTACTGCTTGTCCTGCCGCTTGTTTTGCCACCAGTGTATTGATGCAAAAAGATTCAGATCCCTGAATGCGCTTTGATTGGTGGACTGCCTTCCTGTTAATCATAGATGTCAAACATTTAGCCCAAGCTTGCTAGTAGTGAACCTGGCAAAATGCACACCTCCTCATAATTCCCCTTTCTGTGAGTGTAGAGAAGCTGCATATTTAACCCCGGAGACCTTTTAATTTACAGGAGTGTAGGTCTGTCACATTAAACAAATGTTGGTGTAATAAATAGTAGGGCTACAACTAAATATTACTTTGGTAGTCAACTAATCTGCCAATTTCTCTTTGATTAGTCAACGATTATTTCAGTAACTCTTATCTAATGTGTTCTAGCCTCCATACCTCACGTGCTCAAGTCTGCCCTCTTGTGATTATCACTCCGTCTCATCCCAGAGCAAATTAAAATAATGATCTAGGAAACATATGAATTGAAAAATAATCAAATGAATCTATAGGCAAGGCAAGGCGAGTTTATTTGTATAGCACAATTCAACAACAGGGTGATTCAAAGTGCTTTACACAGACATTAGAAACAAAAACAAATAAAAAGCATGATTTAAAATTGATTAAAACAAGCAAACAAACAAACTAACTAATTAACAAACAAACAAACAAAACAGTATATAAAATCAAAACAGATAAAATCAGAACAGTAGATAAAATCAGTAGTTAAAATGTTAGTTTTGAAATTTAAGCTTAAAAGTGTGGATTTGGTGCTTTATTCAAATGCAGCTGAGAACAGGTGAGTCTTCAACCTGGATTTAAATAAACTGAGTGTTTCAGCTGATCTGAGGCTTTCTGGGAGTTTGTTCCAGATATAAGGAGCATAAAAGCTGAATGCCGCTTCTCCGTGTCTGGTTCTGACTCTGGGAACTGATAAAAGACTAGATCCAGATGACCTGAGGGATCTGGAAGGTTCATACTGGGTCAGGAGGTCACTGATGTATTTTGGTCCTAAACCATTCAGAGCTTTATAGACCAGCATCAGGACTTTAAAGTCTATCCTCTGACGGACAGGCAGCCAGTGTAAAGACCTCAGACCTGGACTGATGTGGTCCACTTTTTTGGTCTTAGTGAGGACTCGAGCAGCAGAGTTCTGAATGAGCTGTAGTTGTTTGACTGATTTTTTTTAGGTAGACCTGTAAAGATGCTGTTACAGTAATCAAGCCTACTAAAGATGAATGCATGGACTAGTTTTTCCAGGTCCTGTTGAGACATCAGATCTTTTATTCTTGATATATTTTTGAGGTGATAGTAAGCTGATTTTGTTATTGTCTTAATGTGTTTTTCTAAGTTTAGGTCTGCATCCATCACTACACCCAAATTTCTCGCCTGGTTTGTGGTTTTTAGGTGTATAGATTGAAGTTCTCTGGTGACCTGTAATCGTTTTTCTTTGGCGCCAAAGACTATTACCTCAGTTTTGTTTTTGTTTAGCTGGAGAAAATTGTGGCACAACCAGTCATTAATTTCCTCAATGCATTTACCAAGAGCCTGTACAGGGCCTCGGTCTCCTGGTGACATTGTGGTATATATTTGTGTGTCATCTGCATAGCTGTGGTAGTTTATTTTGTTGTTCTTTATAATCTGTGCAAGTGGGAGCATGTAAATGTTAAACAGAGGGGGTCCCAAGATTGAACCTTGGGGAACTCCACATGTGATACTTGTCTGCTCAGATGTGAAGTTACCTATTGATACAAAGTATTTCCTGTTTTCTAAGTATGTTTTGAACCAGTTCAGTACAGTTCCTGAAAGACCTGCCCAGTTCTCCAGTCGTTTGAGTAATATGTTGTGGTCAACTGTATCAAATGCTGCACTGAGATCCAGTAAAACTAGGACTGACATTTTTCCACTGTCTGTATTCAGACATATGTCATTAAACACTTTGGTCAGAGCGGTTTCAGTGCTGTGGTTCTGTCTAAAACCTGACTGGAAGGCATCATAGCAGTTATTCTGTTTTAAGAAGTAACTGAGCTGTTGAGAAACTGCTTTTTCAATGATCTTACTTAAAAATGGGAGATTTGAGATCGGCCTGTAGTTGTTCATTTGTGTCTTGTCAAGATTGTCCTTTTTCAGTATAGGTTTGATTACAGCAGTTTTTAGTGGTTCCGGAAACACACCTGATATTAAAGAAAAGTTGACAATCTGTAATAGGTCTGACTCTAAAGTCTTTGAGACCTTTTTGAAAAAACTTGTTGGCAGGACATCTAAACAGCAGGAGGAGGAGTTCAGTTGACCTAAGATGTCCTCCAGGTCTTTGCTGTTAATAGGGTCAAACTGTTTCATGGTGTTTAAACAGTTTTTCAGTGGACACAGTACATAGTCTGGATCTGCTGTTGATGTACCAATTGCTTGTCTAATCTTTTGGATTTTGTCTGTGAAGAATTTGGCAAAGTCATTGCAGGCCATGGTTGAATGAAGTTCAGCTGCCACTGGCACAGGAGGGTTTGTTAGCCTGTCAACTGTAGAAAATAAGACCCGAGCATTATGGCTGTTTTTAGTGATGATGTCAGAGAAGTAGGACCTTCTTGCACTCCTCAGTTGTAAATTATAATTGTGAAGTTTCTCTTTATAGATGTCATAGTGAACCTGGAGGTTTGTTTTTCTCCCTCTGCGCTCAGCTTTCCTACACTCTCTTTTTTCATTTTTCACTAGTGTGGAGTTTCTCCATGGAGACTTTTTCCTTCCAGAGATAACCTTCACCTTAATGGGAGCAATTGTATCCATTAGATTTAACATTTTTAAATTGAAGCTATTGACGAGCTCATTGACTGAACCTCTGGACAGGTCAGGGCCCTATTTCAGGAAGCCGGTTTAGTGCAAACTCTGAGTAAGTATACCCTTAGTTAACGAAAACTCTGGGTTTTCGGTTTCACAAAGCGAGTTTAGATTAATTCTGAGTGAGTTACTATGACGACACACTCCGTGAAGCTAACCTGCCCCCTAGCAGGTTTACTTCAACTAACCCTGACGTTCTCCGCCTCTTTGTCGGAAACCTGACTGTAGGAAGTGTCAGACATGGCGTGTCCCTTCCTTGAAGAGCCAGTAGATGTTGAAGCCCAAATTCTCCGCAGAGCTCTCCGCCGGGAGAGAGTGATTAGAGCGCGTTCGGACATTTTATCATTTCCTGATGATTTCCTGTGTGAACGTTACTGTTTTTCAGCACAATCTACAATTTATTTGAATAACATCCTCAGGCCTAATATTGCTCATGTGACACATCGTGGACATCCTCTCAGTTCTGTACATATTATTTGTATCGCACTTCGGTTTTTTGCAAACGGGAGCTTTCTGTATAATATTGGTGACGCTGAGCACGTTTCCAAGGCTACCGTCTGTCGGGCAGTCAGGAATGTTACAGTTGCACTGAAACGTCTCCTGTACTCGTTTGTGGTGTTCCCCGGTCATAGACCCACAAGATTCATCAAAGAGGGATTCCACAAAATTGCAGGTAGCAGGATGAACAAAACTTAATTCATGATGTGGTGATACTTGAACTACTACTTAAATTTTACATTTATTTTCACGGTTCCCAGGCGTGATTGGCTGTATAGATGGCACTCACATTCCAATCATTGCCTATGTGAACAGGAAGTCTTTCCACAGCATTAATGTACAGGTACATAGTTCCCTGTAACATTTCAAACTAACAAATTATTTCATTATTAGTAATGGATGCTAATTTGCGTTCTCTGCACTGTGAAGATCATATGTGATGCTGCCAACATTATCACAAATGTGGAAGCCAAGTGGCCAGGCTCTGTGAGTGGTGGTGGTGGAGGACCCCCACCTGTTTTTCGGGCCTCCGCTTTTTTTCTAGTGGCCATAACGGGTCACATTTGAGCATACAGAGTAAGCAAATATGTACTTGTAATGTGCTCAGATAATTTCAATAAGTGCTTACAGAGAGGTAATTAATGTAGCCTCTAACTGCAATTGATTTACATCGGACAAACAGACCAAGCACTATGGCTCATAATACAATTACACCTTACCTGTTTGGACTATATTTTTATATTTCATTTTTACTTGCTGCCAGGAACGTTTGGGGCCTGTTGGGTTGCACCTGCGCTCACATCACATCACAAAATCAAATGTATGAAATAAAAAATAAAAAATAATAAAATAACGTGTTAAATGGGTGGAAATCCCTAGATCAATGTTTAAATTAACACTCACGCATTGACTCTGTCGGCTATGTTTTGCCATGCATGCTCCCTTTCTTTTGCAGCTGAGGCTGTGTTACTTTTTTTCTGCAAAATTTGCATGTTATCGGCATATGCTGCCATCAGAATTTCGGCCTCAAGCGCTGTAAAATGCATTGACCGCGCCTTCTTTCCCTCCGTCTCCATGGTGACTCGCTTAATCTGTGCTCCACTAATCAGGGCTTTATGTATCCTCGTGCGCGCGCTTAATTTGGGGTTAAAGCAACTCCGCGTTGATTGAACTAATTGTTATCAGCCTTTCTGAAACCGAATATTCCGAGTTGGACAGTTCGGGGTTACTCAAACCTGAGTATCGTTTTTCCACTCTGAGTTTTCTAAACCGGCTTCCTGAAATAGGGCCCTGGTGTTAATGGGAAGACCTGGTTAAAGATCTCACTACTGTCTTCAGTTATACACCGTTTTGTGATCACTGCTGTTGATATATTTGTGTGGGCTGAGATTTTACTTTCAAAGAAAACACAGTAATGATCAGACAGGCCCACATCAGACACAGTAATGTTTGAAATGCTCAGGCTCTTGGAGATCAGTAGGTCAAGAGTGTGTCCTCTATCATGTGTGGCCTCTGTTACATGCTGAGTCAGCCCAAAGTTGCCCAGAGTGTTACTCTGGTCTTTAGTCCCTTTGTCCTGAGGGTTGTTCACATGGATGTTAAAATCCCCAACAATAATTACACAGTCGAAATCAACACAGATCACAGCCAGCAGTTCACTGAGGTCATTAAAAAAGTCTGTGCAGTATTTGGGAGGCCTGTAAACATTAAGAAACACAATTTTGGATGGGGCCTTCAGCTGTAAAGCCACATATTCAAAAGACTGAAAACTTCCAGGAGATAGCTGCTTACATTGAAATGATTCATTAAATAAGACAGCAACCCCTCCTCCTCTCCTGCTCACCCTGGCCTCACTGATAAAACTGTAGTTAGGAGGGGTCGTCTCGATGAGAACAGCTCCACTGTTACTTTGGTCCAACCAAGTTTCAGTTAAAAACATAAAATCAAGGCTGTGCTCAGTGATTAAATCATTAATTAAAAATGTTTTCCCAGCTAAAGATCTAACGTTTAATAAAGCCAACTTAAGTGTTTTAGAGGCATTACTTGTCCCCTCGTGTTTGGGAGCAGTCTGTGGCACAAGGTATGTTTACTATGTTTAAAGATCTTTTAGAGTGCAGCTCTCTGTGTTTTGACCAGGCCACATGTCTCCTTCTGTCACCTGAAAGTACAGAGATTTTAAAACCTTCTAGTAAACAGGGTCCCAGCTTCTCCTGGAAAAAGTCACCACTGCCATAATCCTTGCAGCTCGGACCCTCCACACATCACACATCAGACTGCGGAGACAAAGCATGAAGGTGGTAAGGAGGAACTAAGGGGGGCGTGGCTGGGCAATGTGACTTCAATCGCTCTGTTGAGGGTGGGGCTCAATGGCGAACCTTTGGCTGCTCTGGTGGGGGGTTTATGGGGGACAAAAAGGGATTGGGTCGGGGGGGTAGATCTGAGCCCAGCATTGACCTGCTCCATCATCTCCTCAGTGAATTTCAGGTGTGGGGAGGAGGGAGAAAGGGAGGGGGAGGAGGGTGATGGGGGTGATGGCCTGTCAGGGGTTTGGGGGACTGGGGAAGATCGTGGTCCCTGGTCCTGGTCCTGGTCGTTGGTGTTGTTGAGAGAGTTGGAGGCAAATAGGGACCCCTCTTCTTGCCTCAGATGTCTCTCCTTTCTGAGGCTCTTCCCGGGTGGGGGCAGATGGAGCTGCTCCTCAAGGTTTCTGCTGGGCTTTGTCTGTTCTTGGAGTACTGTTTGTTCCTCTTTATGAGATAACTCCTCGTTTATCTCATCCTTGGCACCAAGCACAGATGAATGACGTATGGAATAAAACAAGTTGGAGGTGAACAGTTTCACCCCTGACTTGTTAAAATTAAATCCATTTTCTTTAAACAGATGCCTGCGTTCCCAAAAAAATATTAAAGGATTACTCAATATCAAATGTCAGGTAATACATATTAAAGTGCTACTAGTATTTAATTTTTAAAAAAAGTGCTCTGGAGTGACGCTTGCTCTAATCTTTGAGATGATGCTCTCTGTCATGTCTTCAGTAGGGATGGGTATGGTTTAGGTTTTATCCGATACCAGTACCAAACCGGTACTTTTGAAACTGTGCCGGTGCTTAAACTGTGCTCGAACCGGTGCTTAAAGAATGGAGAACACACACTTTGTCCAAAAACCTCTCATGTTTAGCTGTTTTATTGTAAAAAGATAACAATGTTAGCCTTTTCTGCAGCTATGGGGCATATATGGTATCACTCTTGGCTGGAAGCAGTGCTTAAACAATGGAAAAAAACCCCACAAACTTTATCTCTGTGAAGGTTCTCAGTCATCCAGGTCATCGTAGTCAAAGGAGCTTGCAAAGAAAAGCATCTGGACTTCTTTAAGTTGCTTGAAGACGTTTCACCTCTCATCCGAGAAGCTTCTTCAGTTCTAAGGTCAAATGGTGGAGAGTCCCAGATATAAACCTAGTGGGAGTGACCCCCCCACAGAGGGACAAAAGGACCCCCTGATGATCCTCTAATCGCCTGAGCCAAGGTGGGAAACTGGGCGTGGGTCCCAATCAGCCAGAGTTTCGGGTGTGTTCATTGTGAAACCTGGCCCCACCTTATCATGCGAATTCCTGAGGTCAGATGGCCCAGGATGTGAGTGGGCGTTAAGGCGTCTGGGAAGGGATCTCAAAACTGGATTATAGATGGCAGAGAGTTGGTGTCGTAAACCCCCGCCTCTGTTCTTTTTTTTTTTTTTTTTTTTTTCTGCCTGTCCCATTTGGTTCTTTAGCCATCAGAATTGTTGTCTGAAGACCAACAAGGATACCCAATGGATTTACTTTGACAAATGGATCATCGTGGCATTGCCGTATTGGTCCATTTGGTCGATCTTTGTTTTTATTATTTATTATATTTTATTTTCAGATGTTACAGACGGGACAGACATGAGTGAGGGATAGGAAAGGGAGAAAGAAAGAGGAAGGAAAGGAAAAACAGAAGGGGAGAGGGACAGTGAGAAAGGGGGGGGAGAAAAAAAATCTCCTGGATCACCTGTTGAGAGAAGAATAGAAAACAAGCAAAAAAAACAAAAAAACAAACAAAAACAAAGCAACATACTAAACACAACACCATCGCATTAACCTAGCTAAGTGTAAACAGCAGTAAATACTAAATATTCAATGTTGTTGTGCAGCACGCAGGACAGATGTGCTTCGAAGTAGCAGCCAAGAAAGGTGTAATTTGGGTCTACGAGCAGTGAACACCTGTGTGTATACCTGTGTGGATCAGCGCGCTTGTATTCCAAAGGTTTCTCCATGTAATGATCTGCTAGGGAGTGTGGGGGGGCCACAGCCCCGTCCTCCAGGGTGTGAAGCGGGTATGGAGGAGATCAAAACTCTAGACATCCAGAGGCCCCCAGAACACAAGAGACCATGGAAGACCAACAGAGGGGCAGCCGCGCCACTGTTCCAGTAAGAGCTGAGGAGAGTCCCAGATGAGGGTCCACTCAGCAGCCGCGGAGCAGAAGCCAGGGGGAGTTGCAGTGACGCGCCCATGAGCTCCGCCGGCCCCCAGCTGCGCCTGAGTGACCGAGCCCCAGGCCGAGAGGCCGGGGGCACCCCACCTCCGAAGGGGCCCGAGCGAGCCCCAGGCTCCAGGCCCCGACAAGCGGCCGCCAAGGAGTGAGCCGGTGTGTACCTGGACGCCCACCCCCAGACACAAAGAACCACCAACGCACCGACACCTGAGGGAGTCCGCCACTGGCAGGGGAAGTGGTGGTGGGTGGAGATAGGCCTCCAAACCTTGGAGGGCCTGAGGTGTCCCCAGAGAGGTGGCGTCTGATACCCAACCTGACATATAGACACAGACATACAGGCACACACAGACACAAACATTCATTCCCCCCCTCATGCTCTCATATGCACTCGCTCCACACTCAACCAACGTGGAGACAGACATAAAGAGACGCTGTACACACAGTCACACTCCCCAAGCGTACTCTACAAACCGGGTCTAGGTCAGTTCTCAGAACTCAGGAAGTTCCCTCCAAAAGTTCACCTTATATGGCCTCCAGATGTTTCCACTCAGCCCAGCACTCAGAGACAACAGTGTGTGTGTGGTGTGTATCTCTATTCGTGTCTATTGTGTGTGTATGTCAAACAGAGAGCATGTCCTGAGCCGACCCCACAGTTCTCCATGAGTGTGTGCGTGTCCTACATGACTATGTAAGTGCGTGTAGTGTGGACTTAAATGTGTGTACTCTGTGTAATTGTGGGTTTAGGCCAAAGAAAGTTTAGTGTCCTTATCTGACTTACTGGGTCCGCCTGGAGCTACAGCTATTGCTGGTAGAGAATTACCTTGTAGCCGATTTACTAAGAATGATATGATGAATGATACAATGATATATTGCTGATAAACTGATGCAGACTAATGAAGTAATAATGAAATAATAACAGTGCATGTAAATGATATCAGTGAGATTAAAATAACATACTTTATCCTATCAACTCCTTTGAAACAATGTAAGACATTCAACATAATACAGGTCAATCCAACAGATCTAATGATTTTCACACTCTTTAAAGTCAGAGGTCTAAGGCAAACTAAAACTACATACTGATCACCCCCTCTATATTAAGGGTATAATATGATCTACAACAGTATCCTAATGCAACTACTTTGATCTCACATATAAGGTAACATATGATAACAAAATAATCTCACACCCCCTCCAGGGGCAAGGGTACCTAGACCCGGTTTGTAGAGTACGCTTGGGGAGTGTGACTGTGTGTACAGCGTCTCTTTATGTCTGTCTCCACGTTGGTTGAGTGTGGAGCGAGTGCATATGAGAGCATGAGGGGGGGAATGGATGTTTGTGTCTGTGTGTGCCTGTATGTCTGTGTCTATATGTCAGGTTGGGTATCAGACGCCACCTCTCTGGGGACACCTCAGGCCCTCCAAGGTTTGGAGGCCTATCTCCACCCACCACCACTTCCCCTGCCGGTGGCGGACTCCCTCAGGTGTCGGTGCGTTGGTGGTTCTTTGTGTCTGGGGGTGGGCGTCCAGGTACACACCGGCTCACTCCTTGGCGGCCGCTTGTCGGGGCCTGGAGCCTGGGGCTCTCTCGGGCCCCTTCGGAGGTGGGGTGCCCCCGGCCTCTCGGCCTGGGGCTCGGTCACTCAGGCGCAGCTGGGGGCCGGCGGAGCTCATGGGCGCGTCACTGCAACTCCCCCTGGCTTCTGCTCCGCGGCTGCTGAGTGGACCCTCATCTGGGACTCTCCTCAGCTCTTACTGGAACAGTGGCGCGGCTGCCCCTCTGTTGGTCTTCCATGGTCTCTTGTGTTCTGGGGGCCTCTGGATGTCTAGAGTTTTGATCTCCTCCATACCCGCTTCACACCCTGGAGGACGGGGCTGTGGCCCCCCCACACTCCCTAGCAGATCATTACATGGAGAAACCTTTGGAATACAAGCGCGCTGATCCACACAGGTATACACACAGGTGTTCACTGCTCGTAGACCCAAATTACACCTTTCTTGGCTGCTACTTCGAAGCACATCTGTCCTGCGTGCTGCACAACAACATTGAATATTTAGTATTTACTGCTGTTTACACTTAGCTAGGTTAATGCGATGGTGTTGTGTTTAGTATGTTGCTTTGTTTTTGTTTGTTTTTTTGTTTTTTTTGCTTGTTTTCTATTCTTCTCTCAACAGGTGATCCAGGAGATTTTTTTTCTCCCCCCCCTTTCTCACTGTCCCTCTCCCCTTCTGTTTTTCCTTTCCTTCCTCTTTCTTTCTCCCTTTCCTATCCCTCACTCATGTCTGTCCCGTCTGTAACATCTGAAAATAAAATATAATAAATAATAAAAACAAAGATCGACCAAATGGACCAATACGGCAATGCCACGATGATCCATTTGTCAAAGTAAATCCATTGGGTATCCTTGTTGGTCTTCAGACAACAATTCTGATGGCTAAAGAACCAAATGGGACAGGCAGAAAAAAAAAAAAAAAAAAAAAAAAAGAACAGAGGCGGGGGTTTACGACACCAACTCTCTGCCATCTATAATCCAGTTTTGAGATCCCTTCCCAGACGCCTTAACGCCCACTCACATCCTGGGCCATCTGACCTCAGGAATTCGCATGATAAGGTGGGGCCAGGTTTCACAATGAACACACCCGAAACTCTGGCTGATTGGGACCCACGCCCAGTTTCCCACCTTGGCTCAGGCGATTAGAGGATCATCAGGGGGTCCTTTTGTCCCTCTGTGGGGGGGTCACTCCCACTAGGTTTATATCTGGGACTCTCCACCATTTGACCTTAGAACTGAAGAAGCTTCTCGGATGAGAGGTGAAACGTCTTCAAGCAACTTAAAGAAGTCCAGATGCTTTTCTTTGCAAGCTCCTTTGACTACGATGACCTGGATGACTGAGAACCTTCACAGAGATAAAGTTTGTGGGTTTTTTTTCCATTGTTTAAGCACTGCTTCCAGCCAAGAGTGATACCATATATGCCCCATAGCTGCAGAAAAGGCTAACATTGTTATCTTTTTACAATAAAACAGCTAAACATGAGAGGTTTTTGGACAAAGTGTGTGTTCTCCATTCTTTAAGCACCGGTTCGAGCACAGTTTAAGCACCGGCACAGTTTCAAAAGTACCGGTTTGGTACTGGTATCGGATAAAACCTAAACCATACCCATCCCTACTGAAGACATGACAGAGAGCATCATCTCAAAGATTAGAGCAAGCGTCACTCCAGAGCACTTTTTTTAAAAATTAAATACTAGTAGCACTTTAATATGTATTACCTGACATTTGATATTGAGTAATCCTTTAATATTTTTTTGGGAACGCAGGCATCTGTTTAAAGAAAATGGATTTAATTTTAACAAGTCAGGGGTGAAACTGTTCACCTCCAACTTGTTTTATTCCATACGTCATTCATCTGTGCTTGGTGCCAAGGATGAGATAAACGAGGAGTTATCTCATAAAGAGGAACAAACAGTACTCCAAGAACAGACAAAGCCCAGCAGAAACCTTGAGGAGCAGCTCCATCTGCCCCCACCCGGGAAGAGCCTCAGAAAGGAGAGACATCTGAGGCAAGAAGAGGGGTCCCTATTTGCCTCCAACTCTCTCAACACCAACGACCAGGACCAGGACCAGGGACCACGATCTTCCCCAGTCCCCCAAACCCCTGACAGGCCATCACCCCCATCACCCTCCTCCCCCTCCCTTTCTCCCTCCTCCCCACACCTGAAATTCACTGAGGAGATGATGGAGCAGGTCAATGCTGGGCTCAGATCTACCCCCCCGACCCAATCCCTTTTTGTCCCCCATAAACCCCCCACCAGAGCAGCCAAAGGTTCGCCATTGAGCCCCACCCTCAACAGAGCGATTGAAGTCACATTGCCCAGCCACGCCCCCCTTAGTTCCTCCTTACCACCTTCATGCTTTGTCTCCGCAGTCTGATGTGTGATGTGTGGAGGGTCCGAGCTGCGAGGATTATGGCAGTGGTGACTTTTTCCAGGAGAAGCTGGGACCCTGTTTACTAGAAGGTTTTAAAATCTCTGTACTTTCAGGTGACAGAAGGAGACACGCGGGGGTTTATCTTTCCAAAGGAATTTGGAAATGTATGAATCCAGAGATTTGAACCAATCTTGTGATGGTTTGTTAGGGATCATCAAAAATAAGTAATTTATTTTTGGCAAGATCATCATTTTTATAGTGGCGACCCTTCCCATGAGTGATATGGGTAAAGATTTCCATCTAGTCAGATCGCCTTCTACTTTCTTTAGAAGTGGGATGTGGTTTAATTTAGTTAGGTCTGAAAGCTTAGGAGAGACATTAATACCTAAATATTTAATATTTCCGGATTGCAGTGGGGCAGAGGAAGAATTATGGAAGGAGCAGTTAATGGGGAGAGCTGTAGATTTTGGCCAGTTAATTGAATAATCTGAAACTCTTGAAAACCAGTTCATTAAAGTAATTACCTCAGAGAGGTTGGTTTGTGTGTTTTGCAGAAAAAGCAACACATCATCCGCATAGAGACTGATTTTATGTTCTATGTTCTTACATTTTATGCCCTTAATTGTTGTAGCCTGTCTAAATGCTGCTGCTAGAGGTTCGATAAAAATTGCAAAAAGTGAAGGGGAGAGTGGGCATCCCTGTCTGGTGCCCCTCAGGAGACAGAAGCTGGAGGATGTCTGGTCATTTGTTCTGATACGAGCTGTTGGGGAATTGTATAATATTCTTATCCAGTTTATGAAAGAGTTTCCAAAACCAAATTTGTGTAAAGTTGCGAATAACAATTTCCAGTTAACTCTGTCAAATGCTTTTTCTGCATCTAGAGATAATATTATGGTTTCGATGTTTTTATCGTATGAGTAGTCTATTAAATTAAGTAATCTACGAGTGTTTGTTGAGGAGTGCCGACCTTTTATGAAACCATTTTGGTCAGGATGAATTAAGAGGGGGGTCGTTTTCTCTAATCTCTTTGAGAGAGCTTTGCAGATTATTTTAAGGTCTACATTTAAAAGAGAAATTGGACGATAGCTTGAGGGAAATAAAGGGTCTTTGCCTGGTTTTAGCAGGAGACTAATGTTGGCAGAATTCATATTTGGTGGTAGTCTGCCATTTTCCTCGATTTCCTGCAACATGCCATGGAATACTGGTGCCAAAATTGTCCAGAATTCTGCAGGGAAGCCGTCTGGACCTGGAGCCTTATTATTGGGCATACTTATCAGGGCTTCCTGGAGTTCACTTGGCGTCAGTGGCGAATCCAGTTCCATTGCTTGACTGTCTAGTAATTTTGGAAGAGTTACGTTGTCAAGAAACAGATCAATCTCATTTTTAGATGGGTTTATTTGTGGTGAGTATAAAGTTTCATAGAAATCCCTAAAAATGTTGTTTATTCTTCCAGGATCATATATTGTGTTCCCCGATAAATCTTTAGCAGCACATATAGTTGTTTTTTCTTTATTTATTTTTAGCTGGTTAGCTAGAAATCGACCTGATTTGTTACTGTGTTCAAAATTCTGCAAGCGTAGTCTTTGTATAAGGAATTGTGTTTTTTTTTATTAATAATTTCATTTAATTCTAGTTTTGTTTTGCGTATTTTGTTCAATGTTTCCTGATCTTGGTTGCACGCGTAGGCTTCTTCTAGTGATTTGATGTTTTTTTTCTAATTCCTGAATATTTTTGTTTTCTTCTTTCTTTTTGTGTGATGAGAAAGAAATTGTTTTACCTCTCATCACAGCTTTACCTGCTTCCCATAGAACAGAAGCAGATATTCCGGGAGTGTCATTAAAGTCTAAATATGAAGTCCATTCCTTTTTAAAATATTTAATAAAGTCTTCATCTTTAAGTAGTGATATATTAAATCTCCAGTTTTTTCTTGGCGTAGTGTTATTCTTGTGCATTAGTGTTAAAGATACAGGAGCATGATCGCTGACAGCTATAGGATGAATCTCAGTGTCTGAAATGTCACACAGCAGTGAGCTGCTGACCAAAAAATAATCCAGACGAGAGTAAGAGTGATGAACATGCGAGAAAAAAGTATATTCCTTACTGGTGGGGTGAAGAGAGCGCCATGCATCGCAAAGACTAAAGTCGCTCATATACTGTTTGATTATATTTGTGGACTGCCAATTGCGCTGAGTTCCTGTTGTGTTGAGCCTATCCATGTCTTCATTTAGTCCAAGGTTGAGGTCACCGCCAAGAATGAGTGTGCAATCAAGGTGTTCAGAGAGTGCACTAAAAAATCCGTGGAAGAATGAGGGTTCATCAACATTTGGACCGTATATACTGACAATACATAGTTTTTTGTTCAATATTGATAGTTTAATAATTAGAAATCTACCCTCTGGATCTATAACTGTATCGAGTACTGTAAAATTAACATTTTTATGTATTAAAATTGCTACTCCCCGTTGTCTAGAATTATAACAGGCTGCAAACACGTTAGGAAACTCAGGTGTTTTAAGTTCGTTTAAACCTGTGACAGGTTTATGATTTTCTTGTAATAAAACAACATCTGCCTGTAGTTTTTTAAGCTGGTTAAATATCTTTAACCTCTTTCCTCTGGTGCCAGCTCCATTTACATTCCATGTGACAAACCTCAGCATGCCCATAATTGTCTGTGTATGTCTAATGATGTACGCTGGGTGTTTCGTTTAGACAGGTGGAGAGAATGTGGAAACATCCCTTGTTTGTAAATAGAAAGAGAAAAAGAAGTGTGGTGAGAGGTTCCATAAGTCTGACTATGTGTGTGAATATTCACTAATATGAACAAGCGTGGCTTGCTTATGTGTCCTGCAAGTCTGTGCGTGCTGTGAGGCTGTTGTGAATGTGCTGCCGTTGAGCTGATGTGTTTGCGTGATCGTGGTGTGAAAATATGGAGAAATAGAGGGTGTTGTTTGTAGGTGAGTGGGGAAGTAGGTGACCACAGAAGTGAAAGACAAGAGAAAGAAAGAAACCACATGAACTGTGAGTAACAACAACAAAAAAGAAATGAAACGGAAACATTCCAATTAAAGCAATGACGGAGGGTGACGGTGTTATATCTGCTATGACATCATATTGATATTACTAGGTTAAACCCATGTTAAAAGAGAAAGTGTGAATGAATAAGAAAAGAGTGTAGCGGGTTCTTATCTGGAGTGCAGTCAATATAACCACGGTGTGGTGCCGGGGTCGCGGTAGAGCTGTCCGTCCATGTAGAGCCGGTCCACGGCGATGACAGCACGGGAGCCTTTCTGGATGAAGCTACGTCGAACTGGGAACAGGACCTTGCATCGTTCCAGGATCTCTTTGGGGAACTGGTCGTTCACGCTGAAGTCCGTTCCTTTCAGCTCTCTGCCGCGACTCTTCACCTGTTCCTTCTGTTTGAATTGACCGAATTTGGCCACAATAGGCCGTGGTCTCCCGGTCCGCGACCGCGCGCCCCCCCAAGCGATGTACTCTATCGAAGTTGATGTTCTTTACGGTGTCCTCCGGCAGCTTCAGGTGGATTTTAATGAAGCTTTTCACCGTTGCCTCTGCGTCCTCTCCGGCAGTTTCTGGAATACCAGAAAACACAAGATTATCTCTCATGCTACGGGCTTGTAGATCTATAACGGACTCTTTTATTTTTTTATTTTCAATGTTTAGTTGGGTCACGTTATCGGTGAGAGATTTGACCGACTCCCGTAGCGTGGCATTTTCAGCGGCAAGCGTTTCCACCTGCTGCTGGCTGAATTCCAGGGATTCTCTCAGAGATTTAAATTCCCGGTGTAAAATCTCCACCAGGGACAGCCTCGCATCGAAACTGGACAATCGCTTGTCGATTGACTCCAGGATGTCTGCGATGTCTTTGCCGGCAGGCGATGTTGTACCGGGGGAGTCTGCGATATCTCTTCGATGACGGCGTCTCAATTTTGGCCGGGGAAGATGCACTCTGGGCCTTCTTCATTACTAAATCTTGAAAACAGCGGTCGATGTAATCTTGGAGAGCGTCTAAACTCTCCCCATTGTCCTCCAGGGTGTTAGAGATGATAAAACAGATGTTGTTAGTTATATGACAATTGAGTACATTTGGTAATACTGAAGCTTGAAAAACCTTTGTTAAACTCTATGCTACCATTTGCTTTTTCTCCGCCAAAATCTCCGGCGTCTGACGTCACCTACAACATGGGTCGCTTACCATACCCGTCACTTCCCTCTCGGAGATCTCTGTCCGCCTCTGTTCAAAGATGGTCGCTCACAGTGGACATAGATGTCTTCTTTCACTCCTCTTTCAAACCATCTGTCCTCTCTGTCCAAAATGTGAACATTGGCATCCTCGAAAGAGTGTCCTTTATCCTTAAGATGCAGATGGACTGCTGAGTCTTGTCCTGTGGAGGTGGCTCTTCTGTGTTGTGCCATGCGCTTGTGAAGTGGCTGTTTGGTCTCTCCAATGTAGAGGTCTGAGCATTCCTCGCTGCACTGTACAGCATACACCACATTGTTAAGTTTGTGTTTTGGCGTTTTGAGCGTGTACACGCTCAGACAGAAACTGGTTCACCCGAAAGACAAAACGCCAAAACAGCTACTCCTGTTTAATGTTTTACTGTCTCATTTCACTCATTAGATAAAAAACCGTAACCCCTGAAAACTGACCCAATCAGAGTTGATGTCACAGCTCCAGGGTGCCGGCATATCAAATGCTCGTGCACTGCAGTGTTGCTGTCAAAGATGGAAAGCAGTCTGCATTTAACTTTGTTTTTTCTTTGTTTTTGTTTTCTGTGAAATGCTTTCAGATTTTTAACAATTCTTAGTTTCCATTTTCTGCCATTTCGCCGTTTGTGCAGCGTTCTTTTTCGTTAGCGTTAAGTGTAGTCTTTACAGACGATGTCGATGATACTGTCCCAATAGTTTCCTGTAGTATACTGCACTTACAAAAATACTTTTATGTATTAGTATTAAGACGTGCTGACAATAAAATTATATGTCAAAAAACGTTTTATAGTCAACATCATTGATTATGTCAACGAATCGTTGCAGCACTAATGAACAGAAGAAACCTGCATCAGGGCTCTTTAAGCTCACACTGTAAAAAATAAAGAAATAAGAGGCTAATACTAACAAGGGAGTAAGAAAACCTTTAAAATTGATCAAAATACAGTTATACACCCCTCCTTCTTTGAAATGTAAACATTTTCCAAAGCTATCCAGTGATTTGGTGGGCTGCTTTTGGCCCACAGGCTCTATGTTTGACACCTCCGCTATGAACCTTTTCTTCAGGCAGTAAAGGGATTTTAGGAGCAGAGGGCAATATTCAGATACTTTTCATTCTTGAACTTAATGTCTTACCTTGTTTTCATTGTATGATAATCATGATTGGAAACGGCTAATGGGTAATATACATGTAATATGTTAAATGTTGCAAGGTATGGGCAACATTTTAAACTGTTTTAATGCAAGCACCTTTCAATCTTTCTCTGCAAGGCACAACCTATGAGTTACACTCTTGCTACTTGATGCAGAGTTACACACGTCACTAACTAATGTTCTGTTTGTGCGTCTGGATGAAGAATGAAGCGGCGACCCCTGACTCTAGCTTCTGCTGGAGCCGATAACATGAAGATGGACTTCTCCCAGTCAGAGGTAAGAAACAACGTTTGAGTTTGTGTGACTGTGTTAGTTCTGCACTCGCAGGCCTTGCTAGCTCAGAGACTTATCACTGTGAACAAAAGCAAGACAGTCAGAGCTCAATCGGTTTTTAGTTGCAAGTGAAGTCCGATCAGGATCTTGGAGCTCCAAGCTCCTCACCTGATCCCAGCCAACTTCAAACTCCAGCCTTCCCTTACAGCCTTTTTTTTTTTTTTTTTTTTTTTTTTTTTTTTCAGTGAAAGCACAAACACCCCATTGTAAAACCCATATGGTGTGTCATAAAAGCTAAGGCACTGTGTGTGTGTGCATACATGTGCGAGCATGTGAGTGCGTGTGTATGTGTGTTTGTATACGTGACTTCCTGGTTACAACCGTTTAACAACATCTCAAGTCATAAAAGGGGCATCTCCCGTCACCCCATATCTGACTTAACCCCGTTAATGGTCCACCATATACAAGCATAGGTGAGCCCACAAAGGGCAGGAAGTGAACATTCCTTACCAGATAAGGAAACCAGAACCTTATATGCAAGTGTGCCTGCAGTTGGAAACTATAGCTAAAAAGCTTGCCCCAAATTCCTACATTTAAGGCTTAACAGAAAAATATCTAATCATGCAGTTCAAGACAAGGGGTCCGTTCTTCGTACCTCGCTAAGTAAGTTAGCTGGATTTGATTGTTGACGATTTCGCGTGATCTTGGATCATTCGGTTCTCCGAAGCTCATCCGGGACTTGCTGTCATAGCAACAGATCCGTAAGCGTAAACCTGCTCGGGAGCAGGTTTACTTTATGCAAACAAGATTAGATCGCGGCCACTCAGGTATGTCCGCTTCATGTATACGAAAGCAACAGCGATATTTTACCACCGTTTTACCATAAATAAATATTATCAATGTAACTAAAGATAATGCAGTATTTGATTCTTTTATTGATTTCACACAGATACATACAGGTCATTTCCTAAAAAAAAAAAGGGAAATGTACTATTAATCATTCTATTTCATGTATTTGATTATTACAGATGTAATTCATATTTTAGAGTAGTAATAGTAAATTACTTCGTGTAATCAAGATGAGAGACCACGGCTATAAAAGCGAAGGTGGATTTGGGAAGTCTGTCGCAGCCATGTCCTGTCCGTATACGCGAGCAACCCATTGCGGAAGGTGCAAGATTGATAAGGAGAGTTTTCAGAATTCAGCGTATATTGCGGGACAGACAGGATCCTTTAGCTCAGCGCGACAGTGTGCTCATAGAGAGATATCGATTTTCCCGTGAGGGTATTATTTACTTAACCAACTTGTTGACGAGGGGGTGCAGGACCACCACCTGTCTTTTTTTGCTCTGCCCTTTTCTTGGTTGCTGTTATAAACAAACAAACAGATTATTTCAGGGACTCTTTTCAAGAGACTAAAAGCAATATAAGTGATAAATATTACCATTCTGTAGAATATTCTTATATTTCACTTTTACTTGTTCCCATGTTCTAGTGGGTCCTGTCGTGGCTCTAATGTGAAAGAGGATATAATGTAATATAATATAATATGATATAATGTAATATAATATAATAAATTTACCCTACTGCCTACTGGTGTTGGCCAGAGGGGCCGATGGCGCGATATGGCAGCCTCGCTTCTGTCAGTCTGCCGCAGGGCAGCTGTGGCTACAACCGTAGCTGCTTCCACCAGTGTGTGAATGTGAGAGTGAATGAATAGTGGCATTGTAAAGCGCTTTGGGTGCCTTGAAAAGCGCTATATAAATCCAATCCATTATTATTATTATTATTATTATTATTATTATTATTATTATTATTAAATTACTTCCGAGTTTAATTTGTCAGCAACTTTCTGCCAGCCCTCTCTCCTTGCTTTTGCAGCCTTTGCAGTGTTCCCTTGCGTTTTAATTAAACTCTGAAACTCCTGAAATCCCTCACTCAAGAGTTCTTGCTCTGCTGCCGAAAAATACCGAGCGCGCTCCTTCGACATTTTCGCCGACCAATCAGAGGGTTGCCGATCAATGTTTCTACTATCGATGCGTAGCCCCTTTTACGACACCCAGTGATCTCACATTACTTCATCCAGCTGTACTAATCGTCAACAACAGGTGTGGTCGGAGAACCGGAATAGCGAGCTCAAAGTTGGCGCGATGATTTGATCTTGGATGTGTCATTTGATCTTGGATGTAGTAAGCGAGGTACGAAGAACGGACCCCAGGTTTACAAATTTAAAGCACAACAATGACAACTTTTAACAAAATCACTCTAACAGACTGTTGCTTTTTTGTGCATGGTTGTACATGCCATTTTATCTGCTGGATAGCACTAACATCTGAGTCTACTGCATGCAGTTCTGCCCTTTGTTTCTGTTAGATAAACATCTGTATACAGTTGTGTGCACACAATTTAAAAAAAACCAAAAAACATTAAAAAACAAACAGTCAAAACACTTTATTTTTTGTTCATTAACAAACAATCATTTTTAATTGATCCTGTGTGGATTCCTGTTAATTATGGTATGTCTAAAAATTTGGGCACCCTATTATGGGAACGCTTAAGGGGAAAATGTTCTACTCCTGAACAATGATGTAAACAAGACTTTTTGTAAATTACCCCAAGACATTCAGGCGATAGCTCTTAGATTACCTTCACAGCCCCTTCCTGAAGGAGCCTTGAAAATCTGTTGATCATAAATATGCTGTGTGTGCAAGACAGCTACAAAATATATATTTTTTTCACTTGAAAAATGAACACAGCAGTATACATGTGATTTTGCGTACAGGTGCAAAAACTGATGGAGCAGGAGGTTCCCAGTGCAACTGAAACTAAACTCCAGGGTTTAATAGAGAGTATTCAAAAGCTTGAACATGGAGTGAACTTTGAAAGGTCCATTGAAAAACTTGAGGTCAGTACTGCATATGTTTACATATCTGTCCAGTTTTTAATTAATGCCATCTCACGTGTGGACATATTCATCGCCGCCCATTGTGGTTTTCTTTTTTCCAGTCTTTCTTCTTGTCTCTCTCCATGCTTCCCTGTTTTAATGTCACCAAGCTATCTTAAAATCAGTCTCTAGGTCTGTCATGTTCTTTTTTTGTGTGCATTTGTTCCTAAATTTTAGAGCAAGCGGTAAAACTTTTGGGCATCTATACTTAGGCTCTGCTTTCTTATATTGTTTCTTAGTTTATTTCTTGATTAGAGGGAATCAAGCTAAATTTGTGTGCGCACCTTTTTTTTTTTTTTTTGCAGGTCTAGAGAGTCTGCAACTCCAGTTACTTGGGGAAAATATTGTTTATTCCCCAATCACTGAGCAAGTGTTTGTGGCAGGTTGCTTGCTGTTAATTGGTAAAAATGGTTGTAAAGAGTGTGCTGTGCCACAGAACCTCCTCTGGTCTCTACCAGATTGCCATGGTTGCCTGTAGTTTGAATGTGAGACGACGGCCTGTCTCCTAACACTTGCTAACTAAAAAATGAGCAGGAGTGAAACTTGAAGAAGCGTGAACACTGCCATTAAAGTAAAAGTTGTATTTTTGAATATCTCTGAAACCAATGCTTTTCAAAAAGTCTAACTTTTGAAGATAAGCTGTCTTAATTTCCTGTTGCTGTAGTACTCCTTACAGTTTCGGTACTGCTTAGCGAGTAGTTGGCGCTGTAAATAAGTCAGTGTCTTGCATCCAAACTAAGCCATCGAAGCAATCACGGAGGTTTTTGGTGCCGAACCATATACCTCTTTGCAATTAGTTTCACCTAGCAACAGCAAGTAACCTCCCACAATGTGATGCCAGTTTTACTAACTGGTCTGCATGACTGAGACTGGGGATTCCACTTTTTTTTTTCTTTCTAATTTCATAGCAATCAGTGGTTTCCAGCCAGTCTCTAGGCCTGTGTGACTGGGGCCTAAGACGAAGTAGTGTTTAAATAAAAAAAGAAAAAACAAACAAAAAAAATCCAAACAAACCCTAACACACTTTTTTTTCCCCCACAGGCACGAGTTAAAATATTGTCTAAAAGAGCAGAAGCTGCTATTGACTATGTGACAAAGATGCAAAAAAAGGTAACAAAGACAAAATGCACAGTAGAATTAATCACATTTTTTAATTTTATGGAATTTAATATTGAAACACTATTCATTGTGTACATGCAGTAATTTAAAAATCCTAACGCAACATGATCAATTTTACCATTTTAACTTTCAGAATGCAGCGCCCACTCTGGTCAGGTATGTAGAACCAGCTCTAATATATTAATCTTTAAAAATGAAGACCCTTCTCTTTTTTTTTCTTTTACTTTCTCCTTTTTTCTTCTCTTTTCTTTCTTTTCTTTTTCCTCTTTTTTTCTTTCGTTTTCTTTTTCCTCCTTCTTTTCAGGACTTAATGAATGAGGTGGTCATGTGAACTTATTAACCCTGTCATGCATGAACTATGCCAACCTCAATCAGGACCCCCATTCATCCTTAGGCATGAAAAGATGAATAAAAATCCTGACTGAGGTTATCATAATTCATGCATGAAACAGCTAAATAACAATAATTACAAAGAAACACATCATACATCTATAGTAACATTAAAGGACCAGGCAGGGCTTGGAGTGACACATCAGTGTCCAGTGTAGGGGTTTAAGTATACCATCAAAATGAAGACCCTGATGTGACTTTATGGTTGTGATTTATTTTATCAGTCTGTGATGGTTCTCAGTCATCCAGGTCATCGTAGTCAAAGGAGCTTGGAAAGAAAAGCGTCTGGACTTCTTTAAGTTGCTTGAAGACGTTTCACCTCTCATCCGAGAAGCTTCTTCAGTTCTAAGGTCAAATGGTGGAGAGTCCCAGATATAAACCTAGTGGGAGTGACCCCCCACAGAGGGACAAAAGGACCCCCTGATGATCCTCTAATCGCCTGAGCCAAGGTGTGAAACTGGGCGTGGGTCCCAATCAGCCAGAGTTTCGGGTGTGTTCATTGTGAAACCTGGCCCCACCTTATCATGCGAATTCCTGAGGTCAGATGGCCCAGGATGTGAGTGGGCGTTAAGGCGTCTGGGAAGGGAACTCAAAACTGGATTATAGATGGCAGAGAGTTGGTGTCGTAAACCCCCGCCTCTGTTCAAAGATGGTCGCTCACAGTGGACATAGATGGCTTCTTTCACTCCTCTTTCGAACCATCTGTCCTCTCTGTCCAAAATGTGAACACACCCGAAACTCTGGCTGATTGCGACCCATGCCCAGTTTCACACCTTGGCTCAGGCGATTAGAGGATCATCAGGGGGTCCTTTTGTCCCTCTGTGGGGGGATACTCCCACTAGGTTTATATCTGGGACTCTCCACCATTTGACCTTAGAACTGAAGAAGCTTCTCGGATGAGAGGTGAAACGTCTTCAAGCAACTTAAAGAAGTCCAGACGCTTTTCTTTCCAAGCTTCTTTGACATTTATTTTATCAGTTTTGTTACAATTTCATTTAATCCGCAGAACAAATTCAGAAGAAAGAGACATGGAAGCTGTTTCACAGAGTAAGAACCTACCAAGCACATTAATATCACTGAGTATTTCTTGCTGAAATTAATATTTATTCAATGCCATTTTATTTCTCAATAGATGCAACCAAGAACGGAGGGCTCTTTCAGATGATGGTAAATATGCCATTGTTTATTTAGTCAGTTTTTTAAAAATAGTTTAAAATCACTTATTGATTTAAAATTTTGTTGGGGTCAGCAGCTTCTTGAAAGGTCTCAGGGTAAAATTTCACAGTAAAACATCTGCATTGGGGTTCATATTCAAAGCTTATTGGTTCTTTCTATCCAGGAAATCACAAGACAGACACTTAAGAAGATGCGTGCTGACGGTAAAGGTAAGTTTATTCACATGCAGGAGTTTTTAATGTGTTAAGGTATATAGTTTTGCATTTGTATGGATGGGCATGACCTGTGTAGTATATGTGCACATGTGAAAATTGAGATTTACTCATTTCTGTATGTATTCTGGTAATGCTACCAGTTATAAGCTTTTATTTTGAACCCCAAAAGAAGAAAGGGATATACTTCTATTTCACCAATGATAGAATAACCAGTTAAGTCTGTCTCAGGGAAATATTTAAATAGATTAATAAGTTGGGCACAAGTTGGGCAGCTAGCGTCTTTGTTATCATGGCGATGATGCAGATCCTTTAAGATGATTTTTACTAAGAAGTTCTTAGATTGTCATGTCTCATTTATAAAATGTCTTTACTTTGTAAAACAAGAGTATTTTGGTTTCATACATGTAAATGTTTGTGTACCTCAAATCTAAAATGCGTATCTTATTTTGCTTGTGCTAACGTTCTTTCTCTGCAGATACAATAAGCTGTTATAATACCTTGAAATGTAATAATATGAATCAGCATATGAATAAACTATATCCCTTTTCCTGCTATTTCCCATCCCTTCTGTCACTTGTTATTTTACATAATCCACATAAGCTTTGATGGCTGCCATGGCAGATTTAAATGAGGAGCAGCGTCCTCCAACTCCTAACAGCCCATTGGAGTATGAGGTAGGAGCCTTTAAAAATAAGCAATATTACATAACTGCACGTACACTCATATGACCCCTTTACTAGGTAAACCTTGTTAGTACTGGATTGGTCTCGCTTTGGCTTCATTCTTCATGACAAGGTGCTGGAAAGATTGCTCCGAGATTTTGGTCCATATTGACATGATGAGTCACACAGTTGCTGCAGATTAGTCAGTTGCACTTCTATCTCCAGTTCCACCACATCCCAAAGGTGCTCTACTGGATTGAGATTTGATGTTTAAGAAACTAGTTTGAGGTTGGTGACATGGTGAGTTATCTTGGTGAATCTTGGCCGCCATCAGAAGATTGTTATACTGGGGTTATAAAGGGATGAACAAAGAAAGAATAGTAAGAGAGGCTGTGTCATTTAAACAATGCTCACTGGGTGCTAAGTGGCCCAGTGTGTCCCACACTAGTGCGTCACCACCAGCCCAAACTATTGATAGAAGGTAGGATCCATGGGTTCATGTTTTCACGTTGTTTACGTCACATTTTGAACCTGCTGTCTGAATGTTGGAGCAGAAGCCACGATACAGAGCAAACAACATTTTTCCCATTTTTGTATTTTCCAGTATTGGTTTAAGCTCACTTTCCTGTTCTTAGCTGATATGAGTGGCAGCCCCTGTGGTCTTTTGATGTTATAACCCATCTGCTATAAGGTTTACCTTGTTGTGCATTTAGAGATGCTCTTCTGCATACCTTTTGTTGGAAAAAGTGGTTATTGGCATCCCTTTTGCCAAGTTTGAACATCAGCAGTTTGTCTTGACCATGTCTAAATGGAATAAGTTGCTGCTATGGGTTTGGCTGATTACTCAGTTGTCCAATGAAGTAGCCAGTGATTGTATATGCCAGTTATGAGAACTACAGAAGCACACAAAAGTAATGCTGGTTCCATAAGATAATAAATCACCTACCAGCTGAATCTTTGTCTGTTTTCTGTCTTGAGTTCATTTGTCCATCTTTGTTTTTGGTCTCTGAGTTGAGGAGTTGATGCAGTTTGAGAATCCAAAGGGTCAAAGAGTGAAAGTAGACGGTATCTTTCATGACAAGACGAGAGACATTGATAGAGACACAGAGCATGTAATTCAAGTAGACTGCATGTTGGCATCTTTGTCAGCATATATCTCTTTCCCTCCCAACTGGTGATAGCAGATACCCGCCTCCTCCCTTATCCTGAATCTGTTGGAGGTCTTTTTTTTTTTCTAAAGAGAGCTCTTCAGTCAGATAGTTGGGGTTTTATCTTTCTGACCTTTGAGAGGTGTTTAATATATACGGTATTTTCAGCACTATAAGGCACACTTAAAATCCTATAATTTTCTCAAACATCGACAGTGTGCCTATTTATGAATTCCTGGTTATGCTTATTGACCTCGAACCGATTTTATGTGGTACACAGCGCTCAAAAATTGGTCAAAAAATGTTTTAGTATAACTTTGGTAAGCTGCACCACTTGATGGATTGTCGGAGCAGTACGTCTACCGTAGTAATCTGGGTGCAAACTCCGCTTCAGATCCCAAACTCTCATTTCTCGTTTCTTAGCCTATTGGTTCTTGCCCTAATATACATTTTAACAGTTGTGAAATAGTCAGCTGTGTACCAACCTGACTTCTGCACAACCCCATTAAGAAGGCAAGAAATTCCACAAATGAACCCTGACACACCTGTCAAGTGAAAACCATTTTAGGTGACTACATCAGGAAGCTCATTGAGAGAAGGCCAAGGGTTTGCAGCGCTGACAACAAATCAAAGGAATCTAAAATATAAAACTTATTATTTATCCATTTTTCTTTGCTAAATAATTCCAGATATCTTGCTATATATATATTTTAATGTCTTTAGTTTGTATCTACAATGTAGAAAGTAGTAAAAATAAAAGCTGTACAATGAGAAGGTGTGTCCAAACTTTTGACTGGTAGTGTATAATAATAATAATAATAATGATGATGATGATGATGATAATAATAACAATACATAAATTTAATTTTGCATAATTTTAATTTGAGGTCAATATTAATACTTTATATTTTAAAGCACTTTGATTTTTGTAACATGCTATATAAATAAGCTTTACTTACTCGTTATTATAATTATTATTATTTATTATTATTATTGTCGTAATAATTTCACCTCTAATTTAGTGGCTTTCTTTCTGCCCAGGAAACCACGAGAAGAGGAGTAAAGAGGACGCATGAAGGTAATGAAGAAAAGTCAACCATTTTTAATTTTTATAACAAAAATCCCCCTTTTCCTACTTCCTCCTGTTTCTTCCCTTCTCCTCCTTCACATTTTAAATAATCTGTATTAAATTATGACAGCTGCCACGACTGATTCAAATGAGGAGCGGCTGCCTCCAGTTCTGACTCCTCAACGGCCTTTTCAGCTTAAGGTGGGATGCTTTACTATGCGCTCTTTTATTTATTTTGCCACAAATGAATGTGTGGAGGCTATTTGAGCAAGCAAAAAATAGTTCTTTTAAATGTCTTTTCATTTTTTTTTTAAATCATTACTGACATCTTCCATTTTGGCATGTGTAAAACCAGCATGAGTACACAGCTAAGCAAGAAAAAGAAAACAGTGAAGAAGAGTTTGAAGAGCCGAAGCATCGAAAGGTGAAAACAGAATGTGTCTCTTCTGTCGCCACGAGGAGTCCCAGTCACACTGACTCGGAGCAGGTAATACACCCATGCTGAAAATACATTTGGTTCATTCCACTCTTTGAGGTACATCACACCCACTCACTTAAGTTTCCTTCCTTCCTCAGAACGGACTCTCGTTACCTCCTCTTCCTTCTAGACCCTTCCCCTCCGTCCTGAACATGGAAGCGGCCTCGTATAGCATCCCTCAGAAACTTGAAGTAAATCTGGCCCTCATCAGAAACCCCAGCGGCCTCTCTATCCTCTGGAAAGTGCTGGAGGAAGACCCATCTGCTCCACCCATGGACAGTTACACGTAAGAAGCAGTGTTGAACTCATCACTGTGTGTCGAGCGTGTAGTTTCTCAGCCCTACGACCAATATGAAAAACAAAAGGTCCTCATGAGGATCTCACTGTGACGCTGCTGCCAGTTTTTGTAACCACCTGATGGAAGCAGTCAGTGAGTTCTTAGGCTTTACTAGTAATCTTGACTTTAAGTTACTCACTGATGATATTGTTTTTTTCTGTTCTTTGTCCCTGTTGCAGGATCTTCCTAACTATGGAAAAGGTTAAGGGCAGTGGCGCTTTCCCAGACTGGAATATCCTCGGTGAGGTGAAGGCCTTGAATTTGCCCATGTGTGTGCTGGTCAGAAAGTATAAGCCTGGTCACAGGGTGTGTGCGGCTGTGGTGGGTAAAGATGTATTTGGCCGGTATGGACCTTATAGTGCAGTCGCTACTTCAGTCATACCCGAGTAGTTGGGAAGAGGACATGAAGCCGCCTATTTAAATTTCCAGCTGCTCACTCTTGAGTTTGTGCTGGACAGCATGGACAGTCCTTGTGCTGATGTTGTTTCAGGGCCAGTGTTTTGCTCACATAGTTTTTAAGTACCATAAACCTTAATGATCACATAAAGCTAAAGAAGCTGCACTTTGTAACTTGTGCCTTTCATCAGTATTTTCGGTTCAGATGGAAAACGGTGAACTTTTGTTTCAAGCTCTTCTTTCTTTGTCTGCTTTCAGATTGTTAAGGACAGTGTTGCATATCACTGTTAAGGTCACCATGATTCAATTAGTGCATTACTTCAAAATATAGTACAGTTTACCTCTAATATACATCTCCAAAACAATGTTGCATTATTATTATTGTTATTATTATTGTTGTTAATAAAACTTTATTGTGCTCTTTGTGGGGTTTTATTCTTTGACTGTCAATGGAAAATTGTACTTAGTAGTCAGTATAATCTTTTAATGATATAAGTTTGCATATGGTAGAATACTGCATGTAATCATTTGCGTTTAGAAGTATATAGTTGGTGGCATACTGAAAGAATGTCTCATCCTAGGAGGTCTGTAACAACTTGGTGTACATTCCAGGGTGTTCTGGCGTTCACCCCCAGATCCTAGGAGCATGGGAAAGGTCGTACCTTGTCTTATTGTTTTACGGTAGGATTAACGTAGCTATGTCCGTTTTAGTCTAAGTGCCTTTTTTACATATAGATGAACTGTTGGATTTTTCAGACCAGCAGGTTAAGGGAAGTTGTTTATGGGGTCACACTCTGACACACACACATATACACTTCCGCATTCCAATGTAAGGAACAAACGCCCACTGATCTATAAATAAAGACCAGGGTAGTCTCTCAGGGCGAGTATCAGAGCCCTCAGTCTCAGTTCGAGTACTCTGTGCTGCCCTTGTATACAAGTAAAACTGTGTCTTTCTCCTCTCTGATTCTCAGCTGAAGAAGTGTCTTAGAATACATCTCTTGACAATGACTAGTACTTTGGTTTCTTTCATGAATACTTTGGAATTGGATTACTCTAAAGCTGCACACATCACAAAGGTGTGTTCAAGAAGTGAGTTTCAGGAAAACTTTCAATAAATGCAAATATACACAGGTTTGTGTGAAGTGATTTCTGTGATGGCAGACTAAGCGTGAAAGGATTCAATGTTTCTTTCCCGATTAAAAACAAAGCTCGAAAAAACAAACAAACCAAAAAACGTAAGGCTCTTTTTCTTTTTGCCCAACCAAAAACTTACAGTATCAACAAAATGAGACCTCTGCATGAGTGTGAAGCTTGGACAATTGAATTTTTCCTCTAGTTCTGCTACAGCAAAAGCAAACTCAAGGGATGTTGGTTACCAAGGTTTTCAAATATTTGTGTAGTCTCTCTCTCTTCGGTGTTGCATTTGCAGACTGTCGCCGAATACCCACACTTGAGGGACAAAAGCACTGGGACACCTTCGGGAGCTGCTCGGCCATGGATGCTCCAGGTGGATGGTTTTTGTGCTGATTTTAATGCCAGAGGAGCTTTGGCGCTTTGCAGTTACCAAGTCAGCAGATCGTCTGTGTCTTTTACACATTACGTGTGTCAAACATTGAAACATTATTCATTTTCCCCAGGTTTCAGGATTAAAGAGTTACACTCCATTTAAAAGTAGTAACACCACAGCACGTGTTATGCAATTATTTACCCGCCCACTACAAACTGCTTCTCTTTAACAAAAAGCTAAGTCATAATAAACGTTTATTGCAGTCTATAAAGTAGTCTGTCTTGGATAACATTTGGTTTTATTGCTAAACTGACTAAGATTCTTCTTGAACAGCTGAAAATGAGAGACTACACTTATACGAAGTAAGTATTTGGCACTTTGCATTAGGAAGTTGCAAAAACTTTGTGAATGAGTTTGTTTTTTTTTGTATATGTACAGAAGATTTGCAAGAGGTACAGCTACACTGATATTGTGCAAACCTTAGATAAGCAGCTGTGAAAATGGTTTAAATGCTTTTACTTAGCTGCACATTTCCTCTCTGTGTACAAAAGTTAAAGAGTTTTGATAAAATTTATCTAAAAAAAGAGCAGGCGCTAGTCTGTCCTAAATACTTTCACTTTACCGTAACAAGTTACTAATTAACAGTCTAACCTCCTAAAAAGAACAGCCTTGGTGTTATTCTTGTCATGTCTGTACAAAGTTAAGCATTTTGAAATGTATCAGTTGATTAATAAAAAATCATTTTCAGAGCATCTGTAGTGTAATGGTGTAATAGCATAAAGCACTAACCATCAAAAAGCGTTTTCAGTACTTTTTTGTTGTTGTTGCAGTATTCACAAACAGTGAGAGAGAGAGAGAGAGAGAGAGAATTCAATTTCCGCCCATCCTGCCAACGGTTCACTTCCTGTCTTGCTATCGTTTGGATCCAGCAACATACATCTTTGCTTTACTGCAGCAGCTACTGGAAATCAGACACAAAGGTAAGAAAAAATAAACATATTTTGAACAGCGAGTAGTTCGGTCAGATATTTTACATAGTGACGATTAAGAATATAGCAAAATAAATGTTTCTAGTTAAACTGAAATATCTATGATAAATTCTGCATTAGGTGAAAAGGGAAAAGAAAGTCTGGCTGTTCTCAAGACAGTAGCAATACAACAGAACTTCTATGTAATAATACTCATATTTAGATGCAAATGACAGAGTCACTGAGCTGACTGTGAAGAAATAACATCATGGGGAGCCTATGGTCTGCACATTGCTGTGCAAAAACGAAAGAAAACAGTTGTGAGCAAGACAACATTTCCACTGCTGAGAAGAGTGAAGAAAGTTCACTCCTCCCTGTTGGACAGCAGAGGGGGGGAAACACAGTGAAGGAAAGAAGGGAGGAGCCTGCATGCACACATGCTCAAGAAACTTCTGGGGAAAATGACTGCAGTGAGAACAGCAATGATACTGCTGAACTCAGTGCCCTCAGGTGAGACCTTTATTATCTTCTTATAAGTAAATATACAATCAGTATTTCTAAGGTAAAAGATGAAATAAATTATTAGCGTAGATTTATAAACCATGTATCGCTAAAGCAGTTTTGCCTTTTTCTAGTCCTTGTCTGTCTGCTTCAGCAGTAACAGAAATGAAAGGTAAGTTAATAATTATAATTTTATGATTAACTCTGATCATAAAATGCACATGCTTTCATTCTTTGTCTTCTAAAGTTCTAAACAACATGTCTTACTTTTTTTTTTAACCTTTTCATAGATGCAGCCTTGGTGGACAAGAACCGCACTAAGCTCATTCAAAGCGTCACTTTGGTGATGGCTATAGCTGATGAATTGAGACAGCGGGGTATGATCCATCCGGAGATATACAACAAAATCAAAGCTGCTGGGACTAGCCAGGATCAGATGAGGGAGCTCTACAATTCACTGACTACTAGAGAAGTCAAATTTGCCTTCTACAAAATCCTCAAAGAAATTGAGCCACAGGCATGTGAAAGTATGTTTCAGTTGTTTGGTAACTATGTATACAGTGCATAGGGAAAGCATTTACAGCATTTGACATTTTGTCATGTTACAGTCTTAATCCAAAATGGATTAAAGTCATTTTTCACCTTAAAAAACAATATTTTTTTTTTCCAAATTTCTAATACATTCATGTGAATGTGAACCAAACAGTTTTCACTTTATGTATCCTTCTCTGTGTAGAATTTTTTTAAAGTAAAAAAAATTATCTATTTTGGAATAGGACGAAATGTGGAACACGTGAACTGCTGTGAATACTTTTCGGGTGCACTGTACAATTATTAAATACAATTAATATAATGTTACAAATTTGCGTAAACTGCAAATAAACACAAAATGCAATGGTTTTTAAATCGCATATCCACATTTTATTTAGACAATAGAAGACAATAGAAAACACATGCTTTATTTTGAAATTGGTGGTTTTCCTCTTTACCTACAGCAGAAGATGTCATCAAGGAGGTCATCAAAAAGAACAAAGAATATCTGAGGCAGAAGTGTCAATGGGAGTTGGAAGGCACTGGGAAGTCTCGTAAGGATGAAAAATCATTGGATAAAATTTACACAGAGCTTCACATTATACAAGGAGAGAGTGAACATGTCAATAAACAACATGAGATCTGGGAGATTGAAGATAAAGCGAGAAATCAAACTGTTGAGTGTACTAGAATCAACTGTAATGACATCTTTAAACATGAGAAAGATGACAAAGAAGTGAAAGCCATTAGGACTGTGATGACAAAGGGGGTCGCTGGCATTGGAAAAACTGTCTCTGTGAAGAAGTTCATCCTTGACTGGGCAGATGGAAAAGCCAATCAGGACTTGGACTTCATCCTTATGTTTCCATTTAGGGAGCTAAATTTGGTCCAAGATGATCAGATTAGCTTTGAGAACCTTGTGAAAACATTCCATCCAGAACTTAAAACCATAGCAGTTGCGAAAGCTTTGGCTGATCGTGAAGTTTTGTTCATCTTTGATGGTCTCGATGAAAGTCAACTTCAGCTGAAATTCAAAACGACCACAATACTGGATGATGCTACGAAGGTGTCCTCAGTGGACACTCTGGTGACCAACCTTATCAGGAAACATCTTCTTCCCTCTGCACTTGTTTGGATTACCTCAAGACCAGGAGCAGTTCGACGCATCCCTATTAATTATGTCGACCAGTGGACCGAGGTCAGAGGATTTGATGATCCACAAAAAATAGAGTACTTCAGAAAGAGAGTTGAGGACAAAGCAGTCGCTGAAAAAATAATTGAACACATAACAATGTCACGGAGCCTGTACATTATGTGTCACATACCTATCTTCTGTTGGATTGCTGTAGATGTTTTTGAGTATTTGATGCGTAAAATGAGAAACACCAAAGATGAAAACCAAAAAATACCCACAACTCTTACTGGGATGTACACACACTTCCTTCTTATTCAGATGATGATAGCTAATGAAAAATATGGCGACCAGGAAGAGCAGGAAGAGCCTGATACAGCAGAGATCTTTAAGTCAAATGAAGAGTTCATTTTGAAATTAGGCAGGTTGGCTTTTGAACAACTGGAAAAAGGCCGGATCATATTCACTGCTGGAGATCTGAAGAAGTATGACATAGATATAACGAAAGCTGGAGTTTACTGTGGGTTGTGTACAGCAATATTCAAAGAAGAGAGTGTGTTCCTAACAAAGAAACTTTACTGCTTTGTGCATCTCACAGTTCAAGAGTATTTTGCTGCTCTCTTTGTATATCACAGTTTTGTAAATAAAAAAATTGATTCTGAAAGTCTCAAGGATTTCATGCTAAAAGGGTCTGATGAAGAGCTCAAGTCTATCTTGGAAACAGTTCCAGTGGATCTACCTTTGAATGAACTGATTGAAATTACAATAGCTAATTCGGCTCTTAGAACGACTGGAGAACTGGACATGTTCCTCAGGTTCCTTATTGGCTTGTCTCTACAATCAACACAAGACCTGCTTCAAGGTCTGATTCAACAGACTGAAGAACACTCAACGAATATTGAGCAAATTCGGTCAAGTCTTTTAGATATAGATTTATTGGATTGCTCAGCTGAAAGATGTCTAAACCTTGTCCACTGCCTGACTGAGTTGAAAGACAATTCCCTACATGATTCAGTACGAAAGTATCTGAAACCAAATTGTTTTCCTGAATCACCGCTCTCTCCTGTTGAGTGTTCAGCTCTGGCTGACTTGATTCTGATGTCAAACACACCTCTGGATGAATTCAATCTCAAGAAATACAGACCATCAGGAAAAGGTATCTTTAGACTTCTTCCAGCTGTGAGGAACTGCAGGAAAGCAAGGTAAGTTGGTTCTTTATACAAGAATGTTATTAAGTTCAGCAACTTGAGAGCACTGCAATATTTGGGCAGTGCTTTGTTCCTCCTCTTGTGCTCCTATGAACAGTCAACTTGATAAGCAAGCTTATCAGTAAGCTTTAATGTAAGGGACTAAGTAACGTCCTAACAACTATAATACAATAAAGCAGTAAATTTAAAATAAATATAATAAAATAAATGAAAGGAGACTGAAGAAGAATTATAATGTTTCGATGTAAGGGTAAATTCTTCTCCTGAAATTGCTGCTGTATGGTTCTGAGGACTGAGACTCCGGTGGAGCGCAGGATTTATTCAGAAGAGATATGTTTTGTTAAAATCCATTTTATTACACGAACCTGAAGTCTGTGAGTAACAACAGACTTTTACAAGAACACATGTGTTACAACAACAGATATGTGTTAATGAAGATGCTGCTACAGTTCCATATGTGTAAATGTGCCTATGTACAACCATAAGTACTTGAAGTCAATATTGCACACTATAACATTAAACACATTAGTCTAGCACACTAACACAGCCCCATCAAGAGCTGCTTTTTGACAGACCTGTGGTATCATTAACAACATCAATGTGTTATAAAGAAACATGGAAACCACTGTGTGTACGCACTGCTGAGAAAAGACACGCAGAAATGGGTACCTTGTACATGTCTTGTGACATGAATCTCTCCTTCCTTTACTCTTATCCTCCATATTGAGTTTGGCTTTGTTTCAATAAAACACCAGTACTATTGTACTGTAGGAATATGTGGGCACGGGCTCTAAGCACTCAGATAAAGAGTTACAGAACACATCCTGAGTTTTAGCACTGTGCTCACAGCTTTGAGCCATCCAGTTACGCAATTGTACTGATAACATTTCACCCTCTCATTCCAAAAAACACAAGACACACATTTCATTTTAAATTCAGCACAAATTACAGGAAATTGCTCACCTCAAATCTCAGTAATTCACCTTCGTAGGAGTTAAAATCTTCACTTCGAGAGATAATAGTGAAGCAGAAGAGTTGCACTCATTGGTGCACGCTAACTTTTTTGATGCATCTTCTTACATTTACAAACTTTAGCTTGTCTGTCTAAAAATGACTGCAGTTGGTCAAAGTCAGACTGTGATTGTTTGGAAACACATTGCTGGGAGGTTGAATTTACTGGATAACTAGTTGGTTGCTCCAGCTACTTGTAATAGTTTGCAAACCCCAAAGAATTCAGTGCAGTCGCTCAGTAACAATTGAGTTTTTCCATCGCAAGATTACCATCCCATTTTACTATAGAGTGTTTGAGGCTTCACAGCAGCAATGTTTTGCAACACTAGCTAGCAAAGGAATGAAGCTTGCTAATGTAAACAAATGACTGACTCCCACCACAGTACAGACTCCAGTATAAGCTCCACAAGTACAGAAGCCCTATCAGTGTGAGCCACTGGCTCCAGCTGACGTAATACCTGTTGCTAGAGCTCTGGGAGCTGAAGAAAAACTAGTACAAGGCATGAGCAGACCAAGTTAAAGTACTGACCTACCAATCAGAGCTATATGAGGACATGAAATAAATAAATACAGCCTGTAGGACTAAACCTAATGTACCTCTCAAGTGTGTCATATCTGCCAGACCAGACCTTTGAATCCATGCACTCTGCCTGTTAACTGATTAATCTCACACTGTGACATTAAACACCTAAGAAAAGAAAAAAAGAATGAAAAAGCCCAACCTATTCAGGTCATGCTGTGAAGTGTTATGGGTGCTATTACTCCTATTGCAGTGATTTCAGTCAAGTAAATCATTTGCATGCTTCTAAAACATTATCAGATACTGAAGAACCATCTTTTTTTCCCATCTCTTCAGAATTTCAGGCTTGGATCTTTCTGTTTGGGAATATAAAACTATCGTTTCAGCTCTTCGTATGCCACGTTCTGTGCTGACTGAACTGCACCTGGTCAATAATACATTTTACAGCAGAAATGACGAAGGTGCAGAGATATTGATTGATGGACTGGGGAATTGCCAGTGTAAACTGAAAACTCTTAGGTTAGTAAGAGTATTATTTTTCGTTATGTTTTGTTATCATTTATTTGAATGAAACTGATTTCATAATAATTTTGTGATTTTTTTTTTTGCAGGCATTGCATATAGGGATGGGAATAGATAAGAATTAAGAAGTTCCAATTTCATTATCGACATCACTTACCGATTCAATTTTTTATCGATTCTCTTATCTATTCTGTGCAAGTGGAACTGATAAGCAGTAGTGATGTGTCTGTCGCGAAAGAAATGGCTCTTTGAAGTGAACGTCGCGAGCCGTGGTTTTTGTTTTCTCTCTCTCACCCTCTCTCTCGCACTTTTTTTTGCTTCACTCCGCACGCCAGCCTTGTGCTTGCACTGAGCAGAGGGGGGAGGGGCGGTAGTTACACTCACAGTAGCACATGAACAGTAGTGATGGGATTTCCGTCTCTTTTTAGAGAACCGGCTCTTTCGGCTCGGCTCACTAAAAAGAGCCGGCTCTTTCGGCTCTGAACTGGCTCTTCAGGTTGTTTTGTTACTTTAATTAATTTATTATTAATATTTATTAATTTATTATTAATTATTAATTAATATTTATATATAAATATATGCGCTGGCCCCTAGAGACAAAACATGTACAAACTCCAAAAAGCACGTACAAATTCCAAAACACATTTCTAGCGTTAACTGAGCTACCTAGATCACTTGAATTACACAATTGAAAGCATATGTGTATGGTTTGTGTATTAATACACAAGCACGCATATATATTCAAATAATTTAAAAAAATGTTCATTTACCTGTTACTACCACACACCAAATCCAGTCGTTGGTACTTCCTGGCTTGTGTAGCCACTAGGTAACAAAACCTCAACACTGCGCCTAACATCCTGGAGCACTTCTGGGGTTTTGTACGTGCTTCGGAGTTTGTACGTTTTTTGGAGTTTTTACGTGTTTTGGAGTTTTTATGTGTTTTGTAGTTTTTATGTGTTTTGGAGTTTGTATGTGCTTCGGAGTTTGCACGTGTTTTGGAGTTCGTGTGTGCTTTGTCTCTAGGGGCCACGGTAAATATACTTTTATTTATTCACTCCACATAAAATGTAATAAATAAATCATATAATACAAAAACCAACTATTCACATTTCAACTTTTAACTATTTAAATTTTCAGCTTTTTCCTTTTTAAATAAATTTAAAGTGAAGCAACAAAAAGGACCACAGCACAATTAAATATAAATTAAAATATGAAAACAAAAAGAAGATGCACATCTCTGTCATTTCGGCCTGCATGAATAAACTTTCTGAATCCTTTATCATCTGCAACTGAAAATAGTTGTGGATGATCACTATACCTTTCTAATGTGATGTTGTTGTCCCTGGCTCTCTTTCTCTCCCTCCTGCTCTGTTCCTGTGCTACTGCGAGTGTAACTACCGCCCCTCCCCCCTCTTCCCAGCGCAAAGCACAAGGCTCGTGTGTGGAGCCTTGTGCTTAATGTACAAATGTACAAAAGTAATAATGTAAAGAAGAGTGGGCCAAAATTCCTCCACAATGATTTGATGAACTCATTACTTAACATTACAAAAAAATTACTTTGAATTATTGCTGTTTAATGTAGTTCTAAAAGCTATTGAGTATTTTGTTTTTATAGAACTGTGTGAAAACTTTTTTCCCATGACTGTGTTCATCAGTCACTTTTCACCTATTATCCTTTATATTTGCAGTCTTTCTGGTCACGGGCTTTCAGAAACACAGAGTGAAAATCTAGCTTCAGCCATCAAATCAATCATCTCAAATTTAAAAGAACTGGAGTTGAGTGACAACATACTGAGAGACTCATTACTCTCTGTGCTCTCCACCGGACTGGGCTGCACTAACCTGGAGAACCTCAGGTCAGTGTTAGATGTTATTCAGATGTTATTCCTTATCTGGGACTTAGCATTATAGCCTGAGATGACACGGCTTTGATCAGAAGTTATTTATACCATTACTGGCTTTCAGTCCTGCTTGGATGTCTAGGCAATAACCTTTCATGACTGTGTGTGGGTAAGCCCACTAACAACAAAAAAATGCCCTTTCCATGTTTGGTCAATACAAAGAATGCATATGATTTTGCACTGGCAAAACTGATGCAGGACTCACTGAATAACCATTGTTTTACACTATATTCTTTTGTGCGGTGGTTTTTGCATCAAAGATTTCATGAATGAGTAATGAGCCTATCCTATTACAGCCAAATGACAACCTGAAATGATTTAAAGAGTGGAAAACAAGAAACCTTTGACCTTTGTTTGGCTTCATATCTAATCAGCCAATCACCCGGCAACTTAGTGCATTTAGACATGTAGATATGGTGGAACTAATCTACACAAAGCTGATTTTAGTGACTTTGAAGAACCACAGGTGACTCTACTACTACTACTATTTTGGCCATGAATTTTCTGTGGGTTTTACCGCTGGAATAGACATCCAGGGGAAAAAATTGGTGGTCCTCCAGACGTGCCAACTAGAATTGCTTACTGAGCACATCGGGTTTGTAGCTGAAAAGTCAATGTTTCATCCATAGGATTAATGTTAGCTAGCTCTACTTGCTCCATATTGTCTAGGTCCAAAAACAACATGAATGATAAGGAGAGCAAAGGGGATGCTCCCACTTTGCGAGGAAACAATTTGCCAGATACACTTTGGGAGAGGTTGAGCCTTTCATGCATGCCCAGATTTCATTGTTCTTCTTTGTAGTGTTTACATCAGCTTAGTCCTGTAAGAACACACTCATGTATTGTACTGAGTGAGCTGACCAAAAAGAAACCACAACTTATTTTAACTTGTGTAACTGTATTCATCATCCTGTGACATCCTGCTACAACACTTTAACACAGAGTGGACTTAAAAAGAAATACTACGGTTGTTACTTGTTGGCTTTGCGGCTAATGGCAAGTACATAGGAGCAGCCAGACTTCTGTGTCAAAAAGTCTGCCTTGACTGTAATTAACTGAATGAATCACTTGTTAGAGCATACAGTCTATGATGTAAAACAACACAGGACTTGTAGAGATGTGGGTCAATCAACAGTTACACAGCACAGATGACCTTATTATGTTACTGGCAGGGACAATGAATTATAACAGGCATTTTGGGCTGTACATGGGCTTTTTTTAAACCATATTAACAGTTGAGTCAAATTCTTCTCTACAGTGTAAAATTGTCTTGAATAGACTACCCATTTCTTCCAAGACTTTTTTCTGCTTCAACTAACAGCCTTCATTGGTCTCATTGCATAAGAGTAACAGCCAATTTTTGTAAAAGTGGGTGATTTACTGTATCTATGGATATCTATCTAATCTAATGCTGTTTTATCCTTTGTATCAAAAGGTTGAACCGAAATTGTAGGATTGCAGAAATCTGTGAGAAGTTAGTAACGGCATTCACATCCAGCACCAGTTACCTGAAAGAACTGGAACTAAGCTACACTGATTTAAAAGACTCAGAAATGGAGAGCCTCTCTGATGGGCTGAAGAACACAAACTGTAGATTGGAGGCATTAAGGTACAACACTGCATTAAAACAACAACAACAACTTTTAAGTACAAACTAAAATAATTCTGTTACATTTTAGAGCTTTACAGAGAAGAGAAACCTCCCACCTCAAGTTTATTTTAGCAGTCAGCAGGGAGAGAGTGCTATTTGATTTCTTTTAAGAGATAAGATAAGATAAAACTTTATTAATCCCTCGGGTGGGTTCCTCTGGGAAATTCAGTTTCCAAAAAGCACAGCACTGACAGAAGTTACAGAGTTACAGAATATTATATATATACACACACACACACACACACACACATATATAAATACAGAGACATATATAAATAAAATATACGAAGGGGATAAATAGAATAAATAGGAATAAAATCAAAAATACAAGTGAATTGCACATTTAAAGTATTGAGGTCTATTGCACCATTGATTATTAACAAAAGTATTACACAAAAGGTATTGCACAGTGAAGTGAAGAGGCACTACAGCTTAGTTGGTCCCCCCTCCTTTGTCCTCCTGTCTCCCCTCCCTCTCCCCTCCAGAGAGGAGTTAAACAGTTTGATGGCATGTGGGATATAGGAGTTCTTAAGTCTGTTAGTTCTTGTCTTGGGGAGAAGCAACCTGTCACTGAACAGACTCTTCTGGTTGTTAATGGCCGTGTGCAGAGGATGCCCAGCATTGTCCATAATGTCCAGCAGTTTCTTTAGTGTCCTTTTCTCTGCCACTGTCACCAGAGTGTCCAGCTTCATGCCGACCACAGAGCTAGCCTTCCTGATCAGTTTCTCCAGCCTGGATGAGTCCTTCTTTGCTGTGCTGCTCCCCCAGCACACCACAGCATAGAAAAGTACTCCAGCAACCACTGACTGGTAAAACATCCTCAGGAGCTTCCTGCAGATGTTAAAAGACCTCAGCCTCCTGAGGAAGTACAGTCGGCTTTGGGCTTTTTTATACAGGTGCTCTGTGTTGCATGACCAGTCCAGTTTATTGTCCACCCACAGCCCGAGGTACTTGTACTTGTTGACCACCTCCACCTCCTCCCCCTCTATCTGAACCGGCAGTGGACCTTCTCTGGACCTCCCGAAGTCCACAACCAGTTCCTTAGTCTTTGAGGTGTTGAGTTGCAGGTGGTTTGTGTGACTCCATGCGACAAAGTTCCTCACCAGACTTCTGTACTCCTCTTCCTGATCATCCCAGATACACCCCATGATGGCTGTGTCATCTGCAAACTTATGAATGTGGCATAATTCAGAGTTGTAGCAGAAATCAGAGGTGTACAGGGTGAAGAGAAGAGGGGACAGCACAGTTCCCTGTGGTGCTCCTGTGATGCTGACCACAGTGTCAGACGTGATGTCCTTCAGCCTGATGTACTGCGGTCTGTCTGTGAGGTAGTCGGAGAGCCAAGCCACCAGGCAGGGGTCCACCTCCATCCTGTTCAGTTTTTCCTGAAGCATACAGGGCTGGATGGTATTAAAGGCACTGGAAAAGTCAAGAAACAGGATCCTGACCGTGCCTTTTCCCCCATCCAGGTGTGAGTGGGCTCTATGCAGGAGGTACAGGATGGCATCCTCCACGCCGACATCCGCCTTGTATGCAAACTGTAGTGGGTCCTGGGCATGTTGTACCTGTGGTCGGAGGAGGTTGAGGAAGAGCCGCTCTAGAGTCTTCATAAGATGTGACGTCAGTGCCACCGGTCGGAAGTCATTCAGCTCATTGGGCCGGTTCCTTTTGGGGACTGGGATGATGCAGGATGTCTTCCAGAGGGCGGGCACTCTCCCCAGTCGCAGGCTGAGGTTGAAGACTCGTTGTAGCGGCTCCCCAAGTTCAGCAGCACATGCCTTTAGCATCCTAGGACACACCTTGTCTGGGCCTGCTGCCTTTCTGGGGCGAAGCTTCCTCAGTTGTCTCCTGACCTGATCCACTGTGACACTGGGAGATGTTTGGGAGGAGGGGGGGGGGGAGATGTCTTGCTGCTGAGAGAGGGATTGGAGGAGGGGGGTGTCATAGTGTCAGGAAGGGGGGGAAGCGAGGGAGGTAGGAGAGTGGGGAGAGGACTCTGTAGTAAAGGTGAGGGTGAGGGTGGGGGGGTTGTGGGCTGGTCAAACCTGTTGAAGAAGTTGTTGAGTTCGTTTGCCTTCTCCACAGTCCCCCCCACTGTGCTTTTCTTGGTGTTGTGGCCTGTGATGGTTTTCACACCATTCCAGACCTCCCTCATATTGTTCCTCTCCAACTTCTGCTCCACCTTCCTCCTGTAGGTGTCCTTTGCTTCCCTCAGGCAGCGTTTCACCTCCTGCTGTGCTGCTTTCATCTCCTCCTTCACTTTGCTCCTGAAAGCCGCCTTCTTCATGTTGAGGACAGCTTTGACTTCCTGTGTTACCCACGATTTGTTATTAGGATAACACTGTACCGTCTTAGCAGGGGCGACTGTGTCCACACAAAAGTTGAGATAGTCTGTAAGACAGTGTGTCGCCCCCTCTATGTCCTCACCATGTGGGCTCAGAAGCACATCCCAGTCTGTGGTGTCATAGCAGTCTCTCAGAGCATCCTCCTTTTCTGGGGTCCATCTCCGGATGGAGCGCGTTGTGACCGGCTGCCTTTGGACGAGGGGTGTGTATTGTGGCTGTAGGTAAACCAGGTTGTGGTCTGACTTCCCTAGTGGGGGGAGGGGGGTGGCTCTGTATGCATCTCTCACATTGGCATACAGTAGGTCAATTGTCCTGTTGCTCCTTGTGGGACAATTCACAAACTGGTGAAAAGCAGCCAGAGTAGAATCCAGTGTGGCATGATTAAAGTCTCCAGATATAATAATGAAAGCCTCGGGGTTTTGTGTCTGAAGTCTTGCTGTGACTGTGTGTATTTTCTCACAGGCAGCTGTTGAGTCAGCCCTCGGAGGGATGTAAACACACACACACAGATCACATGACTGAACTCCCGAGGTAGATAATATGGCCGCAAGCTAACAGCTAGCAGCTCCAGGTCCGGACGGCATACCGAAACTTTAACAGAGACGTGTCCAGGGTTACAGTATCTGTTGTTAACGTAGACAATGAGTCCCCCACCTCTGCTTTTTCCGCTGGCCTGCGTGTCCCTATCGGCTCTCACGGATGTGAAACCGCATAGGTCTACGTTAGCCTGCGGCGTTAGCTCGGTTAGCCACATCTCCGTGAAGATAAACAAGCTGCACTCACGGTATAGTCTGTGGTTGTTCAGCGCGCACAGTTCATCAATCTTATTCTGTAACGAGTTCACGTTGCCCATTATCACTGTCGGGATTGATGGTTTGAATCGCCTCCGGTGATCCGCTCTCCTCGCTCCAGCTTTGCAGCCTCTGTAGCTCCTCTTTATCTCAGCCGGGATGTTGTGTCGCATGCCGGTCTGTCCCTTTGTTCTTAGTGCCAGCAGCTCCGCTCTCGAATAGATGAAGGAGCTGGTTCCAGAAGTTTAAAAAAGTGCATTATCCATCTTGTATCGCTATATCTAAGAGGTATAAGTAGAGTAACTAGAGGAAGGTGAAATAAAGTTTGAAAACCTAGTCTAAAAAAAAGTTAAAGTTAAGAAAAAGGTGCGGTGTTGTAGAGCTACTTGGAAAGGCTGCCGTCACTCCAGTGCCATCTTGATGTAAGCACACATTTGACAGCTATTATGGTATTCTAACTGGCCATCTTCAAACATGGTTTCAAACAAAGACCTTACACTTGGTTAATTCTATTATACTATTTTATTTCAGCTTGCACAAAACTTTTATTATTTTTGCTAGATGAAAAGAAACGGATATTAATTTTTGTTTTGGGCTTTTGCATTTTATATGGTATATTGCTTATATATGTTATAAAATAATTAGTTTTTAATATTTTTCAAATGTGCAATTTCCTATATTATTAAGCTAAAAAAAAATTTCCTGCATTTTTTCATTCAGTCTCAGTCACAACAAACTCACCGAGAAAGGCTGTGAGACACTGGCTTCTTTGCTCAGCTTCAGAGCTTCCCACCTGAAACACCTGGACATGAGTTATAATGACCTGCTGGATTCAGGGGTGATAGCACTGTGTAATGCACTGACAAACCCACAGTGTGGATTAAAAACACTAAGGTCAGTTCACATGATGTTATCACAATAAATCTCCCATAAGGGAAGTAAATAATCGATCTCCTGCTCAATTTGTAAGTTTGCTCATTTACAAACAAATGAACAGTCTCCAGATTTTATGGTAGTCCCATTTTTACTGAAAGAGACAGAATATCAATCAAAAATCCAGAAGAAAAGATGTTTCATAAAAGTTATAAATTCATTTGCATGTCATGGAATAAAAGAACTTTTTGATCCACTACTGCCTAACCAGAATTCTGGCTCCCACAAATTAGCAGATTACAGTCAATCAATCAGCCAATTACAGATACTCCTGACCTCAACTTATTATCTGTATAAAGCGCACCTATCCACAGATTCAGTTTATTCCATTCCAAGCTTGGACAAGAACCTCCGTCTCTCAGCTAGAACACTGAATATGGTTCGCGAATCAGTCGTCCAGCGGAACAATGACCCAAAACATACTGCCATGGAAACAAGAGTGGCTAAAGAAGAAAATAATAATCACATTAATATCACAGAGTAGCTTTAATCCTACAGAAAATAAAACTAATTCCATTAAAATGAAACTACCATAAAATTGGAGACTGTTCATTTCTTTGTAAAAACTTCAAAACTTGACAAAACATCAATTCAGCAAGGTATCAAATAATTATTTTCTCCAGTGTACATGGAGCCTCCTGCAGTATAACAAAAGTCTTACTGAATTCAACGTTTTTCAGACAGTTTAAGAGATGGTCTGTTATCATGCAGTTACAATGCCTTGCAATAATTTGTACATTTAATATGCTTGAGATATTTATATATAACCACCACCAAGTCCCTTTGTTACTTTCAATGGATGATTTTTTTTGTTTTAATCTCTGAAATAATCATATGATTACGTATGAATTTAGTTTGTGAGGTATAAATGCACACATTAAAACTGGTCTTGATAAGATCATCTACCACACCCACTGTTTGATTTCTGTAGGCTGTCATTTTGTAAAGTGACACAACGTGGAGGCTCCTCGTTGGTCTCAGCTCTTGACTCGAACTACTGCAGCCTCAAAGATCTGGACCTCAGCTTTAATAACCTCAATCAAGAAATAGTCAAGCTGCTAAATAAAAAAAAGAGAGATACATGCTGCAGTCTGGAAAATGTCAAGTATGGAAAAAAATCCTGTCTTAAAAAGAATGCTTTATGCTTAATTTATTATCAGTTTTTCAGTCATTTTAATATTGCAAGATCTATTATTGTTCTTCGTAAACAACAGTGCTTTTGTTTATTTTTCCCATTAGTGTGGACCACAATGAAGAATGTTGGGTCGATCTGAAGCTACTGAGACAGTGTAAGAAAAATATGTTCAAGAAACACTGCATGTGATGTGATTTGTGTGCAGGTTGTAATCTATATTTTGAAATATAAAAATTTGTTTTAAATCGGGGGGCGGGGGGTTTGAAAAAGAAGAAAAATCAGTTGGATTTATTAGTGTTTACTACTCAATGAGAATTATCAACAAGGTGTCCTGATAGAGAACATAAATAGCAGACAAAAACACTGAATTTGCTGGCTTTAAATTTTATTTTATACCTCAAAAGATAAATGATTAGTTGGTTTAAAGTCATAAACAAATTAGAAATGCTGATGCACAATACACTAAGATGGAGTCCACATTGACTGAGCAACGGAGCAACATTTAATCTTAAATCAAAGTGTGTTGTGTGTATTTTGTTTACAGACACAATGTACATGCAGTTATTTGGTGGCACCTGTAAATAATAACTAAACCACTTTTGGTTTAAGTTTCATAGCAACATTATCTGAGATCAAGAACGGCACAAACAGTTAACGTTTTTCTACTGTTTTGATTGCAGATGCCTGTGACCTAACACTTGATCCCAACACAGCAGGTGTGAATATTATTTTAACCAAGGAGAAAAAAATGGCAGAATGTGTTCAAGAGAAGCAACCATATCCTGATCATCCAGACAGATTTGATCTTGATCAGGTTCTCTGTGAAGAAGGTCTGACAAGTCGCCATTACTGGGAGGTTGAGTGTTTACGGGCTGATGTTGGAGTGGCATATAAAAGCATTGACCGGGTGGGAGACTCTTCCTCTGAATTTTCTTTTGGAAAAAATGAAAAGTCTTGGTGCTGGATGAATGGTGGTGTTTTTAGTCATAACAATAACTTAACACTTTTGAAAAGTACACCACTGAGGTGTACCATAGGAATGTATCTGGACTGGCCGGCAGGTATTTTGTCCTTCTTTAAAGTCTCTGCTGACACAGTTACTCATCTCTACACCATACACACAGCTTTCACTGAACCACTCCATCCTGGTTTCTCTCTGGATCAGTTGGGATCAATTTACCTTTGTAAACAAAGAAAAGAAGAAAATTTTAGATGAAAGGAAAGAAAGATTATACAGGAAAAAAAACTGGATTGGAAGGTTTATGATATCTCTTTATATTATGTCGTGCTCAGCTGCATATAATAAAGACATGGTTTCATGTCCTGCATGCCTTCAACAACACTAAAAATGTGGGCTCACTTTTTAGCAGACTTCAGAAATTTGCCAGACCAAATGTGTGGGACTCTAATGACCTATCAAAGGCAGTATATGTTTATCCCAACTGTGTTGACTGTACATTTTGTAAAATGTTAAACATGACTTTTTTTATACATTCATTTTTAATGTTTCAGTTGTGCTGTGTTGTAACATTTTTTGAAAGGTGCTGTATAAATAAATGTATTATCTTTCTTTAAAATTGTATATTTACTGATTTGTACTCATGTATCTTTTCCATTTTATATTTATACACCTCCTAACAACAACAACAATAATAATTTGTAGGGAACAAAATTTGCAAATTAAAAAGTCACATATTTATTGTAATTCTTAGCTTCTTCCTAGGATGACCCCAATAGTGGCTGCACACAGCTTGTACAGACTGCATTTGATTTTGCATGAATTTTATCAACCTGATAGGTCAGATAACAGAAAAATATTGTGGCAATTTTTGATTTGGATTACTAGTCTACCTTGTTATTTACTTTTAATGATAAGAGAAACCACGAGTGAAAGACACTGGGTGTTTATCTGTCTCTGTCTTTTTCCCCCTGACTGCAACAACAATATATTGCAACCAACATGAAATTTTTTACACAGTGAGCAAACCAGACATCTGTATGGACCAATGTGGAGATCGTGTTTGATTGTTTTCACGTAAAATACATCCAATGATCTCATATTCCAAAGCCCTTAATCTCTTCTCATTCAAAAGCCACACACCTGCAGAACATGACTAGTACAAAATTTTTCATATTCTGATATACTGTTTTCAAAAGAGATTCAGAAAAAATGGGATGGCATATTTGTAAACATATTGAAATTTGGTTTAAAAGTTGTTGCAGAAATGTAATATTAATCTCCAAACAGTGGTGAATGCAGTTTCAACAAAAATGAAGACTGTTAGGTTTACTTCAACCTACTGGCACATTAAGAGTGATATGATGTTTAGTAACACTGGGGGACCAAAGGGGACGGTCTTATCTCCATTCCTGGTTATTTTGTACACATCCGATTTCCTGTACAACAGTGAGCATGCCCATGGGTGACAGCAAAAGAAGTAAATCCACATTAGAGCCGATAACTTTCCTTATTACGACCAAAATTCAACCACAATTATATGGTCGTCCACCACCATGAATTATAAAAACCAATCACCCTTTGTTATGTCTTTCAGGATTTGACCAGTCATTTTCATTATAGAATGCCATACCCCTCAAATTCAGTCAGTCCATCTTTTTACCAAAGCTCTGGTCATGACACTGTAAGTCTGTCAAATATTATGGCATGAAAAGTATTAAAAAAGTATTTAAAAAAAGGGGGTTTTCCCATCTTTTCAATAGCTTGTTAGTGTTGTTAGGTTAATTGGTGAGTCTAAATTGGATATAGGTGTGAATATAGGTGCAAATAGTTGTCTGAGTCACTGTGCTAGCCCTGTGATAAACTGGTGACCTGTCCAGGCTGTACCCTGCTTCTTGTCTTATGGCAGTTAAGATGGGCTTCAGCCACTCCACAACCCTGAATTGGATAAATAGAAGAGATTGGATGGATGAGTTTTCCCTGCAGCTGTAGCTAGCCAACCAAGCTGAAGGCTAATGACAGTTTATGTGCAGTTAACCTAGCTATTTTTTTTAAAATAGTAATATTTCCAATAGTAGTAGTTACAGTTAGAAGAGTCACAAACAAATCTCTGTTTATTAAGTATTGTATTAGCTTGTTTGCTAACATTGTTAATAATGTGCAAGCATGACAAACATTGAGACTAGTGATTGGGTTGCTAGCTATTATTTAAATACATTGTGGTGTGAATGAGACACGACGAGTCCACAGATCAAGGATTTGGGCCATCTTTATTAGTTCAGCTGCAGCTCTCAGCTCTCAGCTGCAGATGCATCACACCACAACACCAACCCAAACACAACCCTGATTCCCCTTCTTGTAGCCAGTGGGTGTGATTGCGGATGCAGAGTGGGTGCGTCTGCCTTCCCTGCACTGCACCGCAAACCACGTCCCACCTCATACATACCAGCAGGTCAACTAATACGGTTAACTGCTGATGGGAAATTTTGCTGTGAACTGTGTACATATAACACATTAATGAGAATCAATATCACAAACTGAGAAATTTCATTTGTGACAAAGTTCATTTACATGAAAAGAAGTAAACAGACTTCAATAGACTTTAGTTTGTATTGTTAAATGAGAGTTCAGGATACAAGTGCAGAGTACAAAGACACAGCAACATGCTTTAAAAAGTTACAAAACTACACGATAAAAATTTTTATCCACCACTTCCATATCTATTAGTAAAATACACTAGACACTAACAAATTAAATTTGCAGAGTAAAAAAAAAACATCCTGTGGTTTCTCACTGACTTCCAGGAGCTTCACTGACAGATGTGCCTTATACCACCCAGCAGTGTCACAAGAGGAAAAGACTGAAAGAAAAGCACAGTGGTAAAATAATAAGTGGATGCATAAGAAGAGTCACAAGTCATCAGCAGTGTCACCAGTAGTACTTTGTGAATCAATATTTCTAGGCCACCATGACAGATGAACCCTGGGGGTAAAAACAAACAAAAAAAAAAGATCAACCCTGACTTCAGTGCACAGGATATTTAATTGTATATAACTTTATTATATACTAGTGAAAGTGGAAGCAATCTGTTGTTCATCATGTCATATTACACCTTACCATGAATGTTCTTATGTACAATTTCAATTTATTATTCAGTTCACTTCAAACAAATAATAAAGCTTATGAAAATTATACAAAATGCACAGACTTTTTTTCCACCTCACACGAGTCACTCACAGAGCAGAAGTGAGCTACATATATAGAAAATTCTGATGTATCCGCTCAGCCTGACAACTGTTCACTTCCTGTCTTGCTTTTTTTTTTTTTTTTTGAATCCAGCCACAGCTTCAGAATGCAACATGGCTGTTTCATTGCAGCATTTACAGGACACAAAGATAAGAAAAAAGATTTTATATATATATATATATATATATATATATAAACACCCAGCACGCCCCTGCGGGCGGTTTATCCTTCAAGCTCGGGTCCTCTACCAGAGGCCTGGGAGCTTGAGGGTCCTGCGCAGTATCTTAGCTGTTCCCAGGACTGCGCTCTTCTGGACAGAGATCTCCGATGTTGTTCCCGGGATCTGCTGGAGCCACTCGCCTAGCTTCGGAGTCACTGCACCTAGTGCTCCGATTACCACGGGGACCACCGTCACCTTCACCGTCCACATCCTCTCGAGCTCTTCTCTGAGCCCTTGGTATTTCTCCAGCTTCTCGTGTTCCTTCTTCCTTATATTGCTGTCATTAGGAACCGCTACATCGGTCACTACGGCCATCTTCTTCTGTTTGTCTACCACCACTATGTCCGGTTGGTTAGCCACCACCATTTTGTCCGTCTGTATCTGGAAGTCCCACAGGATCTTAGCTCGGTCATTCTCCACCACCCTTGGAGGCATCTCCCATTTTGACCTCGGGACTTCCAGGTTATACTCGGCACAGATGTTCCTGTACACTATGCCGGCCACTTGGTTATGGCATTCCATGTATGCCTTGCCTGCTAGCATCTTGCACCCTGCTGTTATGTGCTGGATTGTCTCTGGGGCATCTTTACACAGCCTGCACCTGGGGTCTTGCCTGGTGTGATAGACCCCAGCCTCTATGGATCTTGTACTCAAGCTTGTTCCTGTGCTGCCATGATTAGTGCCTCTGTGCTGTCTTTCAGTCCAGCTTTGTCCAGCCACTGGTAGGATTTCTGGATATCAGCCACCTCCTCTATCTGCCGGTGGTACATACCGTGCAGGGGCCTGTCCTTCCATGATGGTTCCTCGTCTCCCTCCTCTTTCTTGGGTTTCTGCTGCCTGAGGTATTCACGGAGCACTCGGTCAGTTGGGGCCATCTTCCCAATGTATTCTTGGATGTTCGTTGTCTCATCCTGGACTGTGGTGCTGACACTCACTAGTCCCCGGCCCCCTTCCTTCCGCTTAGCGTACAGCCTCAGGGTGCTGGACTTGGGGTGAAACCCTCCATGCATGGTAAGGAGCTGTCTTGTCTTTATGTCAGTGGCTTCTATCTCCTCCTTTGGCCAGCCTATTACCCCAGCAGGGCCCTGATCACGGGCAGGGCGTACGTGTTGATGGCCCAGATCTTGTTCTTACCATTCAGCTGACTCCTCAGGAGTTGCCTGACCCTCTGCAGGTACTTGGTGGTTGCAGCTTTTCTAGCGGCCTCTTCATGGTTCCCATTCGCCTGTGGGATCCCCAGGTACTTGTAACTGTCCTCTATGTCTGCAATGTTGCCTTCTGGTAGTTCAATCCCCTCAGTTCTGACTACCTTCCCTCTCTTTGCTACCATCCGACTACACTTCTCCAGTCCGAACGACATTCCAATGTCATTGCTGTATAGCCTGGTAGTGTGGATCAGTGAATCGATGTCTCGTTCACTCTTGGCATACAGCTTGATGTCATCCATGTACAGGAGGTGGCTGACAACTGCTCCGTTCCGTAGTCGGTATCCGTAGCCAGTCTTGTTAATGATCTCACTGAGGGGGTTCAGGCCTATGCAGAACAGCAGTGGGGACAGAGCATCTCCTTGGTAGATCCCGCACTTGATGGTGACTTGTGCTATGGGCTTGGAGTTGGCCTCTAGTGTTGTACGCCACATCCCCATTGAGTTCCTGATGAAGGCTCTTAGGGTCCCATTGATCTTGTACAATTCTAGGCATTCCAGTATCCAGCTGTGGGGCATTGAGTCATAGGCCTTCTTGTAATCAATCCAGGCAGTGCACAGGTTGGTCAGTCTGGTCTTGCAGTCTCGGCTGATTGTTCTGTCTACCAGTAGCTGGTGTTTTGCGCCTCTGGTATTCTTGCCAATTCCTTTCTGTGTCCCGCTCATGTATTGACCCATGTGCCTGTTCATCTTAGCCGATATGATGCCTGACAGGAGCTTCCATGTAGTACTGAGGCAGGTTATTGGTCGGTAGTTGGAGGGGACCAGTCCCTTCTTGGGGTCCTTGGGGATCAGGACCGTCCGGCCTTCAGTTAGCCATTCCGGGTGTCTCTCGTTAACTAGCAGCTGGTTCATTTGTGCTGCCAGACGCTCGTGGAGTGCAGTCAGCTTCTTCAGCCAGTAGGCGTGAACCATGTCGGGCCCTGGTGCTGTCCAACTCTTCATACTGGAGACCCTTTCTTGGATATCTGCCACTGTGATGGTTACTGGACCCTGTTCAGGGAGGTCGCTGTGGTCTGCCCTCAGATCCTCTAGCCACTGAGCATTGCCGTTATGGGTTGCATCCTTCTCCCATATGCTCTTCCAGTATTGCTCCGTCTCCAGCCTTGGTGGTGCTGTTCTCTTATTGTTCCCTTGCCACTGAGAGTACACCTTTGCTGGTTCTGTGGAGAACAGCTGGTTTATTCTCCTGCCTTCTATCTCTCTGGTGTACCTCCTCAAGCGGCTGGCCAAGGCTGTGAGTCTTTGCTTGGCAGTTTCCAAGGCCTCAGGTATGGACAGCTTGCTGTATTTCTTAGGCACCTTATTCGTCGCACCTTTCTGCAACTCCGTTAGTTGGCTAACCTCTCTCCGTGCTACTTTGATCTTGCCCTCTAGCCTCCTTCTCCATGGAGGGTACTGCCCCTTGTGGCTGTTCAACTTGTAGCCAAGCATCTCACTGATCACTGCTGCCGTATTGTAGATCAGCTTGTTAGTGTCGGTAATCGTGGTTGTAGGTATTGCCCGTAGTGCTGCATTAACATCATCTAGCAGACCTTCTGAGGGTACTTCACGTAATCTTGGTAACCGGCTACGGGGGATCCAGGTTTCAAGCTTGGCCATGATCCTATTTTTCAGGTCAGTTCCTCTCGCACTCAACGATCCTTCTCCTATCACACTTGGGGCTATGTACCCAATCTCGGGTGGGGGTGATGATATCTCCCCCCTGACCTGGCGTCCTGACTCCTCCTTGCCGTAGCATTTGTGTTGTACCTCGTCAATCTCTAGCTGTGAGAGCAGTCCCTTCTTTCGAATGTTGGAACACTGAGCTACTAGTTGTTTCGCCGTCATTGTGGATGTTGGGTATCGAAGAATCCATAGGTCCCTCATCCTATTCATGTAGCCCCTTCCGCCGGGGTTACTTGCGTAGTAGCATTCCATATATATATATATATATATATATATATATATATATATATATATATATATATATATATAATCTTCTTCTTTAGCTCTCAGCGAAGGCGGTCGCACTTTTCTCCTCTCCTCCTCACCCTTATCTTCCCTGTCCTTGTCTTGTCTTGTGTGCATTACTTTCCCTGGAATAGCCTCCCACTGTCGTTCTCTAAAACCTAAAAGAGAATTATGGATTTAGGCCCAAGGCTGGAGCCGAACAATCACTCCCTGATAATGACTGTGTTACGGCTATTCTTCCCATCCCATGCAAGGACACCTGGATTGGCTGGAGGACTGTTTACTTAGCCTGATAGGCCGAAGGACACTGGCTCAGCTAAACGATGGACACGCACACACACACACTTACACTGATAAGCACTCACTCATCCCCTCTCCCTTTCCAACGCCTTCGATGCTTGTGCCCTACCGGGGAAGATAGCAGTCAACTGGACCAGCACAGATGCTGCAGAACCGGATGCGCTGTCTACACCGGCTCTCTCTTACCCTTTACCCGCCCCTGTTGCTTGTCTTGTGTTTCTATGGTGTATTGATAGTCATGTGCTTTTGTGCTGAGGTGTTTTTTCTGTTATCAAGCTGTTCTCCCACTAGGAGCTCAGTCTGAGTGGAGTTTTTTTTCCACATGTATGTATATATATATATAGGTTTGTAGCTTGAACCTATTCGCTGGAACGTTGAGGACAATATAATTACACAGCAAGCAAGACACGAAGTAGGCAAAGTTCTTCATGTTACTCATGCATGAGGGAGACCTGCCTGGAGCCAAGTGTCGTTCCACCACTTGACCTCCGTCAGACTCTCAGCCAGGCTCCCCATAGCACTCCTTTTATTGTGGTTACATGAATATGCATAGGGTCATTAACATATAGCATCTTACATAGGTATACATGTGAACAAAGAATACTGTGTGTGTGTGTGTGTGTGTGTGTGTGTGTGTGTGTGTGTGTGTGTGTTACTGCTTTTCAAAGGGTCATATAACATGAAAGCACGAAGGCAAACATCCTTGGTCAGGAAGAGGCTAGACCCCCCCTCACCCTAGATAACACGGTGAGGAAGTCAAGCAGTTAAAGCACTTAGACTAGAACAGACGCAACTACGTTAATCCTACCATAAAACAATAAGACACGGTACGACCTCTCATGCTCCCAGAGTGCTGTCTAATACACACAAGGTTTGCAGACTATCAAGGATCAAAACCTCTACCAATCTACAACTAATTACAAAACTCTAAGCATATATAAGTAAATATTTCTAAGCATAAATGACAATCAACAATACAAATCTAACATATATATTTTAGAGATGGCACGATACAACATTTTTATGTCCGATACTGATATCATAAATTTGGATATCTGCCGATACCGATATGAATCCGATATAGTGTGTTTTTTAATCAATAAAACTGTTTTATTCAATATCTTGCTGCTTTTTGTATAAGTTAATACTCAAGTTTAAAAAAACCAAAAAAAACCAAAAAACCACTAAAGCTATTCTGTTATACCTGTATGCAAAAAATACACTGCACCCAAAATATTTCATAGTTCAGCAATACTGATCAATCTAATAAACTTAAACTTACTCCATCCTCCCTATTCTGGTATTTTAAAGAGTAAGCAACCTAACTAATAGGGCTTTAAAACACCCAGCAAAAAAAAAAAAAAGGGAACCACCCACCACCTCGTGGTGCTTAATCGACGTAATAAACTTTCATTTGATGCAGTGTGAAAAAAAATGCACAGAAATCAATTCTTTTTCAAGAATAATTAAATAGATTCAACATCTTTCTTCAACAGAATTGGAGACTGCACAGATTGTACCTTCCCAAAGGAAAAAGTACTATAGCTTACTAGGGTATATTAGACTCAATAGTTACTATATACAGTAATGGACTTCTATACATTTTACATCAGATTAAAACTTTGGGTGTAAGATTCGGATAATTTATTTATTAAAAGCTAGACATTTTAAATGAGAATAAGAAAGAAAAGTATGTCTTTGTGCCCCCCTTTTCCCTGAAAGTTTAGCCAGGCCCCCCTGGGGGGAGATTTTCCGTTTTCGTTTTAAAAAATAATCCCGTCCACACGTAAATGCAGAAATGAACGAAAACGCTGCTAGGAACATGCCAAAGCAACAGGTGGCAATATGTTCCTGACAGTGTAGAAATGTTGGCCAATCAGAAGTCTAGAAGCCTCGGTGGGAAATAGTAAACAAGGATGGGGCATAGAAGCAGAACCGAGTCCTATGTGTGGAGGGACAGTAACTGTGTGTGTATATGTAAGCATTTAAACACTGCAGAGAGTACAATTAACAGTAACAGTATTGTAGAAATTCATTTCACCGAAACAATAACGCGGTGCACAGTGTGACGTCAAAAAAGGCGCACACCTTTGACGCTGCGTTTTCTCCGTTTTTCTCATCCACACGTAAATGCAAAAACTGAGTTTTCAAAAATATCCACCCTGGCCGGAGTTTTTAAAAATCTCAGTTTTCAAATCAAATTCAAATTCAAATTTTATTTGTCACGTACACAGTCATACACAGTATGATATGCAGTGAAATGCTCAGACAACTGCTCGTGACCTAAAGAAAAAAAGAAAAAAAAAGGAAAGGGCTATTAATAAGATAGGAAATAAATATGAAAAATTAAGAAATGTGTAAATTTAACTAGGAAGGAATAAAATATAAGAATATAAAATATAAAAAATTAAATAACTGTACAACACAAATTAGAATGAAGGGTAAATTTAACTGGGAAAGAATAAGATAAAATATATAAATTAAAGTTGAAAATAAAATAACTGTACAACAAAATACACAATACACAGTATAGAACTATATAAGAATGTATGAAGAAATATAAATAAATAAATATATATATATACACACACAATAACAGCAGCTGTACAAGTATTAAGTGGAAATGAAGAATATAGTGACCAGTGTTGTGGAATCCACATTATGTCTTGTGCAGTGCAAATATGCTTAAAGTGATTTAAGTGATGAAGTGAAAACAATGTCCAGAATGTCCAGTGTGTGTGTAAGAACCATATGTGTGGGTCAGTACTGTGTGGTGGTGTGATTGAGAGACCGTATCGCCTGCGGGAAGAAGCTCCTCCTCAGTCTCTCTGTGTTGGTCTTCAGGGAGCGGAATCGCTTTCCTGACCTCAACAGAGAGAACAGTCTGTTGTTGGGATGGCAGAGGTCCTTCACGATCTTCCTGGCCTTGGTCCAGCACCGCCTGCTGTAGATTGAGTGCAGGTCAGGGAGCTCGGAGCGGATGGTGCGCTCAGCTGACCGTAGAGCTCGTCTGTCCTGCATGGTGCTGTTCCCGAACTAGGTTAAGATGTTTCCCGTCAGGATGCTCTCTATGGTGCACGAGTAAAAGTTCCTGAGCACCTTGGAGGGCAGTTGGAAGTCTCTCAAGCGTCTGAGGTGGTAGAGACGCTGACGGGCGTTTTTCACCACGGTGTTGATGTGACAGGACCATGACAGGTCCTGCGTGATGTGAACTCCGAGGTATTTGAAGCTGTCCACTCTCTCCACTGGGCACTCGTTGATGACAGGGGTCTGGTAGTTCCTCTCCTGCTTAGTGCTGAAGTCCACTATCAGCTCCTTTGTCTTACTGACGTTTAGAAGGAGGCTGTTCCTCTGGCACCAGTTCTCCAGATTCCTAATCTCCTTCAGGTAGGCCGTCTCGTTGACATCAGAGATCAGGCCCACCACGACGGTGTCGTCAGCAAACTTGATGATGGTGGTGGAGCTGGTAGTGGCCACACAGTCATATGTGTACAGAGAGTACAGCAGGGGGCTCAGAACACACCCCTGGGGGGCTCCAGTGCTGAGAGGGGTGGAGGCTGAGACATGTCCGCCCATCCTTACTGCCTGTGGTCTGCCAGTTAGGAAGTTGGAGATCCACTGACACATAGATGAGCTGAGTCCCAGATGCTCCAGCTTGGTGGTGAGTGTGGAGGGAATTATGGTGTTAAATGCAGAGCTGTAGTCTATGAAGAGCATTTTAACATAATTCCCCCTTCTAGTGTCCAAGTGAGTGAGTGATGTGTGGAGGAGATGAGAGATGGCATCGTCTGTGGAACGATTTGGACGGTAAGCAAACTGTAGTGGGTCCAGTGTGTCTGGTAGTGAAGAAATGATGAAGTCTCTGACCAGGTGTTCAAAACACTTCATCACTACTGAGGTGAGGGCTACAGGGCGATAGTCATTGAGAGAAGCAGGGTGGGGTTTCTTCAGGACAGGAACAATGATGGACTCTTTGAAGCATGTGGGGATCACCGACTGAGATAAAGAGATGTTGAATATCTCAGTGAACACAGGAGCTAGCTGGTATGCGCAGTCTCTGAGGATACGACCTGGGATGCCGTCTGGTCCTGCTGCTTTCCTGGTGTTCACTCTCTTGAAGGCTCTCCTTACTTCATGCTCAGAGATGACGAGCACTTTTCCGGTGCTGGCAGTATCTTCCTGTCTGCAGCCGTTAGCGCCGCTAGCACTAGCATTGTTGGAGTCCTTAGCTGCAGCCTCGAAGCGAGCATAGAAAGTGTTCAGCTCGTCTGCCAGAGTCACGGCCGCGTTCGTCATACGTTGGTGCTTTATAGTCCGTTATTGTCCTTAGTCCCCGCCATAGGCTCCTAGAGTCACTCTGTTGGAGTTGTGACTCTAGTTTCCTCCCGTAGCGCTGCTTCGCCTCTTTCACCGCCCTCCGCACGTTATATGACGCGGCTTTGTACGGGTCCATGTCCCCCGTCATGAGTCCCGTGTTGTAGGCAGCGGTGCGGGATCTCAGAGCGTCGCGGATGGTTTTATCCACCCACGGCTTCTGGTTGGGAAACGTTGTGATAGTCTTTGTCTCCACGGTATCATCCGCTAGTTTCCTGATGAATCCCACAACCGTTTCCGTAAACACGTTGGCATCATCATCGGAGCTGTTTCTGAACATGCCCCAGTCTACGTCATCGAGTGCGTCCTGTAACGCGGCCACCGATTGATCCGTCCAGTGCGCGACCTTCCTCTGAACCGGAACTTCCTGTTTCAGCCTTTGTTTGTATTTTGGCATGAGGAAGATGGCGGCGTGATCGGATTTGCCAAATGGAGGGCGGGATTGTGCCTTGTAGTCGTCCTTGACCGTAGTGTAGCAGTGGTCCAGTGTCCTTTCACCTCTGGTGGGGCAGGTGATGTGTTGATAAAAGTTCGGCGCTGCGCGTTTGAGGTTGGCACTATTAAAGTCCCCCGTCACAATAAGCGCAGCGTCCCGGTGTTGTGTCTGGTGCTGTGTGGGTGCCTCATGCAGCTCGGATAAGGCGGTGACCGTGTCCGCTTGTGGTGGAATATAAACGGCACTTACAATGACCTATTTAAATTCCCGAGGTAGATAAAAAGGACGACACATGATGGATAGTAGTTCCAGATTTGGTGTGCAGGAGCGTGTGAGAGGAACAATGTTCGCACTGTTGCACCAGTTGTTGTTCACCATTAAACACACGCCGCCTCCCCTTGACTTCCCCGAGTCCCGTGTCCTGTCCATGCGGTGAACCGAGAAGAACTCGGCCGGCTGGATGGCGTGGTCCGGCACCGCAGGGTTCAGCCATGTCTCGGTGAAGCAGAGGAGATTGCAGTCCCGAATGTCTCTCTGGAACTTTATCCTGGCCCTGAGGTCATCAAGCTTGTTCTCCAGTGACTGGACGTTGGCGAGCAGGATGCTAGGCAGAGGTGTGCGGTGTGCACGAGCTCTCAGCCTGTTTCCTGACGCCGGCTTGCTTCCCTCTAGGCCGCCGCCACTTCCCTTTGTTCGCCCTCAAGATCTCACTCGGCCAGCTCGGATCCGGAGTTAAAATCTTTGAATTGTGAGTACATTGTATCCCAATAGAAACAAGAGTGTCACTGTCATACCTAATGTACCCAATGGTGATGATTTTGCCGATTTAGAAACGCTGAAAACTAACTTAAAAAACAAAGACAAAGAAAAAGTGGTCGGAGAAGTCGTGACGGCAGCCGACCTCACCGGCGCCATCTTTGTATATGTTCAGTGACCGAAAACGCCGTTTACGTGTGGACGAAAGGCGCAAACGCATAGAAAAATCTGCGTTTTCAAAAATACCCAGGTACGTGTGGACGTAGCCTTGAATTCATTCTTTGAAAACATGGACACCATATCCTCTTGACCAATTAAGGAGAGGGACCAACTATATTATTGCCTAAGGAATTGGCAGTTTCCTCATCTATAACGGCATTGTGGCATGGCTTCATAATAGAAGAGGTTTTTTGCCTACAATCAAGACCTTAAAACAACTGAAACATTTGATAAATTATTAAATGAAACATTTAATGATGTATCAGACAACAGTTTAAACATTTGATGATCATTTTTTATATGCTCTATTGTGAATAAAATACAGGTTTGGATTTGAGGCTTTATTTAAGATACTTATTGCAGCCATTCTGAGGGCTTTTTATCCTTTACCAAGGTCAAAATGACCAAGTTAACGTTAAAATTATGTGTTTTGGTTGAAATTGGTGGTTTTCCTCTTTACCTACAGCAGAAGATGTCATCAAGGAGGTCTTTAAAAAGAACAAAGAATATCTAAGGCAAAAGTGTCAGTGGGAGTTGGAAGGCAATGAAAAGTCTCGTATGGATGAAAAATCATTGGATAAAATTTACACACAGCTCTACATTATACAAGGAGAGAGTGAACATGTCAATGAACAACATGAGATTTGGGAGATTGAAGATAAAGAATCAAATTGTTGAGGGTACTTGAATCAACTGTAATGATATCTTTAAACATGTGCAAGGCGACAAGGACATGACAGCAATTCGGACTGTGATGACAAAGGGGGTCGCTGGCATTGGAAAAACTGTCTCTGTGAAGAAATTCATCCTTGACTGGGCAGATGGAAAAGCCAATCAGGACTTGGACTTCATCTTTATGTTTCCATTCAGGGAGCTAAATCTGGTCCAAGATTATCAGATTAGCTTTGAGAACCTTGTGAAAACATTCCATCCAGAACTTAAAACCATAGCAGTTGCGAGAGCTTTGGCTGATCGTGAAGTTTTGTTCATCTTTGATGGTCTCGATGAAAGTCAACTTCAGCTGAAATTCAAAACGACCACAATACTGGATGATGCTACGAAGGTGTCCTCAGTGGACACTCTGGTAACCAACCTTATCAGGAAATATCTTCTTCCCTCTGCACTTGTTTGGATTACCTCAAGACCAGGAGCAGTTCAACGCATTTCTCGTAAGTATGTTTACCAGTGGACTGAGGTCAGAGGATTTGATGATCCACAAAAAATAGAAAGAGAGTTGAAGACAAAGCAGTCGCTGAAAAAAATAATTGAACACATGACAATGTCACGGAGCCTGTACATTATGTGTCACATACCTATCTTCTGTTGGATTGCTGTAGATGTTTTTGAGTATTTGATGCGTAAAATGAGAAACACCAAAGATGGAAACCAAAAAATACCCACAACTCTTACTGGGATGTACACACACTTCCTTCTTATTCAGACAACGATAGCTAATGGAAAATATGGCGACCAGGAAGAGCCTGATACAGCAGAGATCTTTAAGTCAAATGAAGAGTTCATTTTGAAATTAGGCAGGTTGGCTTTTGAGCAACTAGAAAAAGGCCGGATCATATTCACTGCTAAAGATCTGAAGAAGTATGACATAGATATAACGAAAGCTGGAGTTTAATGTGGGTTGTGTACAGCAATATTCAAAGAAGAGAGTGTGTTCCTAACAAAGAAACTTTACTGCTTTGTGCATCTCACAGTTCAAGAGTATTTTGCTGCTCTCTTTGTATATCACAGTTTTGTAAATAAAAAAATGGATTCTGAAAGTCTCAAGGATTTCATGCTAAAAGGGTCTGATGAAGAGCTCAAGTCTATCTTGGAAACAGTTCCAGTGGATCTACCTTTGAATGAACTGATTGAAATTACAATAGCTAATTCGGCTCCTAGAACGACCGGAGAACTGGACATGTTCCTCAGGTTCCTTATTGGCTTGTCTCTACAATCATCAGAAGAACCACTTCAAAGCCTGATTCAGCAGACTGAAGAGCATTCAACAAATATTGAGGAAATTCGGTCAAGTCTATTAGAAATAGATTTGTTTGACTGCTCAGCTGAAAGATGTCTAAACCTTGTCCACTGCCTGACTGAGTTGAAAGACAATTCCCTACATGATTCAGTACGAAAGTATCTGAAACCAAATTGTTTTCCTGAATCACCGCTCTCTCCTGTTGAGTGTTCAGCTCTGGCTGACTTGATTCTGATGTCAAACACACCTCTGGATGAATTCAATCTCAAGAAATACAGACCATCAGGAAAAGGTATCTTTAGACTTCTTCCAGCTGTGAGAAACTGCAGAAAAGCAAGGTGAGTTGGTGCTTTATACAAGAATGTTATTCAGTTTACCGCACTTTATCTATAATTGTATGTTGTTGTTTTGTTTTGTTTTTTACAATTATTGTTATTGAACAGAACCAGATACCAACTATGTGACTTTTATGCTCAGTTCCTGAATACCCTGTCCTATGCAGTTTTACCTAGGACCGGACTTTTTAATCCATACATTCATGTTAACTGATTTATCTGGCATTTTGACATCAATCATCTGTTTAAAATATTGTTCTTTTCACGCTGCAGGAGGTGTTACAGTTAGCTAATCAGCGCCTTTACCATTTTGTGTGCCACAAAAGGAATATTTGAAACATCTAATGCTTATTTTGATTTGGTATGTTGTTGTGGACTGGTTCTATATAAGTAAAAGGAAATTGTAAGATCTAATTGATCTTTTTTTTTTTTAAATGTTCAATTAGGGAAAACTAAATCCTTTCCCCTATGGAAATCCCGTAATATTGGACTGTGTCAGGGTGCAGATGGAAAAGGGGTTTATTGAGTTCACAATTTTCTATTAAGTTAAGAAATAATGTATGCTTTTAAAAACTGTATCTGATATTTAAACAATTGTCCTTTTATTAATTCTACAGAATCTCAGGTGTAAATGTTGGTGTTTGGGAATATAAAACTATCTCTTCGGCTCTTTGCATGCCACACTCTGTGTTAACTGAACTGCACATAGTGAATAGTACTTTTGGCAGTAGGGCGGATAAATGTGCAGAAACCTTGGCTGATGGACTGAAAAATTCTCAGTGTAAACTAGAAGCTCTAAGGTTAGTAAAATTATCATATTTATATGATTGTTTTGTAACATCTTGTACTGATTTCTTTTGATTTTGTGTCCTTTGGTCTTGCAGTCTTTCTGGCAAAGGGCTTGCAGAAAGAGAGATGGAAGATTTAGCATCAGCCATAAAATCAGTCATCTCAAATCTAAGAGAACTAGAGTTGAGTGGTGACATACTTGAGGACTCATTGTTCTCTGTACTGTCTGTTGGTCTAGGCTGCCCTAAACTTGAGAAGCTCAGGTCAGTTTAAGATATCGTGGTATGATGTGTTGCTTTTTGAAATCTTTTAGCCTACTTTACTTTGTCGGACAGGTTCTAGTTAAAGGAAGTCTTGATTCAACAGGTCCGGAAGTAACCAGGCCTGGGTGTAGATAGTGAAATTGAATTGAGCCTTCTAAAAATACCCAGTGGTCAGAATTAGAGCTTCTTCTTCCCTGTAGCTAAAGGAGAAGATTGTGGATCACCAAGTTTTCTGGGGATGAATGAATTTTGTGTTCATGTAAAGTGCTTTGGCTCAGAATAGGAGCACTAATCTGCAGTAGTGGGTCCTGTTTGGCAGAGGAGAAACAGCCTTTGCTGATTTAAGTGGATACATGTGAGGTGACACCATACAGTAACTCTAATTGTAAACAGTGTTTAAAAGATTAACAATTAGTCAAAATCTTCTATGTAAAAGTGTCTCCCCCCACAGTCACTAAAATTCACAACTTAGTGTCTTGTTTTCTTAGATTAGAAGGACGTTTGCTAAAACTTGGATAGTATAATCTATGTTTATATCTAATCTAATGTTTTTTATCCTCTGTGCCAAAAGAATGAACCGACATTATAGGACTGCGGAAATCTGCAAAATGCTGGTGACAGCATTCACATCCAAACCTTTTTACCTGAGAGAACTGGAACTAAACTACACCCAGTTTAAAGACTCGGAAATGAAGATCCTCTCAGATGGGCTGAAGAACAAAAACTGTAGACTGGAGGTACTGAGGTAAACCACTGGATCAAAAAAACATTTGAAGCAGGATTTAGATACTTGAAAATGTTTACTTTTGAGTTTAAAATAGCAAAAAATTGTATGTATATATATATATATATATATATATATATAGAAAAACCAAAAACACCCAGCACGCCCCTGCGGGCGGTTTATCCTTCAAGCTCGGGTCCTCTACCAGAGGCCTGGGAGCTTGAGGGTCCTGCGCAGTATCTTAGCTGTTCCCAGGACTGCGCTCTTCTGGACAGAGATCTCCGATGTTTTTCCCGGGATCTGCTGGAGCCACTCGCCTAGCTTGGGAGTCACCGCACCTAGTGCTCCGATTACCACGGGGACCACCGTTACCTTCACCCTCCACATCCTCTCGAGCTCTTCTCTGAGCCCTTGGTATTTCTCGAGCTTCTCGTGTTCCTTCTTCCTGATATTGCTGTCATTGGGAACCGCTACATCGATCACTACGGCCGTCTTCTTCTGTTTGTCTACCACCACTATGTCCGGTTGGTTAGCCACCACCATTTTGTCCGTCTGTATCTGGAAGTCCCACAGGATCTTAGCTCGGTCATTCTCCACCACCCTTGGGGGCATCTCCCATTTTGACCTCGGGACTTCTAGGTTATACTCGGCACAGATGTTCCTGTACACTATGCCGGCCACTTGGTTATGGCGTTCCATGTATGCCTTGCCTGCTAGCATCTTGCACCCTGCTGTTATGTGCTGGATAGTCTCTGGGGCATCTTTACACAGCCTGCACCTGGGGTCTTGCCTGGTGTGATAGACCCCAGCCTCTATGGATCTTGTACTCAGAGCTTGTTCTTGTGCTGCCATGATTAGTGCCTCTGTGCTGTCTTTCAGTCCAGCTTTGTCCAGCCACTGGTAGGATTTCTGGATATCAGCCACCTCCTCTATCTGCCGGTGGTACATACCGTGCAGGGGCCTGTCCTTCCATGATGGTTCCTCGTCTCCCTCCTCTTTCTTGGGTTTCTGCTGCCTGAGGTATTCACTGAGCACTCGGTCAGTTGGGGCCATCGTTCCTTGTCTCATCCTGGACTGTGGTGCTGACACTCACCAGTCCCCGGCCCCCTTCCTTCCGCTTAGCGTACAGCCTCAGGGTGCTGGACTTGGGGTGAAACCCTCCATGCATGGTCAGGAGCTTTCTTGTCTTTATGTCAGTGGCTTCTATCTCCTCCTTTGGCCAGCTTATTACCCCAGCAGGGTACCTGATCACGGGCAGGGCATAGGTGTTGATGGCCCGGATCTTGTTCTTACCATTCAGCTGACTCCTCAGGACTTGCCTGACCCTCTGCAGGTACTTGGTGGTTGCAGCCTTTCTAGCGGCCTCTTCATGGTTCCCATTTGCCTGCGGGATCCCCAGGTACTTGTAACTGTCCTCTATGTCTGCAATGTTGCCTTCTGGTAGTTCAATCCCCTCAGTTTTGACTACCTTCCCTCTCTTTGTTACCATCCGACTACACTTCTCCAGTCCGAACGACATTCCAATGTCATTGCTGTATAGCCTGGTAGTGTGGATCAGTGAATCGATGTCTCGTTCACTCTTGGCATACAGCTTGATGTCATCCATGTACAGGAGGTGGCTGACAACTGCTCCGTTCCGTAGTCGGTATCCGTAGCCAGTCTTGTTAATGATCTCACTGAGGGGGTTCAGGCCTATGCAGAACAGCAGTGGGGACAGAGCATCTCCTTGGTAGATCCCGCACTTGATGGTAACTTGTGCTATGGGCTTGGAGTTGGCCTCTAGTGTTGTACGCCACATCCCCATTGAGTTCCTGATGAAGGCTCTTAGGGTCCCATTGATCTTGTACAATTCTAGGCATTCCAGTATCCAGCTGTGGGGCATTGAGTCATAGGCCTTCTTGTAATCAATCCAGGCAGTGCACAGGTTGGTCAGTCTGGTCTTGCAGTCTCGGCTGATTGTTCTGTCTACCAGTAGCTGGTGTTTTGCACCTCTGGTATTCTTGCCAATTCCTTTCTGTGTCCCGCTCATGTATTGACCCATGTGCCTGTTCATCTTAGCTGATATGATGCCTGACAGGAGCTTCCATGTAGTACTGAGGCAGGTTATTGGTCGGTAGTTGGAGGGGACCGGTCCCTTCTTGGGGTCCTTGGGGATCAGGACCGTCCGGCCTTCAGTTAGCCATTCCGGGTGTCTTTCGTTAACTAGCAGCTGGTTCATTTGTGCTGCCAGACGCTCGTGGAGTGCAGTCAGCTTCTTCAGCCAGTAGGCGTGAACCATGTCGGGCCCTGGTGCTGTCCAACTCTTCATACTGGAGACCCTTTCTTGGATATCTGCCACTGTGATGGTTACTGGACCCTGTTCAGGGAGGTCGCTGTGGTCTGCCCTCAGATCCTCTAGCCACTGAGCATTGCCGTTATGGGTTGCATCCTTCTCCCATATGCTCTTCCAGTATTGCTCCGTCTCCAGCCTTGGTGGTGCTGTTCTCTTATTGTTCCCTTGCCACTGAGAGTACACCTTTGCTGGTTCTGTGGAGAACAGCTGGTTTATTCTCCTGCCTTCTATCTCTCTGGTGTACCTCCTCAAGCGGCTGGCCAAGGCTGTGAGTCTTTGCTTGGCAGTTTCCAAGGCCTCAGGTATGGACAACTTGCTGTATTTCTTAGGCACCTTATTTGTCGCACCTTTCTGCAACTCCGTTAGTTGGCTAACCTCCCTCCGTGCTACTTTGATCTTGCCCTCTAGCCTCCTTCTCCATGGAGGGTACTGCCCCTTGTGGCTGTTCAACTTGTAGCCATATATATATATATATATATATATATATATATATAACCGACCAATAACCTGCCTCAGTACTACATGGAAGCTCCTGTCAGGCATCATATCGGCTAAGATGAACAGGCACATGGGTCAATACATGAGCGGGATGCAGAAAGGAATTGGCAAGAATACCAGAGGCGCAAAACACCAGCTACTGGTAGACAGAACAGTCAGCCGAGACTGCAAGACCAGACTGACCAACCTGTGCACTGCCTGGATTGATTACAAGAAGGCCTATGACTCAATGCCCCACAGCTGGATACTGGAATGCCTAGAATTGTACAAGATCAATGGGACCCTAAGAGCCTTCATCAGGAACTCAATGGGGATGTGGCGTACAACACTAGAGGCCAACTCCAAGCCCATAGCACAAGTCACCATCAAGTGCGGGATCTACCAAGGAGATGCTCTGTCCCCACTGCTGTTCTGCATAGGCCTGAACCCCCTCAGTGAGATCATTAACAAGACTGGCTACAGATACCGACTACGGAACGGAGCAGTTGTCAGCCACCTCCTGTACATGGATGACATCAAGCTGTATGCCAAGAGTGAACGAGACATCGATTCACTGATCCACACTACCAGGCTATACAGCAATGACATTGGAATGTCGTTCAGACTGGAGAAGTGTAGTCGGATGGTAACAAAGAGAGGGAAGGTAGTCAGAACTGAGGGGATTGAACTACCAGAAGGCAACATTGCAGACATAGAGGACAGTTACAAGTACCTGGGGATCCCGCAGGCAAATGGGAACCATGAAGAGGCCGCTAGAAAGGCTGCAACCACCAAGTACCTGCAGAGGGTCAGGCAACTCCTGAGCAGTCAGCTGAATGGTAAGAACAAGATCCGGGCCATCAACACCTATGCCCTGCCCGTGATCAGGTACCCTGCTGGGGTAATAGGCTGGCCAAAGGAGGAGATAGAAGCCACTGACATAAAGACAAGAAAGCTCCTTACCATGCATGGAGGGTTTCACCCCAAATCCAGCACCCTGAGGCTGTACGCTAAGCGGAAGGAAGGGGGCCGGGGACTGGTGAGTGTCAGCACCACAGTCCAGGATGAGACAACGAACATCCAAGAATACATTGGGAAGATGGCCCCAACTGACCGAGTGCTCAGTGAATACCTCAGGCAGCAGAAACCCAAGAAAGAGGAGGGAGACGAGGAACCATCATGGAAGGACAGGCCCCTGCACGGTATGTACCACCGGCAGATAGAGGAGGTGGCTGATATCCAGAAATCCTACCAGTGGCTGGACAAAGCTGGACTGAAAGACAGCACAGAGGCACTAATCATGGCAGCACAAGAACAAGCTCTGAGTACAAGATCCATAGAGGCTGGGGTCTATCACACCAGGCAAGACCCCAGGTGCAGGCTGTGTAAAGATGCCCCAGAGACTATCCAGCACATAACAGCAGGGTGCAAGATGCTAGCAGGCAGGGCATACATGGAACGCCATAACCAAGTGGCCGGCATAGTGTACAGGAACATCTGTGCCGAGTATAACCTGGAAGTCCCGAGGTCAAAATGGAAGTTCCCCCCAAGGGTGGTGGAGAATGACCGAGCTAAGATCCTGTGGGACTTCCAGATACAGACGGACAAAATGGTGGTGGCTAACCAACCGGACATAGTGGTGGTAGACAAACAGAAGAAGACGGCCGTAGTGATCGATGTAGCGGTTCCGAATGACAGCAATATCAGGAAGAAGGAACACGAGAAGCTGGAGAAATACCAAGGGCTCAGAGAAGAGCTCGAGAGGATGTGGAGGGTGAAGGTAACGGTGGTCCCCGTGGTAATCGGAGCACTAGGTGCGGTGACTCCCAAGCTAGGCGAGTGGCTCCAGCAGATCCCGGGAATAACATCGGAGATCTCTGTCCAGAAGAGCGCAGTCCTGGGAACAGCTAAGATACTGCGCAGGACCCTCAAGCTCCCAGGCCTCTGGTAGAGGACCCGATCTTGAAGGATAAACCGCCCGCAGGGGCGTGCTGGGTGTTTTTTATATATATATATATACGTATATATATATACATATATATATATATATATACATATATATATATATCAGCCGAGACTGCAAGACCAGACTGACCAACCTGTGCACTGCCTGGATTGATTACAAGAAGGCCTATGACTCAATGCCCCACAGCTGGATACTGGAATGCCTAGAATTGTACAAGATCAATGGGACCCTAAGAGCCTTCATCAGGAACTCAATGGGGATGTGGCGTACAACACTAGAGGCCAACTCCAAGCCCATAGCACAAGTCACCATCAAGTGCGGGATCTACCAAGGAGATGCTCTGTCCCCACTGCTGTTCTGCATAGGCCTGAACCCCCTCAGTGAGATCATTAACAAGACTGGCTACGGATACCGACTACGGAACGGAGCAGTTGTCAGCCACCTCCTGTACATGGATGACATCAAGCTGTATGCCAAGAGTGAACGAGACATTGATTCACTGATCCACACTACCAGGCTATACAGCAATGACATTGGAATGTCGTTCGGACTGGAGAAGTGTAGTCGGATGGTAACAAAGAGAGGGAAGGTAGTCAGAACTGAGGGGATTGAACTACCAGAAGGCAACATTGCAGACATAGAGGACAGTTACAAGTACCTGGGGATCCCGCAGGCGAATGGGAACCATGAAGAGGCCGCTAGAAAAGCTGCAACCACCAAGTATCTGCAGAGGGTCAGGCAACTCCTGAGCAGTCAGCTGAATGGTAAGAACAAGATCCGGGCCATCAACACGTACGCCCTGCCCGTGATCAGGGCCCTGCTGGGGTAATAGGCTGGCCAAAGGAGGAGATAGAAGCCACTGACATAAAGACAAGAAAGCTCCTTACCATGCATGGAGGGTTTCACCCCAAGTCCAGCACCCTGAGGCTGTACGCTAAGCGGAAGGAAGGGGGCCGGGGACTAGTGAGTGTCAGCACCACAGTCCAGGATGAGACAACGAACATCCAAGAATACATTGGGAAGATGGCCCCAACTGACCGAGTGCTCAGTGAATACCTCAGGCAGCAGAAACCCAAGAAAGAGGAGGGAGACGAGGAACCATCATGGAAGGAAAGGCCCCTGCACGGTATGTACCACCGGCAGATAGAGGAGGTGGCTGATATCCAGAAATCCTACCAGTGGCTGGACAAAGCTGGACTGAAAGACAGCACAGAGGCACTAATCATGGCAGCACAGGAACAAGCTCTGAGCACAAGATCCATAGAGGCTGCGGTCTATCACACCAGGCAAGACCCCAGGTGCAGGCTGTGTAAAGATGCCCCAGAGACAATCCAGCACATAACAGCAGGGTGCAAGATGCTAGCAGGCAAGGCATACATGGAACGCCATAACCAAGTGGCCGGCATAGTGTACAGGAACATCTGTGCCGAGTATAACCTGGAAGTCCCGAGGTCAAAATGGGAGATGCCCCCAAGGGTGGTGGAGAATGACCGAGCTAAGATCCTGTGGGACTTCCAGATACAGACGGACAAAATGGTGGTGGCTAACCAACCGGACATAGTGGTGGTAGACAAACAGAAGAAGACGGCCGTAGTGATCGATGTAGCGGTTCCGAATGACAGCAATATCAGGAAGAAGGAACACGAGAAGCTGGAGAAATACCAAGGGCTCAGAGAAGAGCTCGAGAGGATGTGGAGGGTGAAGGTAACGGTGGTCCCCGTGGTAATCTGAGCACTAGGTGCGGTGACTCCCAAGCTAGGCGAGTGGCTCCAGCAGATCCCGGGAACAACATCAGAGATCTCTGTCCAGAAGAGCGCAGTCCTGGGAACAGCTAAGATACTGCGCAGGACCCTCAAGCTCCCAGGCCTCTGGTAGAGGACCCGATCTTGAAGGATAAACCGCCCGCAGGGGCGTGCTGGGTGTTTTACACCCGTGTCTGTGTGGGTTCACTCCGGGTACTCTGTCTTCCTCCCACAGTCCAAAGACATGCAGTTAGTAGGGTTAGGTTAATTGGAAACACTAAATTGCTCCGATTACCACTGGGACCACTATTACCTTCAACCTCCACATCTTCTCGAACTCTTCCCTGAGCCCTTGGTATTTTGCACCTGTGATAGACAGCTATAAGTACCTGGGGATCCCACAGGCAAATGGGAACCATGAAGAGGCCGCTAGGAAAGCTGCAACCACCAAGTACCTGCAGACGGTCAGGCAACTCCTGAGGAGTCAGCTGGATGGTAAGAACAAGATCCGGGCTATCCAGACCTACAACCTGCCCATGATCAGGTACCCTGCTGGGATAATAAGCTAGCCAATGGAGGAGATAGAAGCCATCGACATCAAAACAAGGAAGCTCTTCCCCATGGACGGTTCCACCTCAAGTCCAGCACCTGGAGGCTGTACACGGAAGGAAGGAGGCCGGGGACTAGTGAGTGTCCGCATCATAGTCCGGGATGAGACAACGAACATCCATTAATACATCAGGAAGATGGCCCTGACCGGCCGCATGCTCAGTGAATACCTCAGGCAGCAGAAACCCAAGAAAGAGGAGGAAAAGGAGGAACTATCATGGAAGGACAGGCCCATGCACAATATGTACCACCGGCAGATAGAGGAGATGGCTGATATCCAGAAATCCTACCAGTGGCTGGACAAAGTTGTACTGAAAGACTGCACGGCCATATTCTCTTAAGAAAGCTATTTGTTTGGCTTCCCCTGGAGCATTAAAATCAGCAGAGAAGGAGCGCCAAACGATGGAGGTTGAGGTAAGCAAACTCATTATGTCCCAACAGAAAGGGCTGGGTGGCAAAATAGCTCTGAGCTTTGTGTTAAAAACTGAAGGAGAGAGATGCGAACAGAGATTGAAACAATTAGAAGAGGAGTCCGAGGGACGTTCAGTGAACAGGAAAGCCAAAGGAGAAATTAAGGACCTAAAAGAAAATCATGCCAAGTGCTGTAAGTGGCTGTTCCTGTGGAAGGCAGCCTCTTTCTGGATGAAGGAAGAGGCGGAGATGACTGGACCAGACAGAGAGGGGGAGGATGACACAGGAAAATCAGGAGACATGGTGAGTATAATGGAGTCTTTGAAACACTTGAAGGAGGAAAATAAGAAGCTAGAGGACCGAATGACGGATTTGACTCCGAAGGTAGAAGAAGCTAACAGGTATCACACACCAAAACTATATCCTTGGGCCGCATTGACGCCTAGTGCCCCACCACCACCGTATGTCATGCCTGTAATGACCCTTGGAGGGGGACAAGTTCGTGGTCCAGACGGACAAACTGGAGTTGTTCTTGGAGGAGTAGTAGACGTAGAATATACTAGCGCACGCCAAACTATCCCCGAAGAAGGGACAAGGGCAGTGGAAGGCCAGTCCCAAAACATGGGAGGGAGAATGATAGCCTCAGCTGCAGATGAAGGCTCGACCTCGCCTCCCAGTTTGCTGGATGGTGGAGACATGATACGGGCCGAAGTGTCAATGGTGGAACAGCCAAGGCAGGAGAGAGAGGCCAAAAGGACCCCTAGAATGGAGGACATGATACCACCAGGGGACGCAATGGCACACCTAACGTCTCACGAGTTGTCAAAATTGGCAAAAGAAGGGCAGGCCCAAACCAGTAGGTCAGCAAGACCTGAGATAACAACCAAGGGGGAACCCTGGGAAGGAGAAGTGTATGGACGAATGCATGAGGCCCCACGTGCGCTATTAGAGGCATTGAAGGCACTGGATGTCATAAAGCAGAGAGTAATGAAGGGAGTGTCAGAAGAGGAGAATGAAGAGTGTGTGACTTCATCGGAAGAAGAGGCCGATGAGGAGGACGGAGACGGAGGAGGAGCTGAGTCCCAACCAGGTACAAGCCTAGATTTGAGGGGAAGAAGTGTGGAGAGAGACCGAGCACAGAGACGGCCCATGTTTGAGAGCTCAAAGGGAAAGGGAAAGTTGAGGAAGAGTAGAAAAGTGAGTTTTGAACGAGGAGCTGCTGACCCTGCTTTAAATCTGCCTTTAATAGCAGGTCCAAAGAACGAACCAGTTTATCGCGCCTATAAGGTAAGAGATTTGGAAGCATTGGTTAAACAACTTCCACCAATAACTGAGGGAGGAGCTAGCTGGCTGAGAAAGCTGGGCGCACTGACCGAAGGAGAAGAACTCGCTGTTGGCGATTTTCGTGCCTTAGCCGGACGTTGTATGCTGGGTGGTGGGTTAGCAGATGTAGAGGAGATAACGCAAACAACCAGATACGCAAATGACCTGCCATACCATGAGGTGCAGAGTGTGTTAGCAGATGCAGTCCGGGAGAAGTACCCAACCCCTAACACTGGAGCTATTCCAAAAATTATTTGGGATCCCAAAAACACACCCAGGGAGTTTTTAGCTAAAGCAAAGGAACAATGGCTGTCAGAAACAGGAATACATCCAGGGAAGGAGGGAGAAAGTAGAGCGTGGTTCCGTTCGGCTGTGCTGGCAGGGCTGTCCAACCAAGTTGCAATTGACTTAGAAAAGAACCCAGATTTTGCCGTTGCAGACTCCGTACAGTGGGAGAGACACGTGACACACAGACTTCAACACTAACAGGATCTTGTGAACAAACAAAAGAGTTAGAGGAGGCACAGGCGCAGCTGGTTAAGCTACAGCTGACAGAGGCGAGAAACAAGGCAGGAGAGAGAAAGAAAGAGGATAAGGAGAGCACCAGGAAAATAATGATGGCAAGACCACAGCCTGATCCCGTGCCTGAATGGCCAGATCTGGACCCGAATCTCTACCCTGATGACCGGTGGCCCGTCAATGCACCAAGGCAGTGTCAACCCGCAGGGAATTGGGGGACCGGTGGACCGCAGAGAGGGCGTGGTGGATCCGCAAGGGGAGGACAAAGGGCTCGGAATGCAGGGAATCCCGGCAGTGTGTCTTGGACTGCGTGTCTGAGATGTGGAGCAGAAGGACACTGGGCTCGACATTGCCCTGAACCGCCCCAACAATGGCAAGGGCGTGGCAATCAACCCCAGGCACGAGGAGGCCCAAGACGAGGAGCTGCTTACAGGGGAGCACATCAAGCTCCAAACCCAAATGCAGCACCAGTCGCCCAGTACCCAGTAGCTGACTGGGGCTGGGAGGGGGAGCAATACTGACGGAGCCCGGAGAGACCAAACAGCGTGGGGACGGCAGAACCCATGCTGTCAATGACCGTGGAAGGCACTGAATTGTCTTTCCTGGTGGACACTGGAGCAACATACTCAACACTGAGAGCCTCACCAGACAGTGCAACACTCTCCTGTCACACAGTTAATGTGGTGGGTTTTTCCGGGGTTCCAATGACTCTGCCATTGACAGATCCAGCATTGACAAAGCTGGGAATACAGACTTTGAAACACCAATATGTGGTTTCCTCACAGGTGCCTGTAAATCTCATGGGCAGGGACCTGCTCGTGAAGCTGGGAGCCACAATCATGTGCTCTGCAGATGGACTGACTGTTACTCTGCCTGGAGGAAAAGAATTCCCGTGCCTGGGATCACCTTCAAAGACTCAATATCTAGTCCAGAACTCTGAACAAGCCACTGCCGAAATCTACTGGGGGAGGCTAGTGGAAGAAGGCATTCTGAGACATTATCAGCGGTGGAGACCCTGGATAATGAGCCTGGCCGTCTATTCCCCGCCACGAGATCTTTTCCACGTCACTCTCTTTTATGATAGGGAAGATAACGACACCTATCGGGAACAGTTCCAGTCTGATCTTGAAGGTTAGACTTGGAATGTGCGAACACATAACATTTATGTTGGACCAGAAGGTGTGGCCGCGGCTGTGAAATTTACAGATGAACAACTGCCTTGGTACAATGTGGGAGAGGATTCAGCCCCTCACATTACATTGGCGGTTCACGAAGGTCATGAGGCAAGAGATCTGGGACCGATGGTCAAGCGGGCACTGGACAACGCGTGCTGGCAAAGCACCCAAATTCCAAATGTCTGGTATGCACCAAAATGTAAAATATATCGCATAACTTGTTTGTCCAACGATGCAGTGATCTTAGAACATAAAAAAATTTCCAGAATACATGGCAGGGAAAGAACGGATCATCCTGATGCAGTAGCTGAGCTCTCAAAATTGCCTGACACTTGGATGTGGGCTTGGCTAACTGTTCGCCTGTCCTGTTCCAGATGAAATCTGACACACCAATTAACAGACCACAATACAAGCACAAAAGTGAAGCAGAGGAAGGCATAGCTGAAACCATTGAAGGGCTGTGGAAGGCAGGAGTGCTTGAGCCCTCATGTTCATTTTGGAACACACCTATTTTGCCAGTGGAAAAACATGGGACAGGGAAGAACCGTATGGCACATGATTTGAGAGCGATTAATGCCATTCTGAGGACTGACATTGCACCTGTACCAAATCCATACACAGCTCTGACGGAAATTACCTGGGACCAAAAGTGGTTCACCTGTATTGACCTAGCAAATGCATTCTTTTGTCTCCCACTGCATGAGTCACTTAGAGACATTTTCTCATTCACATACAGAGGCCAGAAATTCAGGTACACACGCCTGCCACAAGGCTTTGCACTCTCACCAGGCATTTTCAATCAGGTGTTGAAAGAGGCACTGTCCCCATGTCAACTGCCGGAGGGTTGTACACTGTTGTATGTTGATGATCTTCTTATTGCAGCCCCGTCAGCAGCGGCCTGTACGGCAGCATCGCTCGTGGTGTTGAACAGATTGGCGGAGTGTGGCTTCAAAGTAAGTAAAGAAAAACTGCAGTTGGTCCGACCAGAGGTAACATTTCTGGGCCGGGTGATCGCACACAAATCAGTGGGATTAATGAACACACACACAGAGATCAAATTCTGACACATCCAAAACCAAGAACTGTGAAGGAGTTGCTTTCTTTTCTTGGCTTGACAGGTTACAGCAGGCAGTTCATCCCGAACTGTGCTGGCAAAACCGCCCCTTTAAGGGACCTGATCAAGAAAGTCGGTGTTCGAAATCTTAAGACTTAATTGCCTTGGACGCCGGGCACAGAGACAGCGTTCATTTCATTAAAACAAGATTTGTCAAGAGCCACAGATCTGGCCATACCTAACTACGATGAGGCGTTTTACCTTGATGTTTCAGAAACAAATGGAGTTGTAAATGGTGCATTGTTTCAGAAAAAGGGGGAGGTAGAGATGTGCTTATGTATGTCAGTATAAGATTAAATCCAACGGAAGCAAGGCATCCCACATGCACACAACATGCAGCATGAGTAGCAAAAATAATTCAGAAAACAGCACACATAGTGAGGGAACACCCACTGAAAGTGCTTACCACACACAGTGTAGTGGCATATGTAAACTCACAGGCATTCACAATGACCCCACTGACGCAACAGAGATTGAGCAAAATCTTAGATGCGCCAAATTTGACATTCACACATGAAGGAATCAATATGGCAGATTTAATGGGGTCAGGAGAACCACATGACTGTGTTAAGAAAGCCCAAGCTGAAGAGAAAATCAGGGAAGATCTAAAGGGAGAGCCCATACTGGGGGCTGAGGACTGGTTCACAGATGGATGCTGCCACAGAGATGAAGAAGGACTGAAAGCCGGCTATGCTGTAGTCTGTAGAGTAGGAACTGAGTTTCAGGTGAAAGAAGCAGGAAAAATTGAGGGACAACAGTCGGCCCAGAGAGCTGAAGTGATAGCCCTAACTCTAGCCCTGAGGTTGGCCAAGAACATGAGAGTGAACATCTACACTGACTCAGCATATGCGTTTGGAGCAGCTCATGTGGAACTGGCTCAGTGGAAGAGAGCCGGGTTCAGAACGGCTACTAATGCACCAATCTGTCACAAGAAGGAAATGGAGGAACTGGAAAAGGCCCTGGAGGATCCAGACGAGGTGAGTATCATAAAATGCAAAGGCCACTCACAAGCAAACAGTATGGTGGCGAAAGGAAATCAGAAAGCTGATGAAGCCGCAAAGGAAGCAGCAGGCTACAAAGGACAGAGACAAATGGTGCAGGTAACCGCAGAAGAGGAAGCCAGCACTAACAGCATGGAAGAAGTCAGACAGGCTCAGTAGGTAATTCTGCAGTAAAGCTATTCCACAGTTTTACTCCATAAATAGTTACACAAAAAGTTTTAACATTTGACCGTGCTTTAAGGATCTTCAGATTTAACTTACCCCTTAGTTCATAGTCTCCTTCTCTGTCATAGAACATCCTCTGTATATTTCCTGGTAACATATTATATCTAGCTTTATACATAATTTTTGCCGTTTTGTATTTTATAAGATCCATAAACTTCAATATTTTTAATTTCAAAAACATGGTGTTAGTATGGTCTCTATATCCAGCTTTACTAATCATCCTGATTGCTTTTATTTGAATTTTACATATTGGTTGAAGTGACGTTTTATATGTGTTTCCCCAAATTTCCGCACAGTATTCCAAATATGGCAATATAAGTGAACAGTAAAGTACCCGGAGTGATTTGGAAGGCAAAAAATATTTAACTTTACTCAGTATGGAGACACTTCTTGACAGTTTAGCTTGTTGGTGTGTATGGATGCTCTGACCGGATGGCCCGAAGCATGGGCGACCAAACGTGAAGACGCGAAAAGTGTGATTAAGTGCTTAATCAATCATTACATTCCAAGGCACGGGTTTCCCAAGAGAATTAGATCGGACAATGGCACTCACTTTAAGAACAAAGATTTGCAAGAGGTAGAGAAGATGTTGGGAGTGCAACATAATTCAATTCAATTCAATTCAATTCAATTTTATTTACATAGCGCCAAATCACAACAAAAGTCGCCTCAAGGCGCTTCATAGATACAGAGAAAAACCCAACAATCATATGACCTATGAGCAAGCACTTTGGCGACAGTGGGAAGGAAAAACTCCCTTTTAACAGGAAGAAACCTCCGGCAGAACCAGGCTCAGGGAGGGGCGGCCATCTGCTGCGACCGGTTGGGGTGAGAGAAGGAAGACAGGATAAAGACATGCTGTGGAAGAGAGACAGAGGTTAATAACAGATATGATTCAATGCAGAGAGGTCTGTTAATACATAGTGAGTGAGAAAGGTGACTGGAAAGGAAAAGCTCAGTGCATCATGGGAATCCCCCGGCAGCCTACATCTATTGCAGCATAACTAAGGGAGGATTCAGGGTCACCTGGTCCAGCCCTAACTATATGCTTTAGCAAAAAGGAAAGTTTTAAGCCTAATCTTGAAAGTAGAGATAGTGTCTGTCTCCCGAATCCAAACTGGAAGCTGGTTCCACAGAAGAGGGGCCTGAAAACTGAAGGCTCTCCCTCCCATTCTACTTTTAAATACTCTAGGAACAACAAGTAGGCCTGCAGAGCAAGAGCGAAGCGCTCTAATAGGGTGATATGGTACTACAAGGTCATTAAGATAAGATGGGGCCTGATTATTTAAGACCTTGTATGTGAGGAGCAGGATTTTGAATTCAATTCTGGATTTAACAGGAAGCCAATGAAGGGAAGCCAAAACAGGAGAAATATGCTCTCTCTTTCTAGTCCCTGTCAGGACTCTTGCTGCAGCATTTTGGATTAGTTGAAGGCTTTTCAGCGAGTTTTTTGGACATCCTGATAATAATGAATTACAGTAGTCCAGCCTGGAAGTAATAAATGCATGAACTAGTTTTTCAGCGTCACTCTGAGACAGGATATTTCTAATTTTAGAGATGTTGCGCAAATGGAAGAAAGCAGTCTTACATATTTGTTTAATATGTGCGTTGAAGGAAATGTCCTGGTCAAAAATGACTCCAAGGTTCCTAATGCCATCCAGAGTAAGAATCTGGTTAGATACCATATTTCTAAGATTTTCAGGGCCGAGTACAATAACCTCAGTTTTATCTGAATTAAGAAGCAGAAAATTAGCGGCCATCCAGGTCTTTATGTCTTTAAGACATTCCTGCAGTTTAACTAATTGGTGTGTGTTATCTGGCTTCATGGACAGATAGAGCTGGGTGTCATCTGCATAGCAGTGAAAATGTATGCTATGTCTTCTAATGATGCTGCCTAAGGGAAGCATGTATAATGTAAACAGAATTGGTCCTAGCACTGAACCCTGTGGAACTCCATAATTAACCTCAGTGTGTGAAGAGGACTCTCCATTTACATGCACAAATTGGAGTCTATTAGATAGATATGATACAAACCACTGCAGCGCGGTACCTGTAATACCTACAGCATGTTCTAATCGCTCTAATAGGATATTATGGTCAACAGTATCGAACGCTGCACTGAGGTCTAGCAGGACAAGCACAGAGATGAGTCCACTGTCAGAGGCCATAAGTAGATCATTTGTAACCTTCACTAAAGCTGTTTCTGTGCTGTGCTGAGCTCTGAAACCTGACTGAAACTCTTCAAATAAACCATTCCTCTGCAGGTGATCTGTTAGCTGTTTGACAACTACTCTTTCAAGGATTTTTGATATGAAAGGAAGGTTGGAGATTGGCCTATAATTAGCTAAGACTGCTGGGTCTAGAGATGGCTTTTTGAGTAAAGGTTTAACTACAGCCAGCTTGAAGGCCTGTGGTACATAGCCGATTATTAGAGATAGGTTGATCATATTTAAGATCGAAGAATTAATTAATGGCAGGACTTCTTTGAGCAGTTTTGTAGGAATGGGGTCTAAAAGACACGTTGATGGTTTGGAGGAAGTAATTATTGAAGTTAACTCAGAAAGATCAATTGGAGAAAAAGAGTCTAACTTAACATCAATGGTACTAAGAGTAACTGTAGATAATATTACATCTGTGGGATGATTATTGGTAATTTTTTCTCTAATCATAAAAATTTTATTTGTGAAGAAGTTCATGAAGTCATTACTAGTTAACGTTAAAGGGATGGTTGGCTCAAAAGAGCTCTGACTTTTTGTCAGCCTGGCTACAGTGCTGAAGAGAAACCTGGGGTTGTTCTTATTTTCTTCAATCAGTGATGAATAGTAAGATGTTCTGGCTTTGCGGAGGGCTTTCTTATAAAGCAGCAAACTATTTCTCCAGGCTAAATGATGATCCTCTAGATTTGTGACACGCCATTTCCTCTCCAGATTACGAGTCATCTGCTTTAGGGTACGTGTTTGAGAATTATACCACGGAGTCAGGTACTTCTGATTTGAGGCCTTAGTTTTCACAGGAGCTACAGTATCCAGAGTCGTACGTAGTGAGGAGGTGAAATTATTAACAAGAAAATCGACCTCTGTTGGGGTAGCGTTCAGATAGCTGCTCTGCTCTATGTTGGTACAGGGCATTGGAGATGATAACAGTGGGTGGATTATATTCTTAAACTTAGTTACAGCGCTTTCAGAAAGACATCTACTTTGATAAAGTCTACTCTTCACCGCTGTGTAATCAATTATTGTAAAAGTAAATGTTATCAGGAAATGATCAGACAGGAGAGGGTTTTCAGGAGACACTGTTCAATGTTCAGGTTCTATGCCATATGTTAAAACAAGATCTAGTGTGTCATTAAAGTGGTGGGTGGGTTCTTTTACATTTTGAGAGAAGCCAATTGAGTCTAATAACAGATTAAATGCCATGTTGAGGCTGTCATTTTTAGCATCTACATGGATGTTAAAATCACCCACAATAATTATTTTATCTGAGCTCAGAACTAAATCAGATAAAAAGTCTGAGAAATCAGACAGAAACTCTGTGTAAGGCCCAGGTGGACGATAGATGATAACAAGTAAGACTGGTTTCTGAGTTTTACAGCTGGGGTGGACAATGTTAAGCATCAGGCTTTCAAATGAATTAAAAGTCTGTCTTGGTCTTTCATTAATTAATAGGCTGGTGTGAAAAATTGCTGCCACACCGCCCCCTCGGCCTGTGCTTCGAGATTTCTGGTAGTTAGAATGACTCGGGGGTGTTGATTCATTTAAACTAACATAATCAACCTGCTGCAACCAGGTTTCTGTAAGGCAGAGTAAATCGATTTGTTGATCAATTATTAAGTCATGTACTAACAGAGACTTGGAGGAGAGAGAACTAATATTTAATAATCCACATTTCACTGTTTTACTCTTTGGTTCAGATGTGGATACTGTATTGTTCTTTCTTTGTAATTGTTTATGTTTAAGTTGTTTGTTGCTGGTTTTTAGTTTGTTTTTTGTCTTTTTGGAAGCTGACACAGTCTCTATGGAGATGGGTTTTTGGGGGGGTAGCAGGAGGAGAGAAGCTGCAGAGAGGCGTGTAAGACTGCAACTCTGCTTCCTGGTCCCAACTCTGGATAGTCATATTTTGGGGGGTTTAATAAATTTGTCCATATTTCTAGAAATGAGAGCTGCTCCATCCAAAGTGGGATGGATGCCGTCTCTCCTAACAAGACCAGGTTTCCTCCAGAAGGTTTGCCAATTATCTATGAAGCACACATCGTTTCTGGGACACCACTCAGACAGCCAGCAATTTAAGGAGAACATGCGGCTAAACATGTCACTCCTGGTCTGATTGGGGAGGGGACCAGAGAAAACTACAGAGTCCGACATTGTTTTGGCAAAGTTGCACACCGATTCAATATTGATTTTAGTGACCTCCGATTGGCGTAACCGGGTGTCATTACTGCCGACGTGAATTATGATTTTACTGAATTTACGTTTACCCTTAGCCAGCAGTTTTAAATTTCCTTCAATGTCGCCTGCTCTGGCCCCTGGAAGACAATTGACTATGGTTGCCGGTGTCTCTAGCTTCACATGTCTGAGAACAGAATCGCCAATTACCAGAGTTTGACCCCCGGCGGGTGTGTCGCCGAGTGGGGAAAAACGGTTAGACACATGAACGGGTTGGTGGTGTACCTGGGGCTTCTGTTTAGGACTATGCTTCCTCCTCACCGTGACCCAGCCTCCCTGTTTCCCCAGCTGCTTGGGACCTGCCGGGGAACAGCTAGCAGGGCCTACGCTACGCAACGTAAGTTTGGGACAGTTTATCATCCCCAATCTCAGGGGAAAGTAGAGAGAATGAACCTAAATTTGAAAAACAAGTTGGCTAAAATCTGCGCGCAAACAGGGCTAAATTGGGTCGCAGCCCTGCCCATCGCTTTGATGACCATAAGATGTTCTGTTAACCAATCCACAGGTTTCACACCTTACGAGCTGCTGACTGGGAGACAGTTTCCAGCACCCTGGACAGTGGTCCCGGTGGAGCAGCCCAGGACAAGCAACAGGTCTCATGCAGAATATTTTAATGAGTTGAAAGCTCTTGTGTCCAGCTTTACAAAACAGGTCACTTGTGAGAGACCCACGGGGAAAGGAGAGGTCCCGGACGCAAAGGCGGTGTGGCTAAAGGTCATTAAGCGAAAGTGGAAGGAGCCCCGTTGGACTGGTCCGTATGAGGTGACTGCCCGGACGGCCACAGCAGTCCAGCTGAAAGGGAAAGGCGACACCTGGTACCACTGGTCGCAGTGTCCACCCGCACACGAGAGCTTGGTAGAGGAAAACTCGTCTTCAAAAAACACAGGTGTCAACAAACAGAGGCAGAATAAACCCTCTCACCCGTGCAACGGGCCAACCAGTAGTCAACCTGGAAGGCCGAAGAAAGAAGAGCAGCCTAGGAAGAAATCGCCGCGTCTACAGAAAGGAGTGGTAACAAACTGAGAGTTTGAAAAGGGGTGGTTTAAATAAAAAGAGAAAAAGGAAAAAGAGGAAAACAGAAACAAAGCTTCAAAATTTATGCTAAGTACAAAATACACATCACAAAATGCCACCCCGTGAACCGGAGACTCGTGAGGAGAGAGTACTGATTAAAATGTTGCTTGTGATTGTCAGTTTGATGTCTGTGATGATATTAATAATGGCCCTATGTTTGCTTGTCTATATTTTGCAGAAAAGCCAACGCGAACTGTCTGAACACAGAGGCCAGTTCAGTCCAGCACCAAAAGAGAAACCGTTTATTGAAACAGGGCTAAAGAGGAGATCAAAGCGCGAGGTCTCGGGTAAAAGGGATGAGTGCCTCAGTACATATGGTGGGTAGAGTTGAACTATGTTAATGGGTCTACAACTTCATTCACATTTGATTTATGCGATGTTTTTAAGTGTAAAGGAGCAGATAGTAGTTGGAGAGGATATAATGTGTGGGTTTGCTGGGATTATGCAGTGAGTACACATTGTGAAAGAGGAAGTCGGCCCTTTGCAAACTGGTGTCGGAACTGGAATCAGGTAAAGGGCTACACTGGGGAAAATTGGGGAGCGTCAGAACAAGGATCAGAGAACGTGCTAAAACTTCAAAGAGATTATAGTCCATCTAAGAATCCTTTGACTATGTCGCTGGGCAACTGGCGGCGTAAAAACTCTGTGTATTTAGTTCTGGGTGTGGAGACTGTGGGAACTGATCCGAAGGGGTTGATTAAAGTTAATTTTCTTGAAAAGGCCAATCCCGTAAATCCCGTAGAGCCAGTTAGAGAAGAAAAGGAGATACACATGATTAACAACCCAATAAATTCTGTTGCAAATTTTACAGGAAAAAGGGGAAACGGGTCGTCATATGTGGTACCAGAGGAAAAGGAACCAAAGGATAGACGAGTCCTGGCAGTGGACTATACTAGACTGAAACCCCAAGATTTAATTGAGTGCGCCACTTGGTTCAGTGACAGTAATCTCTGGCTGGACTGGGTGGCTCTAAATGCTAGGGAACAAGAGGTATCTAATTGTGTTGCTTGTGCCTCTGCTAGACCACATTTGTTCACAGAGCCCACTCCACTCCATCCGGAGGACAAGTGGGGCTATGATTGCATGTTGCGAATGACTAGAGAAGCGGTGAGTACTGGAAACTGCACTGTGTTGTCCAGTTTATTTCCCCCAATTGATAAGCGGACAAAGGTAGGACCATTTTTGCCGAAAACAGATAACTATACATGTTTTAAGTTCTCCACAGATAAAGTAGCATATAACGTGGGAGAAATCGACCCAAGTTGGTGTGCTGTTACCCAGACGGGAAGGACCACAAACAATATAAGTGATGCCACCACTTTAATTGGGACTTGGGCTAGAAGTGGACTTTATTATTACTGTGGGCACAAGACTCTCTTGGCTCGTGTTCCTCTGGGAAGTGTGGGGACGTGTGTGATGGTGAGATTAGGAGCACCTCTTATGCTAATTGGAAATCAGGTAAAAACCATTCCACAACACAACACATGCACATTGGCAGCTAGGCGGAAGAGACATATCCTGTCCAAGAGCGGGACTGAGGGAACACATGCTTATGACCCTAGGCTGAACTCGCCGACCTGGATTGACTCAATAGGGGTCCCCAGGGGAGTTCCAAGTGAATATAAACTGGTAGATCAAATAGCAGCCGGTTTTGAGAATCTTCCAATAATTTCTGCTCTCTTTCCAGTGACCCCGAACAAAAATGTAGACAGAATTAATTATGTTCACTATAATTTGTTGAGGCTCTCTAACCTTACCAGAGACGGGATGGAAGGGTTAGCGGAGCAGATGGGTCCGACCTCATTAGTGGGGGTGCAAAATAGAATGGCCATTGATATGTTGTTGGTGGAAAAAGGGGGCGTTTGTGCTATGTTCGGTGACCAGTGTTGTACTTTTATCCCGAATAACACCGCTCCAGATGGCTCGGTGACGCGAGCTTTGGAAGGGCTGAAGAGTCTCTCTAGGACCATGCATGACCACTCGGGAATTGACAACCCGCTGGAGAGCTGGATGACCTCAGTGTTCGGACAGTGGAAGGGGTTTGCACTTTCGATTATGTTTTCTCTAGCTGTTTTAGTGGGTATTTTGGTGACCTGTGGTTGTTGTCTCATTCCTTGTGCCCGAAGATTGTTAGAAAAGGTAATTGCAAAGGCAGTGGACCCTGGGGCGGTGGCCCCAATGTCCATGATGCCATTGATGGATATGGAAGTAGCTGAGTGGGCCGAGGAATGAGCAAGGACGTATGTATCGACCTCTGGTTGAAAGGGGGAATTGTGGGGATCAAAACAGTATTTTACCAGCACAATGTAATCTGCAGTATGATCATTGCTTTAACAAGGTAACAGATAGCTTTAAGATGGCCTTAAGATGTTTATGCATAAATGTTATCATATTAACCTTGTATTTCAGATGCAATTATAACTATTTTATACATATTGCATATCTGTGCTTATTTTGAGTTGATGTTCGGTTCATTAAGGGTCTTAAGCTTCACTGGCATGACTGTCCAGGTGATACATGCTGAGGGAAACTAGAACATAGAAGGAATTGCAATACAGGCTTACAAAACACTTATATCAGGTCATTTCTATTATCTTTTATATGTTCATGTTCTTGTATTGAGTTTTAAGTAGTATTAGTTGGTTGAAAACATTTATTTAGTTTATATTCTATCTTTAGTTTAAGTACATTGTGACACATTTGGCAGGGACCTCTGTTTGACGGTGAGCGTTAGTAGGTGAGAGGTGACATAGAGGCTAAGTGAGGTCGTGACATATACACACACACACACACACACACACACACACACACACACACACACACATACACACACACACACACACACACACACACACACACACACACACACACATTAAGTTAGACTTATTTATAGGTGAGAGGTTAGCCATGTCTGCTTGTAACTGTGAAATTGTCTCTGCTAAAAAGAGGAACAGTGTCTTGCAGGATGAGTGTCTTGTGACTAGAATTGGAAGTCAAAAGGTTGACAGGAAAATACCTGCTATGAAGATAGGAGACAATGTTCTTTTTAAACTGTGTTAAAAGTCATTGTGGTTTTGATCTGATCTATGTATAAAATGTATCTGTGACGTTGAAGGGGCGTCATTAAATTTAAGCCCTGATGGTATAAAATATCTGTTTATGCTTTGAATAAGTCGAAGATCAATTGCTGTCTGTAGTGATCTTCCCACGCGTGTATTAAAATCATCGTTTGACTTCACCCGGCCGGATCAGTGTGGTTATTCTTCGATCACCTCTTGTACCCTTCCTCAATATTGAACCCATAACAACGGTAATATAAATGGAGATGTTAGGGACATATTTAAGATCATAGTAGATATTGCTGTTAAATAACAGAAAACATATTTTTTATTCTTTATTTTTCAGTCAGTGTTTAATAAACAGTTAAATCTTTTGATCAAAAATTCAGTTGAATTAGTAGCCCATATTAATATTTTAAGCTATGCTAATACCAGTCAAAAGTTTGGCGTGATGGTTTTTGCAACTGCAAAAAAACAATTTTTTAGACTGACTGAGCTCCAGTTCTTAAAGTAATGATGGACTCTCATTTCTCGTTTCTTAGCCTATTGGTTCTTGCCCTAATATAGATTTTAACAGTTGTGAAATAGTCAGCTGTGTACCAACCTGACTTCTGCACAACCCCATTAAGAAGGCAAGAAATTCCACAAATGAACCCTGACACACCTGTCAAGTGAAAACCATTTTAGGTGACTGCATCAGGAAGCTCATTGAGATAAGGCCAAGGGTTTGCAGCGCTGACAACAAATCAAAGGAATCTAAAATATAAAACTTATTATTTATCCATTTTTCTTTGCTAAATAATTCCAGATATCTTGCTATATATATATTTTAATGTCTTTAGTTTGTATCTACAATGTAGAAAGTAGTAAAAATAAAAGCTGTACAATGAGAAGGTGTGTCCAAACTTTTGACTGGTAGTGTATAACAATAATAATGATGATGATGATGATGATAATAATAACGATAATAATAATAACAATACATAAATTAAATTTTGCATAATTTTAATTTGAGGTCAATATTAATACTTTATATTTTAAAACACTTTGTAATAATTTCACCTCTAATTTAGTGGCTTTCTTTCTGCCCAGGAAACCACGAGAAGAGGAGTAAAGACAACGCATGAAGGTAATGAAGAAAAGTCAACCATTTTTAATTTTTATAACAAAAATCCCCCTTTTCCTACTTCCTCCTGTTTCTTCCCTTCTCCTTCTCATTTTAAATAATCTGTATTAAATTATGACAGCTGCCACGACTGATTCAAATGAGGAGCGGCTGCCTCCAGTTCTGACTCCTCAATGGCCTTTTCAGCTTAAGGTGGGATGCTTTACTATGCGCTCTCTTTTATTTTATTTATTTTGCCACAAATGAATGTGTGGAGGCTATTTGAGCAAGCAAAAAATAGTTCTTTTAAATGTCTTTTCATTTTTTTTATCATTACTGACATCTTCCATTTTGGCATGTGTAAAATCAGCATGAGTACACAGCTAAGCAAGAAAAAGAAAACAGTGAAGAAGAGTTTGAAGAGCCGAAGCATCGAAAGGTGAAAACAGAATGTGTCTCTTCTGTCGCCATGAGGAGTCCCAGTCACACTGACTCAGAGCAGGTAATACACCCATGCTGAAAATACATTTGGTTCACTCCACTCTTTGAGGTACATCACACCCACTCACTTAAGTTTCCTTCCTTCCTCATAACGGACTCTCGTTACCTCCTCTTTCTTCTAGACCCTTCCCCTCCGTCCTGAACATGGAAGCGGCCTCGTATAGCATCCCTCAGAAACTTGAAGTAAATCTGGCCCTCATCAGAAACCCCAGCGGCCTCTCTATCCTCTGGAAAGTGCTGGAGGAAGACCCATCTGCTCCACCCATGGACAGTTACACGTAAGAAGCAGTGTTGAACTCATCACTGTGTGTCGAGCGTGTAGTTTCTCAGCCCTACGACCAATATGAAAAACAAAAGGTCTTCTTGAGGATCTCACTGTGACGCTGTTGCCAGTTTTTGTAACCACCTGATTAGGGCTGCTCGATTATGGCAAAAATGATAATCACGATTATTTTCACTGAAATTGAGATCTCAATTATTTGATATTTATTTAACAATAACAATGTATTGAATAATGACTTCAAAGATTGTCAAAAAATAATATAAAACAGTGTGCAAATACTGATAACAGTGCAAATTTTTGTAATATAAAAAATAAATGAAAAATGTAAACATCTGTGTTTAGTGAACTTTGCAGTGTTGCTCTGTGGTGCAGCTACGACACTGTAGCAAAGTTTACACACTGTGTCTACTTGATCCACGTCTGACTCCGCGAACCCATAATGTTTCCACACCACTGAAGTTTTTTTTACCTCTCCTTTCAGCCAACGGCAGTCACTCTCCTCTCCAAATAACTTCTGCTTAGCTTTCCGAGCTTCCCTCGGGTCCTCTTAATTGTTGTGATGCATGTTCGAAATGCAGAGAGGTGCGCTCGATTTGCCACACGGAGCAGCGTGAGAGTAAAGCATGAGGGAGGGGCTAATAATCGGCTCAGTCATTTTTAATGATCATTGAAAGCCCAGATCGTAATCGTGATTAAAGTTCGATTAATTGAGGAGCCCTACACCTGATGGAAGCAGTCAGTCAGTTCTTAGGCTTTACTAGTAATCTTGACTTTAAGTTACTCACTGATGATATTGTTTTTTTTCTGTTCTTTGTCCCTGTTGCAGGATCTTCCTAACTATGGAAAAGGTTAAGGGCAGTGGCGCTTTCCCAGACTGGAATATCCTCAGTGAGGTGAAAGCCTAGAATTTGCCCATGTGTGTGCTGGTCAGAAAGTACAAGCCTGGCCACAGGGTGTGTGCAGCTGTGGTGGGCAAAGATGTATTTGGCCGGTATGGACCTTATAGTGCAGTCGCTACTTCAGTCATACCCAAGTAGTCGGGAAGAGGGCATGGAGCCGCCTATTTAAATTTCCAGGTACTCAATCTTGAGTTTGTGCTGGACAGCATGGACAGTCCTTGTGCTGATGTTGTTTTGGGGCCAGTGTTTTGCTCACATAGTTTTTAAGTACCATAAACCTTAATGGTCACATAAAGCTAAAGAAGCTGCACTTTGTAACTTGTGCCTTTCATCAATATTTTCGGTTCAGATGGAAAACGGTGAACTTTTATGTTTCAAGCTCTTCTTTCTTTATCTGCCTTCAGATTGTTAAGGACAGTGTTGCATATCACTGTTAAGGTCACCATGATTACTCTTGTTCTCTTCTGCTTGCTTTCTTTTTTCTTTCTCAGCAGGTGATCCAGGTGATTGATATATGCTTTTTTTTTTCTCTGCCCGTTCTGTTGGTTTTTGTCTTTTGCCCTTCTCCCCCGTCCCTCTTCTCAGCTGTTTCTCTTTCCCTCTTTCTTTCTCCCCTTCTTTCCCCCAGTCAAGTCTGTCCCGTATTCAGTAAGTGAAAATAAAATAAACAATAAAAGGTGAATCAAATGGACCATTACGGCAAGGCTGGGATGGTCAGTTTGGTAAAGTAAATCCGTTGGGCATCTTTCTTTGCCTTTAGACAACGATTCTGATGGCAAAAGAGCCAATACGGGACAGGCCAAAAAAAAAAAAAAAAAAAAAAAAAAAAAAAGGTCACCATGATTCAATTGATGCATTATTATTATTGTTATTATTATTGTTGTTAATAAAACGTTATTGTGCTCTTTGTGGGGTTTTATTCTTTATGACTAATACTTCGGTTTCTTTCATGAATACTTTGGATTTAGATTACTCTAAAGCTGCACACATCACAAAGGTGTGTTCAAGAAGTGAGTTTCAGGAAAACTTTCAATAAATGCAAATATACACAGGTTTGTGTGAAGTGATTTTTGTGATGGCAGACTAAGCGTGAAGGGATTCAATGTTTCTTTCCCGATTAAAAACATCGCTCAAAAAAACAAACAAACAAACCAAAAAACGTAAGGCTCTTTTTCTTTTTGCGCAACCGAAAACTTATAGTATCAACAAAATGAAACCTCTGCATGAGTGTGAAGCTTGGACAATTGAATTTTTCCTCTAGTTCTGCTACAGCAAAAGCAAACTCAAGGGATGTTGGTTACCAAGGTTTTCAAATATTTGTGTAGTCTCTCTCTCTTCGGTGTTGCATTTGCAGACTGTCGCCGAATACCCACACTTGAGGGACAAAAGCACTGGGACACCTTCAGGAGCTGCTCGGCCATGGATGCTCCAGGTGGATGGTTTTTGTGCTGATTTTAATGCCAGAGGAGCTTTGGCGCTTTGCAGTTACCAAGTCAGCAGATCGTCTGTGTCTTTTACACATTATGTGTCTCAACACTTGGGAATCCTGCTCTGTAACTTTATGTAGTCTGTGCTTGCTATCCAAGTTGCTGTGGTTCCTAAATGCTTCCGCTGCTTACAGTTGATTGTGGAATATCTAGGAGGGAAGAAATATTACAAACTGAGTTGTCTGTGAAAAGTTCAGTGACTGTTTCAGAACAACCTATTCTTTCACAAAAGTTTGTTAGAGTAGTAAGAGGAATTATGTGCCTTGAGATGTCTGCCCTTGAAACTGTGCAGAATGTTTAAATCATCTATGGTGCTGGGTGGGCTTGAGATCTGTGTGCAGCACTCATGTTAAAGCATTGTTTAAAGTAATGGAAACATTATTCATTTCTCCCAGGTTTCAGGATTATGGATTTGTCTTCTAAAGTCCTAAACAACATGTCTTACATTTTTTTTAACCTTTTCATAGATGCAGCCTTGGTGGACAAGAACCGCACTAAGCTCATTCAAAGCGTCACTTTGGTGATGGCTATAGCTGATGAATTGAGACAGCGGGGTATGATCCATCCGGAGATATACAACAAAATCAAAGCTGCTGGGACTAGCCAGGATCAGATGAGGGAGCTCTACAATTCACTGACTACTAGAGAAGTCAAATTTGCCTTCTACAAAATCCTCAAAGAAATTGAGCCACAGACGTGTGAAAGTATGTTTCAGTTGTTTGGTAACTATGTATACAGTGCATAGGGAAAGCATTTACAGCATTTGACATTTTGTCATGTTACAGTCTTAATCCAAAATGGATTAAAGTCAATTTTCACCTTAAAAAACAATAATTTTTTTTCCAAATTTCTAATACATTCATGTGAATGTGAACCAAACAGTTTTCACTTTATGTATCCTTCTCTGTGTAGAATTTATTTTAAAGTAAAAAAAAATGTATCTATTTTGGAATAGGACGAAATGTGGAACACGTGAACTGCTGTGAATACTTTTCGGGTGCACTGTACAATTATTAAATACAATTAATATAATGTTACAAATTTGCGTAAACTGCAAATAAACACAAAATGCAATGGTTTTTAAATCTCATATCCACATTTTATTTAGACAATAGAAGATAATAGAAAACACATGCTTTATTTTGAAATTGGTGGTTTTCCTCTTTACCTACAGCAGAAGATGTCATCAAGGAGGTCATCAAAAAGAACAAAGAATATCTGAGGCAGAAGTGTCAATGGGAGTTGGAAGGCACTGGGAAGTCTCGTAAGGATGAAAAATCATTGGATAAAATTTACACAGAGCTTCACATTATACAAGGAGAGAGTGAACATGTCAATAAACAACATGAGATCTGGGAGATTGAAGATAAAGCGAGAAATCAAACTGTTGAGTGTACAAAAATCAACTCTAATGACATCTTTAAACATGAGAAAGATGACAAAGAAGTGAAAGCAATTAGGACTGTGATGACAAAGGGGGTCGCTGGCATTGGAAAAACTGTCTCTGTGAAGAAGTTCATCCTTGACTGGGCAGATGGAAAAGCCAATCAGGACTTGGACTTCATCCTTATGTTTTCATTTAGGGAGCTAAATTTGGTCCAAGATGATCAGATTAGCTTTGAGAACCTTGTGAAAACATTCCATCCAGAACTTAAAACCATAGCAGTTGCGAAAGCTTTGGCTGATCGTGAAGTTTTGTTCATCTTTGATGGTCTCGATGAAAGTCAACTTCAGCTGAAATTCAAAACGACCACAATACTGGATGATGCTACGAAGGTGTCCTCAGTGGACACTCTGGTGACCAACCTTATCAGGAAACATCTTCTTCGCTCTGCACTTGTTTGGATTACCTCAAGACCAGGAGCAGTTCGACGCATCCCTATTAATTATGTCGACCAGTGGACTGAGGTCAGAGGATTTGATGATCCACAAAAAATAGAGTACTTCAGAAAGAGAGTTGAGGACAAAGCAGTCGCTGAAAAAATAATTGAACACATAACAATGTCACGGAGCCTGTACATTATGTGTCACATACCTATCTTCTGTTGGATTGCTGTGGATGTTTTTGAGTACTTGATGCGTAAAATGGGAAACACCAAAGATGAAAACCAAAAAATACCCACAACTCTTACTGGGATGTACACACACTTCCTTCTTATTCAGATGATGATAGCTAATGAAAAATATGGCAACCAGGAAGAGCAGGAAGAGCCTGATACAGCAGAGCTTTTTAAGTCAAATGAAGAGTTCATTTTGAAATTAGGCAGGTTGGCTTTTGAGCAACTGGAAAAAGGCCGGATCATATTCACTACTGAAGACCTGAAGAAGTATGACATAGATATAACGAAAGCTGGAGTTTACTGCGGGTTGTGTACAGCAATATTCAAAGAAGAGAGTGTGTTCCTAACAAAGAAACTTTACTGCTTTGTGCATCTGACAGTTCAAGAGTATTTTGCTGCTCTCTTTGTATATCACAGTTTTGCAAACAAAAAAATAGATTCTGAAAGTCTCAAGGATTTCATGCTAAAAGGGTCTGATGAAGAGCTCAAGTCTATCTTGGAAACAGTTCCAGTGGATCTACCTTTGAATGAACTGATTGAAATTACAATAGCTAATTCGGCTCCTAGAATGACCGGAGAACTGGACATGTTCCTCAGGTTCCTTATTGGCTTGTCTCTACAATCAACACAAGACCTGCTTCAAGGCCTGATTAAACAGACTGAAGAGCATTCAACAAATATTGAGGAAATTCGGTCAAGTCTATTAGAAATAGATTTGTTTGACTGCTCAGCTGAAAGATGTCTAAACCTTGTCCACTGCCTGACTGAGTTGAAAGACAATTCCCTACATGATTCAGTACGAAAGTATCTGAAACCAAATTGTTTTCCTGAATCACCGCTCTCTCCTGTTGAGTGTTCAGCTTTGGCTGACTTGATTCTGATGTCAAACACACCTCTGGATGAATTCAATCTCAAGAAATACAGACCATCAGGAAAAGGTATCTTTAGACTTCTTCCAGCTGTGAGAAACTGCAGAAAAGCAAGGTGAGTTGGTGCTTTATACAAGAATGTTATTCAGTTTACCGCACTTTATCTATAATTGTATGTTGTTGTTTTGTTTTGTTTTTTACAATTATTGTTATTGAACAGAACCAGATACCAACTATGTGACTTTTACGCTCAGTTCCTGAATACCTTGTCCTATGCAGTTTTACCTAGGACCGAACTTTTTAATCCATACATTCATGTTAACTGATTTATCTGGCATTTTGACATCAATCATCTGTTTAAAATATTGTTCTTTTCATGCTGCAGGAGGTGTTACAGTTAGCTAATTAGCGCCTTTACCATTTTGTGTGCCACAAAAGGAATATTTGAAACATCTAATGCTTATTTTGATTTGGTATGTTGTTGTGGACTGGTTCTATATAAGTAAAATGAAATTGTAAGATCTAATTGATCTTTTTTTTTTTTAAATGTTCAATTAGGGAAAACTAAATCCTTTCCCCTATGGAAATCCCGTAATATTGGACTGTGTCAGGGTGCAGATGGAAAAGGGGTTTATTGAGTTCACAATTTTCTATTAAGTTAAGAAATAATGTATGCTTTTAAAAACTGTATCTGATATTTAAACAATTGTCCTTTTATTAATTCTACAGAATCTCAGGTGTAAATGTTGGTGTTTGGGAATATAAAACTATCTCTTCAGCTCTTTGCATGCCACACTCTGTGTTAACTGAACTGCACATAGTGAATAGTACTTTTGGCAGTAGGGCGGATAAATGTGCAGAAACCTTGGCTGATGGACTGAAAAATTCTCAGTGTAAACTAGAAGCTCTAAGGTTAGTAAAATTATCATATTTATATGATTGTTTTGTAACATTTTGTACTGAGTTCTTTTGATTTTGTGTCCTTTGGTCTTGCAGTCTTTCTGGCAAAGGGCTTGCAGAAAGAGAGATGGAAGATTTTGCATCAGCCATAAAATCAGTCATCTCAAATCTAAGAGAACTAGAGTTGAGTGGTGACATACTTGAGGACTCATTGTTCTCTGTACTGTCTGTTGGTCTAGGCTGCCCTAAACTTGAGAAGCTCAGGTCAGTTTAAGATATCGTGGTATGATGTGTTGCTTTTTGAAATCTTTTAGCCTACTTTACTTTGTCAGACAGGTTCTAGTTAAAGGAAGTCTTGATTCAACAGGTCCGGAAGTAACCAGGCCTGGGTGTAGATAGTGAAATTGAATTGAGCCTTCTAAAAATACCCAGTGGTCAGAACTAGAGCTTCTTCTTCCCTGTAGCTAAAGGAGAAGATTGTGGATCACCAAGTTTTCTGGGGATGAATAAATTTTGTGTTCATGTAAAGTGCTTTGGCTCAGAATGGGAGCACTAATCTGCAGTAGTGGGTCCTGTTTGGCAGAGGAGAAACAGCCTTTGCTGATTTAAGTGGATACATGTGAGGTGACACCATACAGTAACTCTAATTGTAAACAGTGTTTAAAAGATTAACAATTAGTCAAAATCTTCTATGTAAAAGTGTCTCCCCCCACAGTCACTAAAATTCACAACTTAGTGTCTTGTTTTCTTAGATTAGAAGGACATTTGCTAAAACTTGGATAGTATAATCTATGTTTATATCTAATCTAATGTTTTTTATCCTCTGTGCCAAAAGAATGAACCGACATTATAGGACTGCGGAAATCTGCAAAATGCTGGTGACAGCATTCACATCCAAACCTTTTTACCTGAGAGAACTGGAACTAAACTACACCCAGTTTAAAGACTCGGAAATGAAGATCCTCTCAGATGGACTGAAGAACAAAAACTGTAGACTGGAGGTACTGAGGTAAAGCACTGCATCAAAAAAACATTTGAAGCAGGATTTAGATACTTGAGAATTTTTACTTTTGAGTTTAAAATAGCAAAAAATTGTATGTATATATATATAGTGTGTGTGTGTGTATATGTACATATCTATCTATCTATCTATCTATCTATCTATCTATCTATCTATCTATCTATCTATCTATCTATCTATCTATCTATCTATCTATCTATCTATCTATGTATGTGTGTGTGTATATATATATATATATATATATAGCGTTTTAGGTGATCTATTCAGGCAGTTCCTGGTTTTAGTTAGCAAGGTAGCCGACTCCTGAGGAGTCAGCTGGATGGTAAGAACAAGATCCGGGCTATCCAGACCTACAACCTGCCCATGATCAGGTACCCTGCTGGGATAATAAGCTAGCCAATGGAGGAGATAGAAGCCATCGACATCAAGACAAGGAAGCTCTTCCCCATGGACGGTTTCACCTCAAGTCTAGCACCTGGAGGCTGTATGCTACACGGAAGGAAGGAGGCCGGGGACTGGTGAGTGTCAGCACCACAGTCCAGGATGAGACAACGAACATCCATTACTACATCAGGAAGATGGCCCTGACCAGTCACGCATGCTCAGTGAATACCTCAGGCAGCAGAAACCCAAGAAAGAGGAGGAAAAAGAGGAACTATCATGGAAGGACAGGCCCATGCACAATATGTACCACCGGCAGATAGAGGAGATGGCTGATATCCAGAAATCCTACCAGTGGCTGGACAAAGTTGTACTGAAAGACTGCACGGCCATATTCTCTTAATATCATATAGCTATTTCTAGAGGCAAGAATTTTTATACTAGATTCTGTTTTAAATCAGGTTGTGATCTTAAAGTCAATAACACTGATTTTAACGTAATTACAACAATTGTAATGTCTTTTAAATCTTAAACTACCTTTTCCCCAGTAAGGGTTATGGTGAAATTTAAGTTGTCCTTCGAAAGAAGCGTACTTATAGTTACACTCTGGTGAACTGTAATCGTGTTAGGTGATCTGTTCAGGCAGTTCCTGGTTTTAGTTAGCAAGGTAGCCGACTTTGTGTAACTTAGGCTAACGCGTTACGGCGAGCCTTTTCAGTGTCCGTCTAGCTTTAACTTGTTAGCAGGCCACAAACCGTATTAGTGTCTCACTAGCATTAGCTTGTTAGTCAACCTCAGGGTTCGGTTAGCATTAAGTTGCTAACGATATTGGCTAGCAGAATGCAGCTAACATATCACAATGACCTGACTCCCGCTACGACTAGCTTGGATTTAATCCCCACTGCTAGCTCTGACTACGAACAGGCTAATGTGTTGCGATGAGCCTGGTGTAGCCTGGTCTCACCCCCTTTCCGCTAACTATGTCTACGGCTCCTACCCCCGCCAAGGGGTCAGAACCAAAGGCCAAAGAGGCTGCATCCCTCATACAATGTGTATTATCTGTATGGGTGCCAAGCATGCTCAGGCTTCACTGGTGGACCCTCAGGGATGCCCCCATTGTGCGTTTATGCCAGAGAAAGTCCTGGAAAGGAGGCTGAGAGTAGCAGCAATGAACATTTTGGACCCCCACCTGTCGGCTGCTATTGCTACGAGTGACATCCGTCATCGGCGAGCCTCCATGAGCTGGGCGGACATGATGAAAGAATAGTCCCTGCTCATGCCCCCATTGTTCGAGGACTTCCTTGATCAAAACGTGGGCGAGTCGGGTGGCGAGGACGGAGAGGGTGATGCCAACTTCGACCTACTCAACCTAGAGGACATGTATGATAAAGAGGAGCATGACTCCACCTACCCTCCCCAGCAGTCCAGGTCACTGAATGGGGCAGAATTTGCACCCCCGGCGTACAGCAATTTATACAAGGTCTGCAAATGGGCTGCTAGGTATCCCATGGCCAGCCGCCCAGGATATCGAAGGGGCAGGACACAACCTGCATGATGGCAAGAGGCTCCCACCAGCCTCAGTCAGAAATTCTAGAAGACATGGGCTGTCAGCTGGATTCGGGTTCCCTAAATCCAGCCCTCTGGGATGAAATCTGCATGGTTAATGATCTCATCCTTCGCTCCTCCAGGAGAGCAGTCCAAGGTTGTGGGCGTGTAATGGGCCTTGCAGTCTCGGGTGAGAGAGACATGTGTCTAAACCTGTCAGGCTTAGATGATGCTCAGAAGGCTGAGGTCATGGATGCAGCCTATGACCCGACCAAGGGTCTCTTTGGCCCTACCCTGGAGAAAATAAGAGAGACAAGCACCCACAGAAAGCAGGAGGGAAAAGCATTCAATCTCTGCTTGCCCAGAACCCCTAACCCACAACCTCAGCAGGTGCCAAGAGCTGCTTTGCGGCAGCAGCAGTAGCTGTGAGAGGGAGACAGAGTGGGGCCAGAATAGAGAGAGGAGAAGGGAGGCCCTCAATCCGCTTGCTCACCAGGTCAAAGTTGAGAATCCAAGACCTTGGGGCAAGCATTCTGGAAAGAAAATAAAAACAAAAGAAAATCACTGCCATTTCTCCTTGTCCCCAGCTGGGGGAGCTTACGCTCTTTGTGAGGGGGACAGCCCCAACTCCTTCCAGGAGACAAAGGTGACGTCGTCTTTCAGTGGAGGAAAGTTGTGCAGTTTCAACACTGTCTCCGCCTCCTTGGCCTCATAGTCTCGGTGATATCGTGGTACATTTGGAGCTGCTCATGATGAGGGATTTTCAGCAGTGAATTGCCTCTCTGCGGCTCTGCCCTCACCCACATCTCGGTCACAGTGTAAAAATAACACAGTCCTGTATTGCGGCTCTCGGCCATGGAGGAGCCTGACAGCTCTCGCTGCGGGGGTACCTCTGGGGGCAGTATCATCCAGGGGGACTCTGACCATAGACTGTCCCTGTCAGGTTGGGGTGCAACTATGATGGGCAGAGCAGTGAATGGCGTTTGGTCGCGGCGACTGGCTCTGAATCACATAAATCTGCTGGAGCGCAGCGCAGTGCTCTTAGCTTTACAGCATTTTCTGTCATATCTCCGGTGGCAACAATGCCGGAGAGATTGTCGAAAGGAAAGGTCAGAGAAGTTCCGTAGTGTGGAGGTATTTCGGCTATTTGAAATCTGACAAAAAACAGAGTAATGTGCACTGTAAATTGTGCCGAAAGCATGTTCCCACAAAGTCTGGAAATACAACAAACCTTTTTTATCACCTGAAGCAGTGCCACCCACTAGAGCACGCTCAATCTCTGACTGAAAGCGCTAATTCGTCATCGAAAACAACCAGGGGAATCCCTGTGAAGCATATGGCAAAGGGGTGTCTTACCATATGAGAAAAAAGCTAAGAGACATAGCAACATAACGAGTGCCATAGCTTACTGTCTTGCTAAAGACATGCTACCAATAAACAAAACACAAAAATGAAGGATTCAAGCAGCTAATTAAGGTAATGGATCCTCGTTACCAACTCCCTGGACATAAACATTTCTCTCAGACAGCGCTTCCAAAGCAATATTATATAAGTTAGTCAATTTTGTCTCTTCTTCTGTAAAATAAACTAAGATTTATTTTTAGAATTAATATTTTGTTTCTAAGTGGAACTGACAATTTAGTAGTCTGTTTTGTTTATTCTATTTTGAAACTGAAATGCTTTAGCGGCTACCTTTTGTGTAGTTTGTAATATTTGCCTTTATTTTGCCTAAACTGAAGCCTCATTTTAAGTACATCTGCCCTGTTGAACTTATTATGGGAAATAAATATTTAAATCAAAACAAGCTGCTGATTATTTCACATTTTACTTGTGAGCAACAGCACATTTAAATCTTACATATATAGTTATTTGGCTTATATCGTGATATATATCATTATCGCCTGAAATGAAAAAAGCATATCGTGATATGAAAAAATCTTATATCGCCCAGCTCTATGCTCAGGCCATGACAGGAAGTGAAAATGTGCCCTGATCATTTAACACACATCTGCTGTTCGATTTTTGTAGGCTGTCATTTTGTAAAATGACGGGAGATGGAGGCTATTCTTTGGTCTTGGCTCTAAACTCAGACCACTGCAGCCTCAAAGATCTGGACCTCAGCTTCAATAACCTCACCAAAGAAGTTGTGAAACTGCTGACTGAAAAACAGAAGGATTTGTGCTGCAGTCTGGAAAATCTCAAGTATGAAAAAAAACTGTTCTGTTTAGAACAGTTTTATATTTTTATAACACTTTATACTGATTTCTGATTCACTTTTATTGTTTTTCATAATCAACAATGTTTGTTTGTCCATCAGTGTGGACCACAATGAAGAATGTTGGGTTGATCTGAAGCTACTGAGACAGTGTAAGAAAATATTTTTTCTTCATGATATTCTACATCTGTGATGTGATTGGAGAAGAATGCGCCCATGCATGCATGCACGTTCATGCACACGTAAATGCGCATGCACACGCACCGTCCAGAACCGTCTCCTCCTGGCGTGTGTTTTAATTAATTTAATTTAATTTTCAGTGTAAATTTTTACAAGCAGGAATGACTTTTTATAGATGGAGGAATAGGGATGGGTACCGGTATCATGGCACCGGTTCTGACATAAACGGTAGTAACCAGACCGAAAAGCAGCGCACATTTCGGTGCTTTATTTCGGTGCTTTTTTTTCCTGAGCTGTGATACACTTTAGATTCTAGCCAATCATTTTACGTTTCCGAGGATAGTAGGCGGGCCCAGGTACGTACGTTCTTTTAGACCAGAGCTACAGATTAAAAATTCCCAAGGCGAAGCGGTCAAAAGTCTGGCTGTACTTCACAGCAAAAGATGCAAACTCAGCAGCATGCAACAAGTGCTTTAAGGTGATACTGTGATACTGTCAAAGGAGGTAACACCTCAAATCCGATGAAACACCTGGCGACGCATAGCGTTTTTTTTTAAAAGCCGAGAAATGCGCCGTATTTGATAGCTTGCTGCGAGACCTCACACCGTGCACATCTACTGCGGGTGTGGTGCCTGTTATCGGACCCGGAGTTAGCAACATCACCCAAAAACACGAAGAGGAGAGTCCTGGCCCCTAGCCCTGCCAGTGTAGCAGAAATGATGACGGATGATGATGGCAGCAGCAGCCGTTCTTCTCTGCGTGAGTCGCTTAATGTTGTTCGCGTGTAATTTACGTTGAGTAGGCTAACCACGTTATTACATTAATGCATGTAAGGTGAACTAGCAAACACCGTCATAGTTACATGCGGCTGTCTTCTTGTTTGATGGCAGGTACTCCCTTCACCCTGGCCAAAAAGGCTAAAATGACCAAAGAAAAAGTGGAAAACAGTTAAACATGAGAGGTTTTTGGACAAAGTTTGTTTTTTCCATTGTTTAAGCACTGCTTCCAGCCAAGAGTGATACCATATATGCCCCATAGCTGCAGAAAAGGCTAACATTGTTATCTTTTTACAAAAAAACAGCTGAACATGAGAGGTTTTTGGACCAATTTTTTGTTCTCCATTCTTTAAGCACCGGTTTGAGCACCGTTTAAGCACTGGCACCATTTCAAAAGTACCGGTTTGGCGATACCCATCCCTATGGAGGAACCAATTATTTAATGTCGCTTTATTCTAACACTATGGAGGAGCCTTATAGGAAGACCTATTTGCTTTTTAGTCAGCGATCTGAATGGAGAATAAAGCCTTATGTGGAGTGGAAGACCTATTTGGTTTTGTTAGAAGCAATCTTACTGTATTTGGGGTTTGTTTGTGCGACTATTTTTATTTGTTTTAACAGCAGGGTGTTTTCCTCAAGTGTCCTCTGTGGTTGTTTATTTCACCTGTTTTGCTTTGAGAGCTTTTATTGCCCTTTGCCTGTCATGTGTAGTCTTTATGTCTGAGAAAACGCAGTCTAAACCTTCAGTATGTCCTTTCATCAAAAGCATTTGTTTCCTGAGAAGCCGGACACCTATGCACGTGTTCGTGTGTGCCCTCAACTGCCCCCACCCAGCTGTCACGTTTACTTGTCCGTGTAAAACCAAGTGTTTTTGGGATCTAAATTTCAAAATGTAAGACAAATACAGTATACTGACTTTGATGCCATCTTTAAAACGTAGATGTGTAATTAACAGGCAATATATTATTTAATTTTGTTTTATCAAGCGTGGCAAGTATTTCAGATTTCAGTGTGAATTAATACAAACAGAAATTACTTTTATAGACGCAGAATCAAATTATTTAATGTTGTTTTTTTAGACTCTGCTCTGAAAGGTAAATTTGATTTGTTTTTAACTTAGAGAAACATAGTGTGAATCTTTCTTCTCTTAAAAAAGCTTTTTCACAGGTTTAAACTGTGTGGTCTGTCTTTCTGGGAAAACGCAGGACAACTTGTGAAATGAGAGCATGCACTACCCTCCAGAACTCTCAGTTTTGCCCGTCCGTTGTTAGTGAAACGTAATATTTTATGGATCTAAATGTTCAGAGAAAATAGCGATGTACTCAACTATGTGTCTCTTTAGATTGTAGATGCTTATTCTAGGCTACTTTATTTATCTCCCACTGAATCTGCTTGTGATATGCTATGTATAAAGGTTCTGAACTTTTCCAAAATGGCGTAGAGCAGTCAATTTTCCCTCCTGTGGCTATGAGCAGTGTGGCTGGTGGAAGTTTTTAGTTTATTTGTGCAACTGAACGTGATTGTGGAAAATTAGTGTACCCCTTGATTTGAGTTTCATGTTGGATCCCTTTCTTCGATTGGCAATTCTCTTGGAGAAATGAAGACACAGATTAGGGCTTACAAGTTTTGTTCTGCCCCTGGGGTGAGTGAGAATTTGTGCAGCAGATCCCAGCGTGGAAGCTGATGGTCCAGAGTGAGGGACCAAGCAGCCAAGGCAGGACAGGTAAAAATGTCTTCAAAATGAGTTTTCTTTATTTTAACCCTCAAAAAAAAGTTCAGAAAGACAGTTCAAAAATATAATTAGCAGGCCCACAAAAGAGGTCAACTAAATATAACTCTACAAAAAGTAATTTCCAGAAACTTAACCAAACAAAGTGAACCCAACTTAACTCACAAACTGACCTAATCACAAACACAGGAGGGTAGTTTTTATAGTGGTTTGGCCAAACCATTTACACACAACAGGTGAAAACAAAAACAAACACCTAACCATACTAACTAAGCACAGAATAACATAAGTAAACCTAAAACATCCCTGTTTCTGATAAGCACTTGGTTGTTCCTGTTGAGTAGGCATTTTGTTTTCAAAGGCCTTAGCCACACCTTTTGCCCAGACAGGAAACAGCCACCTCTGCAAACCAGGTAAAGCAAAGAAAGAAACCTAATTAATATAACAGAAAACATTTTTAGAAAAACCACACAATGCTATTATGTGCGCGCCTCATAATATCAGTATTAGGTTTAAGCAAAAACATTAATGAATTATATTAGTGAAGCAACTGCAAATCAAACTAATGAAGTGAATGGGCATTGCATATGCAAAAGAGAATTACAACAATCCAATGTGTTCCTCTGCTCCAAGACACCTGCGGTCCTTGATGAGCATGTCTGTTATAGCCTGCCCTTCATAAATATCTGCCTGTTAGATCTGATTTCTCAAACCTTGTTTAAAATGTGAGTTACTTGTTGTCCAATGCAATGTCGCTGATTTAAAAATGTATACATATTTTCAAGGTTTTAGCTGGATGTCAAACATATGAAAGAATCTCAAGCAAAGCGTGCACCAGTGCACCCTAATGTAGTCCATTGAACTGTATGTTAATAAGTACATTAAGTGTACCTCTAACTCTGAAAAGAGTCTGTATCCATAATTTGTGGATCTACTAATTTGTTGTCAATGACACCTTTGTTTTCATGATAAGTTTTACAGATGTTTTACAGATAAAAAAATCCTCGCAAAAGCTAAACAGGTGGTTTTGCTTTTTTACAGCTATCATTTATATTCTTCTGATTTGCATGTGTTTTAGTGTAAATGCATATTTTTGGATGTCCTGAGATATCTTTCAAATCAGGATTTCAGTATATACGCATCTTGAAAAAGCATCCTGTTGTGGGCCTCAGTGCATACAGTTGAGTCTATAATTTGTCTGAAAAAGACAAAGTTTTTGCAGATTTGCCTTTGTACACCATCACGGTGTATTTTTGATTGATTGATTGATTGGTAATTTATTTCAACATGTGAACAATATACAAGTACATTTAGAAAAGAAAATAAGAGAGACAAAAAATACTACACAAATTACATACAAAAAAACATTCTGATTAATTTACATGTTGAAAGGGAGTGGGAAGAAGTATACACTTATTTAATCCCACCCCTTTGCCATAAATTATCAGTTAATATTTAGTCAGCTTCCTTACTGATATAATTTGTAATAAAAATAGTGAACAGATTTCTGATATACTATATACTAGAATATCACATCATGAGTTTTTTGTTTGTTTGTTTGTTTTTAAATAGAGACATTCACTTAATTTAAATATTTTCCTTTTCTTTATAGTTTTTGAAGAATTGCCACATGTCTGAAGTTCAGACTTTAGTTAAAGAATTTTTAGAAAAAAATATTTTTAATGAACAATGAAGTAGACAGTTTTCTAGTCCCCCAGTTTTAAGAGTCTCATTGGACAATTACCAGAAAAGCCATGGTTTTTCACCATAACGAAAGTTATGAGGCCCAAAAAGATTTCAGTGCAAGTGAAAGAGGCCACCATAAAAAATAAAATAAAATAAACATATTAAAACTTTAGGAATATCCAAATTAGACAAATTGATTCATACTTTAAAAGAAATAAATGAACTAGCCAGCTAAGCAACACCAAAATGCTTGAAAGACCACAGAAGACAATTAAAGTGGATGTCATGGCCAGCGGGAGCTGACTGTGTGTTGCGTGAATGATGAACCCAAAACCAGACAACAATGGATGTGGAAATCAACTTGGATTAACAGAAAGCGAGCCTATATTTGTGGCTGATTACAGGGATACACAAAGCAAGGAAAAGTGAATGGGGAAAAAACTAAACTAAAGCCTAAACTGGAAGAAACTATGACTGACTATGAAACTGTGAAATGAACACGATTCTGCACTGGTGTATGTGAGAAACTGTGAATAACGGAACAGAAACATGAACATAATCTGAGCAGAACCGTGAACGGTTTAATTCTGACGTGATGTGGAGGGTAAATACACAGACGACCTGAGGATGACTGAACGGAAACACACAGGCTAAATGCACACAAGGGGCGATCAGGGGAAGTGGAAACACATGAGGAGATAGCTGACCCAATAAATCATAATGACACCACAGGGGATGTGAAACTAAGCACATAGAACATAGAAACAAGACCTTCATAATAACCAGGAAACATGACGGTACGCAGACATGACACAATGTTGACAGCATGAACCACACTGACATGAAACATGACAAGTAAGACACACTAACCAAAAAGGGAGACTTAACACAGGAGGTGATGACACAACAAATTTTAAATAAACAAGGAGCTATAACTAGGCAACCTAGGACCTTCTGACTGGATGGACTTAACCAAAAACAATGAATAACAAAATACAAGGTAACTCAAATCCAACAGCCACAACAAGAACTTAACATACCTTCAATATACCTAAGAAATCACAAAAATATAACAATAACTCACAATGCTCAGTCACAGACCCAGCACCTGACAGTGGATGATGACAGAATTATTTCCTTAGTTAAGAAAACCAACTTCACTTGACTTGGCTGAGTTGACTTGAATTGGCTGAAAGTCTTTAGACATCATTTGAGTGTGACAAAAACACAACACTATAATGAAGGGCATTGAGGGGAAGCTGCTTGGCCTACAGCTCTTTGTCAGACACCACAGTGTTTTTTTCCGTGTAGCCATTTCTCTTTTTGTCAGGCTTCTAAAAATTATATATAGAAGGGCCTAGTACCAGGTATTACCGCCAAATTGCAAACTCTAAAAGCAGAGTCAAGTCGTCATGGGCCAAGCCAACTAGGTACCAGTGGCAGAGAGTCGTAATGTAATTCTACAATCAAGAGATGCCTTCATAAATGGAAATACAGGGTTTACAACAAAGTGCAACCAATGGTTACACTCAATAACAGGAAAGTCAAATTAGACATTGCCAGAAAACAATGCACTATGCTTTTCAGATTATAGATGCAAAACTGAGCAAATGAGCAGCAACTTAAGGTGGCTACAGTAAAAGCCTGGCAGGGCATCTCAAAAGTGTAAGCACAGCATTTGGTGATGTCTGTGGCTTGTAGACTTTAGGTTTCAACTGACTGCAGAGAATTTTCATCCTAAAATGATTAAAAAAAATTCTTCCATTTAAAATGATCAGAATCATCAGAATCAGAATCAGAATACTTTATTAATCCTGAGGGAAATTAGGGTTACAGCAGGCAGCACGCTAATGGCGCATGCGCACTTACAAAGGAACCTTCTGACCAACTTTACACAAACATCACATTGGGCAGACATGTCAGAAAGGTAGGCTGATAGGAGAAAACAACGAAAATACACTACATGAGGTAAGAGGAGGAGAAAAAAAACTCCACTCAGACTGAGCTCCTAGTGGGAGAACAGTTTGATAACAGAAAAAACACCTCAGCACAAAAGCACATGACTATCAATACACCATAGAAACACAAGACAAGCAACAGGGGCGGGTAAAGGGTAAGAGAGAGCCGGTGTAGACAGCGCATCCGGTCCTGCAGCATATCTGCGCTGGTCCAGTTGACTGCCATCTTCCCCGGTAGGGCACAAGCATCGGAGGCGTTGGAAAGGGAGGGGGGATGAGTGAGTGCTTATCAGTGTAAGTGTATGTGTGTGCGTGTCCATAGTTCAGCTGAGACAGTGTCCTTCGGCCTATCAGGCTAAGTAAACAGTCCTCCAGCCAATCCAGGTGTCCTTGCATGGGGCGGGAAGAATAGCCGTAACACAGTCGTTATCAGGGAGTGATTATTCGGCTCCAGCCTTGGGCCTGCAGCTGGCGCCTTTATGGGGGTCCGCAATCTCGATATTGATTTTGTAAATTTCCATGCGAGCAGCCAGGAGAATTTTCAGGCTGCCCTAACACTCCGACACTGGCCTCTCGATCTCCCGTTGGAGAGCCGCGAGCCTCCCCATGATGGTATCAAACTTCTGTTCCATGGTGTTGTCATTCTTTTGATTCTGAGACCTCACAGCTGCAGTGATCCGTTCCGCGATGTCTTCCAACTGTCGCTCATGGGTCCCATTTTGAGCAGGCCTCTCTCTGATGTATCCCCCCATACGCTCAATGTTGTTGCTTTGAGCCTTCACAGCCGATGCAAGCGTCTCCAAGGTGTTGACCATATTACGTTCGTTGTGAGAGGTCGCGCCTCGTCCCATCGCTTCGATTCCAGCGGGCAGCCTTGGGGGGGTTTGAACAGCCGGTTCCGCCCTCTTATTTCTCCGATTATGTCAGGCTGTCTAATTCATTTTGAGCTTCTGAAACTGGAAGACTGTATAAAAATGGCTGTAATTTCTAAACAGTAAATGCAAATGTTTACCAAAACCTTTTTGAATTATCTACCTGATTAAGTTTAATAGTTGCTTCTAGTTTTGTTCTGATCTGAACAAGTGTGTAATTGGTAGTAATTCTTAAAGTTGTGGCCCCAATACCATAATTTTGACTTTATTTTGTAGCTCGCCGCTTATTTCACATCCTGAATATTTAGAGATAAGCCTCATAATAACTCAGTAATTATGATGAAACAGAACAGAGCAGAACTTAGCTAATATAAACTCAGACAGAAACCACACTGACATGATAATGCTGTTACAAATGATTCACTGTTTTTCCTGCACTGATTACAGATGCCTGTGACCTGACACTTGACCCAAACACAGCATCTGTGAGCATTCGTTTAACCGAGGAGAACAGAAAGGCAGAGGCTGTTCCAGAGAACCAACCATATCCTGATCATCCGGAAAGATTTCATGAAGATCAGGTTCTGTGTGAAGAAGGTCTGACAGGTCGCCATTATTGGGAGGTTGAGTATTTTTCTGCAGATATTGCAGTGGCATATAAAAGTATCAACAGGATGCCTGAGTTTTCCTCTTATTCTTCTTCTGACTATGGTTTTGGTGACAATGAAAAGTCTTGGTGCTTTAAAAATCCGGACAATTTTGCTCATAACAAATCATTTGTAAACTTTATTAGAAGTAGAAACTCCGCTGGTGTCATGGGAGTATATCTGGACTGGCCAGCAGGCATTTTGTCCTTTTTTGAAATCTCTCCTGATACAGTTACCCATTTGTACACCGTGCACACAACATTTACTGAACCACTCCACCCTGGTTTTGCTGTTTATTTTAATGGATCAGTTTCCCTCTGTAAAATAAAGTAATTAGACAACTTGGATGAAAGGAAAGAAAAATTATTTTAAGCACCAAAGATTGCACACAACATCCTTATAAAAATATATTTAGTTGTCCTAGACTTCAAAACAGTTTTGAACAGTCCCATATCTCATGCATTACATTTTCAAAAAAAAGACGTGTTGCATTTGTGGCAGTAAGTATTGTCAGCACTGACTTAAGTGTAGTGCTTTACACTTATATGTGTGTAGGTGTGCATGTGTATGGGCTTCCTGTGTTTCCGAAAAATGTAAAAATGCTGTTTCGTATACCTCAATTTTTTATGTGTTCATTCGATTGATATACTACTTTACTGTACTTTACATTTCTGCACCTTTAGCTTCTGAACTTTATTAAACTGTAAAATTAAATAGTTTCATTTTTTCTTTTGTAACATTTGAAAGGTCCTGTATGAATGCATTTATGATTCCAGTATTCATGCACTTTATACTCACCTCATACATGATTGCAGTGCCCCTTGTTTTAACTAAAAAACAGCAGCTATCATAGAAAAAATAACAGTTTTATTCCATGTCAAATAATGAAGTTATTAGTGCACTTTTTGCTCAAATTTGCACAAAATGTTATGGTATGTTATTGCTTTCTAGATGGTACTCTAACTATAAGTCAGAAAATAATTTTGTTAACTATGTCCTTTTGTTTTAAGACCTGAGTCAGTCCTTCTCAAATCATCAAATTTTATTTTAAATCATCTGCAATTTGCAAAAAATTATAGTTATATAATCAAAAAATTATAATTATTATAATAAATTATAAAAATAAATGTGTTCTGTGCAATTTATATTAGCATGTACTCAAGTATGTGACTTTGTTGGATTGTTTGAATTTTCTTAAATATTTTAACTTGTCAAAAGTGGGTGGATGGACTGTTTTTCCAAAACAAACAAACAAACCATTTGATAAATGGAACTCAAATTTCACAGTTATCATTACATTTGTCCAAATTTGTTCTATGAAATTTCTTATCCAAACTGAGGATGGTGAAGCAGAGAAACATTATTGATTTGACATGTGATTTCATTGTTTTTGATCGAGAGAGAGAGAGAGATTGATTTTTGAGTTGTGAGAGATTTGTGACGTTTAGTGTGGAGTGTATAGTTAGTGTGTTGTGTAGTTGTTGTTTTGTTTTGTCTGTCAGTGCGGGCACTAGTGAATGTCACAAAGGCAGATCGCAGGTGGAAAACAGGACGAGTGATACAACTCCTGCTATCAGGTCTGCAGGTTTTATACCTGTGCTGTTCTCCTGTCTTGTGGCAGATAAACATTTTTTTTCACTGGCACAAATAATTTGTTGGGCACCTTACTGTGAAACCTGATCGTTCTCTAATTTTTCTTTTAGTATTAGGTTTAAATGGTTGTACTAAAAAAAACACCGGATGCATTGTCTGCATTTTTAGATAAATAATTGTATATATTTGTTTACAAATTTGTGCATAGGTTTTCTTACATTTACAATTTCTATATGCATTTCATGGTTATGAAGATAATTAACTAAACATACCTGTGCTTTTTACAGTAAAAACAAATATACCTACTATAACTATATGTTTTGTTTTTATGTGATTTCAGATGAATTGTGTTAATACAGATGAAAAAAATAACTGTAGCTTCAGACATGTGAGTAAATAATGTGATGTAAATAATGAAAATAAAGGTGAACTACAAAGGTAATATCAAAAGTCTTCAAAAATGGCCAATTATATTTTGGACCCAGAGGGTTAAGAAATCATGAAAATTTGTTGGGTTAATTGTGACCACACGCTTGTATTTGTCACAATAGCTAGCTTACGCAATAGCTAGTTGTTATAACATGCTGTGTATAAAGGAGTTGGAGTGTAGTAAAGGGAGTTATTAGAACCGCACTGAACACCTGCTTCAAGCATCAACAATACTGTGCGTGTATGTATGTGTATAACCAGGGGGATCCAGTGGCGGTGCACACTAGAGTGATGAGCCTCCTAAGACCACTTTAAATTTTTATTTTTATATCTTCTAAAAAACTGGACTTGTTATTTCTAACTGAGACCTGGCAGCGGGACTTGGACTATTCGCCCCTCATTGAACTGTGCCCGAACGGCTATTCCGTCATCAGCCAGCCTCGGGGATCTGGTCGTGGAGGAGGTCTCGATGTGGCATTTCAGGGCCGTTTCTCCTGCCACTCAGTGAAAGTTGGACACTTTCTTTCGTTTGAACTACAGCTGATTAAAATCGGACGTAAGGATCCTTTTTATTGTGCTGTGGTGTATCGTCCACCTGGCCCAAATAGCTTGTTTTTATCGGAGTTTAGCGACTTCCTGTCCTCTACTATGAGATTGTCCAGACTGCTTTTAGTTGGGGATTTTAACCTACATGTTGATGATGACTCCGACCTCTTTGCCAGAGGTTTTATCAACATTATGATTTTTTTTTCATTTTACCCAGCATGTGTCAGGCCCCACACATAACAAAGGACACACACTGGACCTTGTTTGGACCTTGTTTGGGTTTGAATATTGATTCTATTTGTTCTGAGGACATTTTTATCTCTGATCATCGCTGTATTCTTTTTAACATGTCTTCTCACAAGCCTTTGTCTCCTGTTCACCGGACAATTATCTCACGCATCATAAGATGCGTTGAGAGAGTTGAGGGGACTGATAAGGAATGGGAAGGACAGCTACAGGCAGAAGATGGAGAACCAGCTTCAGCAAAACAACGTTGGTGAAGTCTGGAGAGGCCTCAGAACCATCTCAGGCCACAAACAGCAGAACTCTCTGCCTGGGAGGGATGTGAGGTGGGCAAATGAACTGAATCATTTCTTCAACAGATTTGATTCAACCATGAGACAGTCTACAACATCGGCTGCAGACTCACCCACCCCCACTGCTGCTGTTCCACCTCTGACACCTCAGACACTTCACACCTCCTCTATTCACCCTGCTCACTCCTCCCCACCCCCAACAACAGCATCCAATACACACTCAACACAAGGCTCCAGCCTGTCTCTCTCAACCACCCAGGTTAGGAGGGAACTGAGGAGGATTAATGGCAAGAAGGCAGCGGGCCCAGATGGCATCAGCTCGAGGGTCGTCAGGTCCTGCGCGGACCAACTGTGTGGGGTGATGGAGCACCTCTTCAACCTGAGCCTGAGGTTGGGAAGAGTCCCACAGCTCTGGAAAACCTCCTGTGTTGTACCAGTGCCAAAGACTTCACGCCCCAAGGACCTCAACAGCTACAGGCCGGTGGCTCTGACATCCCACCTGATGAAGACCCTGGAGCGGTTGGTCCTGGCTCAGCTTCGGCGCCTAACAAGCTCATCACTGGACCCACTTCAGTTTGCCTACCAGCCTGGCATTGGAGCGGATGATGCCGTCATTCACCTCCTACATCGTTCCCTCGCTCACCTGGAGACCGCTGGAAGCACTGTGAGAATCATGTTCTTTGATTTCTCCAGTGCCTTCAACACTATTCTTCCCTCGGTTCTGAAGGACAAGCTGGAGAACTCTGGAGTGGACCATCACCTCACTACCTGGATTTTGGACTACCTCACCGACCGACCACAGTATGTGAGGACTCAGGGCTGTGTGTCGGACAGGGTCGTCTGCAGTACGGGGGCCCCACAGGGAACGGTTCTGGCTCCGTTCCTCTTCACCATCTACACTGCAGACTTCTCCCACAATTCCACCCAGTGCTTCCTGCAGAAGTTCTCTGATGACTCTGCAATAGTCGGCCTCATCACTGATGGGGACGACAAGGAGTACAGAGGACTGACTCAAGACTTTGTGGACTGGTGCCAGCTGAACTACCTCCAGATCAACGCCAGTAAAACCAAGGAGCTGGTGGTAGACTTCCGCAGGCACAAGCATTCTCCACTGCAACCACTGAACATCCAGGGTATGGACATTGAGGCTGTGGACAGCTACAGGTACCTTGGTGTTCATCTGAACAACAGACTGGACTGGACTCATAACTCAGACGCCCTCTACAGGAAAGGGCAGAGCAGGTTGTACCTGCTGCGGAGACTCAGGTCGTTTGGGGTGGAGGGCCCACTCCTGAAGACCTTCTATGACTCTGTGGTGGCTTCTGCTATCTTTTATGGTGTGGTCTGCTGGGGCGGCAGCATCTCTGCTGGGGACAGGAAGAGACTGAACAGGGTGATCCGAAGGGCCAGCTCTGTTCTAGGATGCCCTCTGGACCCAGTGGAGGTGGTGAGTGACAGGAGAATGGCGGCTAAGCTGTCATCCCTGATGGACAACATCTCCCACCCCATGCAGCAGACTGTGACAGCACTGAGCAGCTCCTTCAGTGGGAGACTGCGGCACCCACGGTGTGGGACGGAGAGATTTCGCAGGTCTTTCCTCCCCACTGCTGTCAGACTCCACAACAAAGACTTTAACTGAACAAACACACACATCCACACATGTGCAATAACACTAAGTGCAATAATCTTTTCTGGCATCGTTGTATTTTTACTCAGTTGTATATAGCATTCGTATTCTATTTTTATCTTATTGTATATTTTTATTCTATTTTATTCTACTGTATATAGTATATTATTTTATTCTATTCTGTACAGCTGTGTACTGTATTTATTCTTATTGTATTGGTTTTTCCATGCAGTTAGTCCCCTGGCCACTAGAGGTTGCTTCTCTTTAAAAAATAGCTGGAGTCTGTTGGCTAAGACAGTCTGTCTTAGCCATGTTACGTCCCCCCCACCATGGTGGAGGCAAAGGTAGGAAGGAGACAGCAACACTGGACAACCACAATCAATGAAGGAGGAAGACCACAGAACAGTTAAGTATCAGGCAGGATTTATTGGTTGCTTGCCTGGATAGTCAAACTTAACAACAGAAAAGAAGTGGGGGAGGAGGACTGGGCGGTAGGGCTGCTCAATTAATCGAATTTTAATCATGATTACGATCTGGGCTTTCAACGATCATTAAAAATGACTGAGCCGATTATTAGCCCCTCCCTAATTTATCCGCGACACCTTAAAGGCCGGTCCGTGAAAATATTGTCGGGCATAAACCGGTCCGTGGCGCAAAAAAGGTTGGAGACCGCTGATTAAGAGGACCCGAGGGAAGCTCGGAAAGCTAAGCAGAAGTTATTTGGAGAGTGACTGCCGTTGGTTGAAAAGAGAGTTTAAAAAAAAAAAAAAAACTTCAGTGGTGTTGCACACTATTTTATATTATTTTTTTAAAGTCATTGTTAACCCTTTAAAGCCGGTCAGAGCAGCACGCTCCGTTTTGCGTAACTATTTTTAAATCCCTGTAGAACCTGAACCGTGTAAGCTAGCGCAATAATTTGTTTTGCATATGAAACCGGAGGAGTTGTACTTACATCTGATGCCATCAGCTTGTCCTCGGTCATGGTTTCGTTCCACATATAGCTTTGCAAAAATTGCATAAAAAGCGCTTGCAGGAACAAAAACATAATATTCCAGAAACACGCTTTGCCGTTCCTATCAGCTGTTCGTAACACTTCCCACAGTGAAATGATGCACATGCTGTTTTCTTTGCAAATTTGCATCATAGCATTGTTTTTTGTTTTTCCTGCAGTATATAAAAATTGCTGTATCTCCAAAATAAAACTATGAAGACACTCAAAATAAATTTCCTGTGGTGGGAAACTATTTTTTGCAACTTTATTGTATTTAAAGTTTTGAGGGATAAGCCTCTTAAATTTCTCCAAGTAGAAATATATGTAAACAAAACAAAAGCGATTTTCAATTTTTTTTGTAGTTTATTGCACTTTTTTGCAATTTATGTAATTACTATGGACTTAATGCATACATATTATTAAAATATGGGCTATAACAGTTGTATTGATGTATAGCAACTTGAAATGCTCCCACAAATGGCACTACAGCATGTAAAAAAAATAATATAAGCTCTGGTGGACTTGGTTCTATAGTAGGTCTTAAAGGGTTAAATAAATATCGTCAAATAATCGTGATCTCAATTTCAGTGAAAATAATCGTGATTATCATTTTTGCCATAATCGAGCAGCCCTACTGGGCGGTTGATCCAAATCAAAGAAATTAATAAAACAAAAAGAGGTCGATAGCTTCCAGGGCCTAACTAAAAGAAAAAGTGCAAAACAAAAGGCCTACCTAGCTACTCGAAAAAAAAGGTCAGTGAAAACATACAAGAGTGGCATCAACCGCATAACCTAGTGTGACTAACAGAGTAAAACCTACAACCAGTGTATAGGGTACCCCAGCTTACCTGTCCAGCCTCCCACCACACACAATATAAAGAAGCCTGTTCACGAATGTTTGTCAAAGCAGCCGCCAGCAGTCACCAGCTGGCCAGGGGCTGCTCATTTGTAGTAATCCTCGGCGTGTGATTGGCCAACTGGGCCCAGACCAGCCAACAGACACATGCCAATCAACTTCGAATTGGCCAATAGGTGGCGGCTTGACACCTTAAAAAATAAATAGAACACAAAAGCAAAGCCACATCTCTTGGCACATAACAGCCAACATTTGGTTTTATTACTACCTTGATTAAGATTCTCATTAAATAGCAACATGAGAAGCTACACTTGCACAAATTAAGTATTTGACACTTTAAATTTATAGGTTACAAAAGCTTTGTGAATGAGTGGATTATTATTATTTTGTACAAATAACATTTAAGACAAAAGGCCACACTGAAATCATGCACATTTTAGAAGCACAGCTGCAAAAATGGCTTTAATGTTTATTTCAATGGCACGTTACTCTTCACATATAAAATGCAAGGGACACTAATAAAGGTAAATTAAACATTTTAAAACTGGCAGTAGTCTACCGTGAATGGGTTTACCTTAACAAATTAATAACGTGTTTGCTATTACTATCTGAACATAGAAAAAATAACTCACCAAACCGGTGGTGTTACATTGTATCTGATTCTTTACACAATGTACAAAGCAAGAGAGGGAGAGAGAGAAAAAGAGAGCGCAAGAGATAGAGAGATAGAGAGAGTGAAAACGATCAAGTGAACAGAGAGAGATTCACCCAGCCAACTCTCATATTTACTGCAGCTACTACAGGACATCGAACACAAAGGTAAGATAAATATATTAACCACATATCACATTCACCCAATCAAATATCTTAGATGTCAATGATCATTAATTCTCTGAATGCTTCATTTTTTTTTCTTACTTTTACTTTTACAGACACCGGATGCGGTTGTAAAGCCACAGCACTAATGCGATAGAGCGTGGTAGCCTAGATCGCACTTAAACGCTTTGAGTCATTGAGCTGACACAGAAGAACAAACATGGGCAGCCAATGCTCTACGCACAGGAGGGGTCAAAGGCAAAACAACAAATCTGACCAAAAGAAAAAGGTTGTTTGCAGCACAGAGGAAAGTGGAGCAAATTCCTCCCTCCTAAGACGGCCGTCTGTGCAGGGGCTGGGGACTGCATTGAAGGAAGCAGAAGAGCATTTATCCAGACATGCAGAAGAAACATCTGGAAAAAACAACTGTAGTGAGTGCACATGACTGTGCTACTGTCCTACTGCTGAAGGTAACACCTTCAGGTGAGATTTCATTATTTTTCATTCATAAAAAAACTGTTTAGTCTTTTATTATCACACTGATTTTATTAAAAAAAAAAAACCCGAATATACAATCAGTGTAACAACATAAATATAAGATGCAACTCTTACCCTTTTCTTTTAAAACATAATATGGTTTACACATTAACCACTTACAGTAACTTTGTTTCTGTCCTTTGTCAGTCCTTGCTTCAGCAACAAAAATGGTGAGTTAAAGTTAATAATTTTAAGACAAACTCTGGTCATAAAATACCCATTAAAATGCAGTCTCTTACAATTAATTTGTGTTTTTTTAAAGAAGCTGACTGGGTGGACAGCAACAGGTCTAAGCTCATTCAAAGCGTCACTTTAGTGATGCCAATAGCAGATGAAATGAGACAGCAAAAAATGATCCATAAAGAGACCTACAACAAAATTGATGCTGCAACAACAAGCCAGGACAAGATGAGGGAACTCTACAACGCCCTGACTACTCAAGAAGTCAAATCTGCTTTCTTCAGAAGCCTCCAAGAAATTCAGCCGGAGACATGTGAAAGTATGTAAGGTGTTTGGGTGAAACATTTTCAACTGCCCTGTTATCTCTTTTGTTTTTCATTTAATGCATAAAATATAAGATAGCTATGACATGCAGATAATTCTGCAAAAGTTGTTGAGAAGGCTTTCTATACTTTGCCACGTTAAAGGATAATACATAACTAAAGGCTAGCTAGTAAGATTTTTGCATAAAATCTAAGCACATAAAATCTGTGGAAATATTTTCTGTGTTAAAAAAATGTTTTAGACTCAGATACTTTAGTGCATATTTGGAACCAAGCTCACTTTTTCAGATCCAAGTAAACTGATCTCAACAAGTAGATCACTGCATTTGGCTATAGGTGTGGTTGTAGCACAAAACGCACACCAGTACCTCCAACACACAGCTACAAGCTGCTCCGGGTCACTCAGCTTTCTGAAATGATTTCTCTGCTTTCTAAGATGTGGTCCCAACTCTGTTAACAAGAGCTCAAACAGCGACACCGAATATATGTATGATAGTGGTGTAATGAAAATTCAAGTGCTCGATCAAACCATGAATTTGCCCCTGCTACTGCCTTTTCAGAAAAAATGGATGAACCCAGAATTTCTTTGTTTTTTGTTTAGAAACAACAGGACGGACTTAATTAGTTTCACAGGTTCTCAGATGGCAAATCTTATGCAAAAACACGTGTTCGGTGTGTAATGGCCTGAACGCTGAACACGTGGATACACATTGTTGGGTGTAACGAGTTATAAAGTAATGCATTGCTGTAATTACTTTGGATTTTTCAGTAATGGAGTAAGTTAACGTGTTACTATACTAAATTCAGTAATTACACAACAGTTACAGTAGAGAGGAAAAAAAATCAGATGTTTATTTTCCTGCGTCCTTCCTGCGCTACAATCAGCTGATTTGTGTTTGTATGCGTGGGGAGGAAAATGCTGAAGAAGTATATCAATGCAGCTTTTGAGAAGTGGCGATATGGACATTACTAATTTGTATTGCCCAAAAGGACAAAAGTGCAACGGTAAAGTCGAAACTATAATTCGGACTAAAAAAATGCATAATTGGTAACACAACTTTGGTTCTTTACAAGGACAGCATGCTAACACCCAACTAGTCAAAAACCCAGAGTAATTTTAAACTGAATCCAACCCCAGCCCAGCACCCAAAGTCTGATCTTCAACAGGTAACAAAGGCAGTGATGAGCAGTCAGGCTTGAAGTGTCTAGAGAAATAGTGGCGATCAATTGGAATTGTCTATGGACTGAAAGTTGATTCTGTTCATCTGAACCAAGCGTTTTCAGCGGGAGAAACATTTCATCACCCGTAACTTCTTCAGTCTTCAGGTTTCCCTGACCTTGTAAACAGTACATTTGCATACAGTTGTGTAACTAACTAAGTCCTCTGGTTAGTAATTAAATAACATGCTGCATTACTTTAAAGAACTCAACACTGTACATATATACATATATAAATAGTTGAGTAATAGAGTCCACACAGACAACAAACAGACTTGTTGGAAGAAACAAGAAATTTAAAAAGAATCTAATGCTGGAACTAGACCAGGGATAATGATAGTTATAAGATTGTTCTTTTTCCTCTTCACCTACAGCAGAAGATGTCATCAAGGAGGTCATCAAAAAGAACAAAGAATATCTGAGGCAGAAGTGTCAGCGGCAGCGAGAAGGCACTGAAAAGACTACTATTGAGGAAAAATCATTGGATAAAATTTACACAGAGCTTCACATTATAAAAGGGGAGAGTGAACATGTCAATGAACAACATGAGATCTGGGAGATTGAAGATAAAGCAAGGAATCAAACTGTTGAGGGTACTAGAATCAACTGTAATGACATCTTTAAACATGAGCAAGACGACAAAGAAGTGAAAGCAATCAGGACTGTGATGACAAAGGGAATCGCTGGCATTGGAAAAACTGTCTCTGTGAAGAAGTTCATCCTTGACTGGGCAGATGGAAAAGCCAATCAGGACTTGGACTTCATCTTTATGTTTCCATTCAGGGAGCTAAATTTGGTCCAAGATGATCAGATTAGCTTTGAGAACCTTGTGAAAACATTCCATCCAGAACTTAAAACCATAGCAGTTGCGAAAGCTTTGGCTGATCGTGAAGTTTTGTTCATCTTTGATGGTCTCGATGAAAGTCAACTTCAGCTGAAATTCAAAACGACCACAATACTGGATGATGCTACGAAGGTGTCCTCAGTGGACACTCTGGTGACCAACCTTATCAGGAAACATCTTCTTCCCTCTGCACTTGTTTGGATTACCTCAAGACCAGGAGCAGTTCAACGCATTCCTCGTGAGTATGTTTACCAGTGGACCGAGGTCAGAGGATTTGATGATCCACAAAAAATAGAGTACTTCAGAAAAAGAGTTGAGGACAAAGCAGTCGCTGAAAAAATAATTGAACACATAACAATGTCACGGAGCCTGTACATTATGTGTCACATACCTATCTTCTGTTGGATTGCTGTACATGTTTTTGAGTATTTGATGCATAAAATGGGAAACACCAAAGATGGAAACCAAAAAATACCCACAACTCTTACTGGGATGTACACACACTTCCTTCTTATTCAGATGACGATAGCTAATGAAAAATATGGCAACCAGGAAGACCAGGAAGAGCCTGATACAGCAGAGCTTTTTAAGTCAAATGAAGAGTTCATTTTGAAATTAGGCAGGTTGGCTTTTGAGCAACTGGAAAAACGCCAGATCATATTCACTGCTGAAGACCTGAAGAAGTATGATATAGATATAACGAAAGCTGGAGTTTACTGCGGGTTGTGTACAGCAATATTCAAAGAAGAGAGTGTGTTCCTAACAAAGAAACTTTACTGCTTTGTGCATCTGACAGTTCAAGAGTATTTTGCTGCTCTCTTTGTATATCACAGTTTTGCAAACAAAAAAATCGATTCTGAAAGTCTCAAGGATTTCATGCTAAAAGGGTCTGATGAAGAGCTCAAGACTATCTTGGAAAGTGATCCAGTGGATCTACCTTTGAATGAACTGATTGAAATTACAATAGCTAATTCGGCTCTTAGAACGACCGGAGAACTGGACATGTTCCTCAGGTTCCTTATTGGCTTTTCGCTACAATCATCAGAAGAACCACTTCAAAGCCTGATTCAGCAGACTGAAGAGCATTCAACAAATATTGAGGAAATTCGGTCAAGTCTATTAGAAATAGATTTGTTTGACTGCTCAGCTGAAAGATGTCTAAACCTTGTCCACTGCCTGACTGAGTTGAAAGACAATTCCCTACATGATTCAGTACGTAAGTATCTGAAACCAAATTGTTTTCCTGAATCACCGCTCTCTCCTGTTGAGTGTTCAGCTTTGGCTGACTTGATTCTGATGTCAAACACACCTCTGGATGAATTCAATCTCAAGAAATACAGACCATCAGGAAAAGGTATCTTTAGACTTCTTCCAGCTGTGAGGAACTGCAAAAAGGCAAGGTAAGTCTATAGTGAAGCAAATCTATCAGACAAACACCAGTGAAACTGTAGGTCTAACATATGTCAGTGTACTTTGATATATTGGTATGCCAGTTCAGAAGAGTCATAACAAGACTACAGTGTGAAATATAGTTTACGGTTATGATCAATGGAGTCTTTGCAGTCTTTGCTGCTTTGTCTGGCACTGTGAAATAAAAAAAGCTGTTTAAAATGAAACAGAAAGAAAACACAGCGGAATTGAGGCCTTAGAATTAGGTGCTCAGTGCTATGGGTGATTAGTGGGAATAACTGTGCACATACCATGTTACTGTCCCATATAGAATAAATAAAATTAATCAAAACCATTTAACTGAGCACAGGTTTTGTAGAATAAGGAGGGGATGTTTTTCTCATTATCATTTAATATTTTAATATGCCATTATTAGTTCATTAGAAGTATATAACCAGCTTTGCATTAAGCATGAATTGAAGTTTTTGATCTTACATTATTCTTTGCATTACAGTGATGGTGATAACTTTAATTTGATCTTTCTTACAGGTACCAGAATAATAACATGATTTTCCATTGCAGATGTAACCATGATCATTCCATACACATTGCAGTTTGTTGCTCATTTTAGAGTTGTGCTCAAGGTAATTAAAGGTTAAAAGCTACAGCCAGCGCGAGTCTGGCTGATCTATGGAGGGCAAAGGCTTTGAGCTTGGAAGGCCGCACGCGCTTACACAGCACTTATAAGATGTCATTCTTGGTGATTTTGTGCTTAGTCATGTTTTAATATGTTTTAAGTAGAAGTAGCTGATCCAGCAATATTCATTTAATATTATATACTTGATTTAGAGCAATACACACTGATGGTCTTAATAAATGAAAGAGTCCTTGTAGCTGCCATGTTGTGTCTCAGCAGGGTACAGACGGTTCCAGGAGAAGGGGGGCAGTTAGCGTCTGCCCTCGGGAAGGAGACAATGTTATTCTTTGTGTTAAATAAAATTGTCAACATTGATTGTATTACACCTGTCACTACGCATGAGGGGGCGTTCTAATACCCTGATTTCATAAAACTATGGAGATGTGTTTTTTGAGATGAGATCTGAGACTGTCTGCATACAGTGTCCATCTCCCACGTGTGTGATCATTAAATCATCGTTTGACTCAACCCGACCGGACCAGTGTTGTTATTGTGGGTTTTTCCTCTGGTGTCCATCTCCAATATTTTTGAACCATAACAGTTTCTAGTGCTGAGTTGGAAAAAATTATATCATTTTTACTGTAAAAATTCTTCAGATTAGACAACAAATACCGTATTTTCACCGTATATATATATATATGTATATATGTATATATATATATATATATGCTAGCAAATGATCTACATGCCTTTAAAACTCTACATTGCACAATGATCTTTTTAAAAAAATTAATTTAATTTAATCAAATTGTTTTTTGCAGAATCTCAGGCTTGGATCTTAGTGTTTCGGAATATAAAACGATCTCTTCAGCTCTTTGCATACCACACTCTGTGTTAACTGAGCTGCACCTAGTCAATAACACATTTCTAAGCAGGGACTATGAAGGTGCAGAAATCTTGGCTGACAGACTAAAATATTCTCAGTGTAAACTAGAGGCTCTAAGGTTGGTAAAATTATCATTTTGAGGGTTTTTTCTTTCTTTTTTTTGTACGATCTGTCATTTCTTATTATGATTTTGTGCTTTTTGAACAGTGTGCTTATATATTCACTGGAAACTTTGTTAGGTGTACCTGGCTAGTAGTGGGCTGTACCTTTTAACTTCAGATGTCTTCTTAACTTCTTCATGACATAGATTCAACAAGGTTCTGGGAACATTCTTCAGAGAGCTTTGTATGGTTTCCTGCTTGAAACTGTTGTTTCCAGACAATCCCCCTGTAACCATACACATGTGTATACTATGGTTACAAAGGAATTGACATGGTCAGGTAGACTGTGGTGTTTAAATGATTCTCTATTAGTATTAACTAATCAGTAGTTAGTACTAACAGAGAATCTGAGTGTCTTGTCAAACAAACATGACACATTCCCAGTCACTTAAATCACCTTTCTTTTCCATTGTGACTCTCGGTTTGAAGTTCAGTGGGACATCTTGTTTCTACATGCCTAATTGCACTGGGTTGCTGCTGTGTGACTGGTTGACTAGATTTGTGAACAGGTATAGCTGACATAGTGGTGAATGTTATCATGTGGATCTTTTCACCTATTGTCCTTTACCCTTGCAGTCTTTCTGGTGAAGAACTCACAGAACAACAGGCTGAAGATTTGGCATCAGCCATCCAATCAGTAATCTCAAATCTAAGAGAACTGGAGTTGAGTGGCAACATCCTGAGGGACTCACTATGTTCTGTGCTGTCAGTTGGATTAAGATCCCAGAAACTGGAGAAGCTCAGGTCCGTTTTATATGTTATTCTTCATCTAATTTTTTGGCTTTCTCATATGTCAGAAATTCAGTTGCTCTGAAAAATTTCAGCCAGATAAAAACAACAATCCAATTTTATTCTCTGCAACAAAAGACTGAACCGAAATCCAAAGCCTGAGAAAATCTGTGAAGAGTTAGTGGCAGCGTTTAAATCCAGCACCTGTTATCTGAGAGAGCTGCAACTGAACTACGTCAATTTTAAAGACTCAGAAATGAAGAAACTGTCAGCAGAGCTGATGAGCACGAAATGTAAACTGGAGGCATTAAGGTAAAATTCTTTACTAAAAAGTAATTATTGGTATTATTAAAGTTTAGTCAACAGGAAGAAAGCTCAGTTTGAAATATTTTAACTCTAAGTACTTTTGACATGGAGTATCATGGTTGTGATGCTGGTGAACAGATTCTCAGTGGGGAAATTTAACTTGTTTTTTCTAGTGTTACTATTTAGGAAAAATCTGTTTATTTATTATAAATATCATAAATATAATTTATTTATCATTCAACAACACAAGATTAGAATGAAAAACAAAGATTGTCATTCTAATCTTGTGCTGTTGAATTGAACAGCACTTGGCAAATTTATTAGACTACCTGTCATAAAACAATAAATAATATCGACATATAACTAAAACAATTTTTCTGTTCAGAAATGCAAGTAATAATTGTAACATGGCACAATAATTAGAAAAAAAAAAAAATAAGGTCGTTTTTAAATTCATGGATAATAGCAATGATTGTATATTAGCATTAAAATGTCATTTTGATTAAAGTGCTTTTGCATACTGGTGGATTACACCATTACACAAGCATTAAAAAAGATATGATTATAATTTTTAATAAAGATATAGTTACCACTGCAGCTGTGGCATAAACCTCTCACACAGTCTAATAAATGTGTTAAGAACTGTATATGAGGAAAAATGAGAATTATTGTCACAGTAATGTTTTCTTTCATTTATTTCAAATATTTTGGTAATTATTGTATCGCAACATTTTCCATCCAGTCTCACTCACAACAAAGTCACAGAGAAAGGCTGTGAAATGCTGGCCTCAGCACTCAGCTCCAGACCTCCCCACCTGAAAGAGTTGGACCTGAGCTACAATGACCTACAAGACTCTGACAGGTTTAAAAACACTCAGGTTAGTACAAAAAATAACTCAGACAAAAGGTCATGCTTTTTAAAAAGAGAAACTGAATATACGGTACAGTTGAGTTGCATTTCAAAAATGAGAGATAATTAGAAGGAACTGAACATGATTTACTGATATACAGAATTCAGCTAATTTAACGTTCAGTTAAATTTGCTCAGTTAAGTACGTGGATTTGAGGCTGATTGGCCTCAAGAAGGTGCGCAGAAACATGATCGGACTAGTCTGTAATGTCGCAATGAGCTTGACAGCGTGGGAAAGTGAAAGTGACGTAAGCTTAGATTAGCCACCAAACGCATGGGAAGCAGACAGATGTGTGACTGCAGGTCTTCCTTATTGAACTTAAGCATAACACTTTTTTGCAATAATTTTTGCAATCTAATCATTTGATATCACTCAAAAAAAGTGAGAGGCACAAAGTGCTGTCCAAAGGGACACTGAGAAAAAGCTATGAAATGGCACTTGTGTTATGACAGAAAGTCAAACTTGGCACTGATGAGAGCATCTACCACTCATTGTTTGCTTTCTGTAGGCTATCATTTTGTAAAGTGACAGACGATGGAGGCTCCTCTTTGGTCTCAGCTCTAAACTTGAAACCCTGCAGTCTCAAAGATCTGGACCTCAGCTTTAATAATCTCACTGATGACATAGTCCAGATGCTGAAGGAAAAACAGAGGGATTCATGCTGCAGTCTGGAAAAACTCAAGTATGGAAAACCAATAACAAACACAGTTTTATACTTGATAATATTATAATAATGTTTGCAAGTTGATTTTTATCATTATTCCCATCAGTGTGGACCAAAACGCAGAATGCTGGGTTGACCTGAAGCTGCTGAGACAGTGTAAGAAAACCTTTTCTTGTTCCTGAAATGTTACATGCTACATGTGATTTGCATCCATGCAGTTATATTTGCAAGTGTTTACAAGTCCCTAAACATTTTCCAAATCAGGATGAATATACAAAAATGAACAATGGTGATTTATTATAAATAATATTTTCTACATCACGAAAGTGTAAAGTCCAATGCGGCCTTGTGCTTAATCAATGATAGTCTATAGTTTAAAGTCATATCCAAATTAGAGCTTTTTCTGTGGCCAAGGGACAATGTTCTGTATAAAAGCGGCTTTCATTTATTCCAGATCTGTTAACTCAACTGGTATAAGGGCAATCAGATACAATCCACATTCCTCATGCATCAAAGTTAAAACATTTAATGTAAAACAACAAGAATAACAACCAGGAAAGAACTATGCAAAATGAATGTTCACGTAAACAGTTTACACAGCATGTCAATTGTATGAACAGGGACTTGGGGAAATGTATAAATACTAAGTAACCTAGCTTTTTTTTAAAAGTTTGATGATACAATAACCAGAGATGAAGAACCATACTTACATAATATTACTATTACAAGTAATTAATTGTTTTTGCATGCTCTGATTCCAGTTGCCTGTGACCTAACACTTGACCCAAACACAGCAGGTGTGAATATTATTTTAACCAAGGAGAACAGAATGGCAGAATATGCCCCAGAAAAGCAACCATATCCTGATCATCCAGACAGATTTAATACCCTCCAGGTTCTCTGTGAAGAAGGTCTGACAGGTCGCCATTACTGGGAGGCTAAGTGTTCTCATGCTAACGTTGGAGTGGCATATAAAAGCATTGACCGGGAGGGAGACTTTGCCTCTGACTATTCATTGGGAAAGAATGAAAAGTCTTGGTGCTGGATGAATGATGGTTGTTTTTATCATAACAATTCCTGTATAAACTTTGCAGCACTTTATAGTCCTATCATAGGAGTTTACCTGGACTGGCCGGCAGGGATTTTGTCCTTCTTTAAAGTCTCTCCTGATACAGTTACCCACCTGTACACCGTGAACACAACCTTCACTGAACCACTCCATGCTGGTTTCAGTCTGGATAATGGATCAGTTTACCTCTGTAAAATTAAGTAGGTAGACATTTTGGATGAAAGGAAAGGGACCCTATACAGTTTACCATACATTGCATTACAGTATACTACAGCCCTGTCACACATGGAACAAGTAAGCCGGTTGGCTATGTGATCGTGGCTTTGATTATTTTTTTAATGTTTGTCAGGGTCTTATCCAGACATACCAAGAGTAGCAATATATACACACAAAACTGATGGAGAAAGACTCTTTGTATTGTCAGTGTCAGCATTAGTTAACTGTACTTTTTTTGTATTTAGCTCTCCCTTTTTTTGACACCACAAGCAATGTCTGGAAAGGTGCTGTACTTAATTAAAAAAAATAAAAATCGCGTTTGTTCATTTTATTTTCTTGCACCTCATACACTATGGCTGGATCACCCCAGAATTGGGAATGATAGCGATGCAGAACTGCCAAAAAAAAAAGTATTGTTATTCTTTGCACACTTCATGATTCGATTTCCCTGGAAATAGGTGAACCTCACCCTAAAGGCTTTTATTGGTTGGACTGCATTCCTTGTGACACTCCTCTTTACTTATCTACTTTGACTGACTAGGGTGAAGGGAAAAGACATATCAGATGTTGTTGGTTTTAGGAAGAATATTTATTGCTCAAACACAAGATATAAGAATCACAAACATTTACCAAGAATCACAAACTGACTTAAGACTAATAGAAGCAAAATGCTGGTTTTATCAGTGTTGCCAATTCAAATTCTAAACTAAATCATTCAATCACTGTGTTTCTCTTTGGTTACTAAAGTACAATGGAAAATCTGAATGCAAATAACTTCCTGCCTAAACTAAAGTACAGAATAGTGACAGCTATGTGTCTAAATAAAAGGTGATATAAAGAATTTGTAGTGCGATTCGAGGTTGCGTGACTGTGTTTCTAAACCTGTCCCAGCCCCAGGCAGTGACACAATTAACTCTGCTTTGTACCTGAGCTCAACCTTTTAGACTTTATCTGTTTTGAAGGAAGGAAGGTTCAGGGCTGAAGCAATCAGCATCATGGGCTCATCCGGTTAGAATAAGAAAAAGCAGCCATCTAATTCAGAATTATTCTCAGGGTTCTCCTTTTATTCTCAAATAAATAAGGCAAAGAAGGAAGGAAACAAAGACACACATGGACTGCCACAGCTGAAAGAAAACAGGAAAACAGATTTAAGTTACTCATTCCCTTAAACAATACATAAAATAAAACCCAAATAGAACCTCACCTCAGCTGCCGCCCCGTGTGGAAGTGAAGAAAAAGTGAGCCAAAAGTGAATGCAGTCCTTATATAATGTGTGACATATAATGTGTGACAGGTGATTGCAATCGAGGACAAGCACCACACCCAATCAAAGGTGAGAGAACTAAACAAGGTGCATCTGGTGAAGTGAGTGGGTGTGCTGGGATGTGCCAAAGGGTGGGTCTCTACAACAGCCGCCCCCATATTTTCTAGAGAGAAATATGTTGATATGGTCAGGATCGATCTTCGTCAGGAAGCGGGGGCAGGGGGATCAGACAGGAGACAGGGCGGATATAGATTTTATCCTGTACTAAGACCTCCACAGTTCTGATGCGGTCATCTGGGCTTTTCAGCAAGCGTGTCACTCTCCCTACAGGCCAAAGGGCACGTGGAAGGTGTGAATCCATAATCATGACAACAGAGTTCAATGTGAGATCTGGGTTCTCCTTCTGCCATTTGGGTCTTCTTTGGAGGGATGGTAGATAGTCTTTTATGAAGTGCCGCCAGAAGTGATCTGCCAATATTTGTGCATGTCGCCATCGTCGTCGACCTAGGAGGTCAGAATCAGAATAGGATACTAAGGGAAGTGACGAATCATGTCGGCCCATAATGAGAAGGTTTGGGGTTATGGGATCAATATCCGCAATGTCTGAGGATACATAGCCTAGGGGTTTTGAGTTCAGAATGCCTTCAATCTCAATTAGGACTGTTCTTAAGACCTCTTCAGTGACCATTTGTGCACCAATGGTTCTCTTCAGAGCATTCTTCACAGAACTTATCTCCCTCTCCCAGGTTCCACCGAAATGGGGTGCATGCGGGGGATTGAATTTGAAATGGATTCTTTTAGTCATCAGGACCGGCTGTAGAGTCGGAGCAAGGTTGTTAAAAGCTGCCCGTAGTTCCTTATCTCCTCCTTTGAAGTTAGTTCCTTGATCACATATAATTTCCAGGGGTGTTCCTCGTCGAGAAATGAATCGCTGGAGGGCCATGAGGAAGGAGTCTGTATCCATGCTGTTTAGGAGGTCAAGATGTATACACCGAGTGGTGAGACATTTGAATATTATTCCCCACCTTTTCTCCGATCTGCGGCCGGTCTTGACCTTGTATGGTCCAAAGCAGTCTATTCCTGTGGAGTAGAAAGGTGGTTTGAATAACCTAAGACGAGCAGCAGGCAAGTCTGACATTTTTGGAATGATGGGCTGTGCTCTCCATTTCTGACATGCGACACAGCTATACTGATGCCTGCGTACGGCTTCCCTTCCTCTGAGAATCCAGAATTTCCGACGTAGTTCAGCAAAAAGTCTTTCTGAACCAGCATGATGCAGTTTGTCATCATAATTTTGTATGATCAGTTTGGTCACTGGATGAGCAGGATCAAGTACTATTGGGTGAATGACATTCAATTCCAAGTCTGGGCTTTGCCGTAGTCGGCCTCCTACATGGATAAGTCCAGAATTCCTGCACAACACTGGTGACAAACACAATAGACGGCTGTCGGATGAGAGGGGTTTGTCTGACTGTAAACGGGCTAAATCTTCGCTGAAACTGTCCAGTTGTGCCTGACGAAGGATTTCTTGTTCTGCTGTTTGATAATCAGCTGCAGAAGGAATGTTACCCTTTTGGTTGGAGAGTGAACGAGCCGTGAAATCCAATAGCTCTTGATACGTTCTAAAGCTGGGTGTGTATGTATGGGAGGGTATACTGACAATACCAAAGAAGTAGGCTTTCTTTAACTCAGTCTGATCATCATCAGGATGGAGATCTGTAACTGTGGGCCAGTTATTTGGAGGTTCATGCAGAAACGAGGGACCCTCGGTCCACCTGTTTGAGCTAAGGAACTCTTTCAGGGATTTACCTCTCGTAACATCATCAGCAGGATTTGTGGCTGAATTGATGTATCTCCAGTCTTGGCTGTTTGTGAGGTTTTGAATTTCTGAGACTCTGGCTCCTACGAATACCTTGAAACGGCAGGAATCTGACTGAAGCCAGTGAAGTACAGTTGTCGAGTCAGACCAAAGGGTGGTAGTCCTGACTGGTAAGGTGAGTTCTGTTTGTATGAGCTCACAGAGGCGTGCGCCTAGTAGGGCTGCGCATAGCTCCAGTCTGGGTATTGTTAAATGCCGTTTAGGAGCAACACGTGAGCGAGCTAACAAGAAACTCAGTTCTACATGGCCTTCAAGATCATCTGATCTCAAATATACGACAGCACCATATGCTCGCTCTGAAGCGTCACAGAAGACATGAATGTCTCGAACTGTGGTAGAAACATCCATTTCCTTAGAAGTATAGCAACGTGGGATGGCAATTTGTGGGAGATAACAAAGTTCTTCTTCCCAGGACTTCCATGCCTCTAAGAGGTCGTGTGGAAGGGAAGGGTCGTCCCAATCTCTCTCTTTTCTCCATAGCTCTTGCACCAAGGTTTTGGCGCGTGTTGTGAATGGGAGTAAGTAGCCTAATGGGTCATACAGACGAGCAAGTACTGCATAGATACGACGCATTGTGGTGGGGTGTGAGGCTAGAGTTCTGTATTTATAGGCAAACAAATCAATCTCACAATTCCACAATAATCCTAATGTGCGTTCATGTGGGCCAGATGGCTTGTCTTCAGTCAGGCAAAGTTCATTACTTGCCGTTCTTACCTCAGATGGTAGATGGCTAATCACAACAGGATTATTGCTGGCCCACTGGCGAAGGTCGAAGCCTCCTTCTGATAGATGGTTTCTTAATTTGTCTAGGAGTGTTCGAGCTAACTCTGCTGATGGAAAACTCTGCAAGCAGTTATCAACATAGAAACACTGCATTACTGAAGACTGCACATCTTTGTCAGATTGATATTCCTTCACATGTTTCTGCAGTGCATAGATTGCACAACAAGGGCTGCAGGTCGTACCAAAGGGGAGTACCTGCCACTCATACACTGAAGGGGGAGCTGCTTTGTTCATGTCACGCCACAGGAATCGGAGGAGTGGTTTATCAGGAGGCAGAAGACGGACTTGGTGAAACAAGCCTTTGATGTCGCCACTTATTGCCACTGAATGTTGCCTAAAACGCAACAAAACACCGAGAAGTGTTGGGCCTAGGATTGGTCCTGGCAATAGGTACTTATTGAGACACTGACCTTGAAATGTGAAAGAGCAGTCAAAGACTATGCGATCTTTATTGTTGTGACTTGTCATATGATGAGGAATATACCAGGTTTCTTTGCTATTGTGCATCTCCTCCGGGCTAAGTTTGACTACATAGCCTGCCTGCTCCAATTTCAAAATCTGATCCTTGTAAGACATGGCTTTGTCAGGATCTTTAGCTAACCGAGCCTCAGTGTTGCGGAGTCTAGACATGACTACAGTTGGAGGGACATTCAAAGGAGGAAAGTTTGCCATCCGAAGAAGAGGAGTGGCGTAGCGATTAACACCATTGATCTCAACCCTTTTTGTGGCCTGTTCAAGGAGTTCCAGTGCCAGTTGATCTTGCTTTGATCGGATCACAGATTTCTCACTGTATTCAGGTAAAGTGTCTAGTTGCCATAGCTTCTCAACATGATAACGCAGTACATCTGCAGATGAACTGAGAGATGTGAACAAACACTGCACATGCTCTGTACTGCTCTGGGGCTGAAAATCTGTGATCGGACCTTGAAGTGTCCATCCTAATTGGGTTTTAACTCCTGCAGGAGACCCATATGGTCCCTGCCTCAATGGAGCATTAGGCGTGATGAGGTGAGTATGATCTGAGCCTATGAGCAGGAGTGGCGCTGCTTTATTAATAATGGGTAATGGGATACCTTGAAGATGCTTGTATCTCCGTTGGAGAGATGATACAGGGTAGGTGTGGTCTGAAAGTGCTAGGTGACTTGCAGTGAAGGCATTATTAATTGTGTAGGTTTTCTCTGGGTGTGCGATGGGTGAGATTTTGAAACTTACGGAAGAACCATGAATAGTTTCAACTTCTTGACGGACCGTTCTAAGTGATAATCTCTCTGCTTCCCCAGTTAGGTTGAGATGCTGTGCAGCTGATGTCAGAAGAATGGTACGCTGGGAGCCATCGTCAAGTACTGCATATGTTTCAAGGGTTCTTTTGCCGTTTCGCAGGAGCACTTTCACAACCTTTAAAAGGACACTAGGACAGTCACTAGGTCTATCAAAGTACAGTGTCCTCACTACAGGATTAGTTTCAGTTTTAGATCTCTTATTTACATCACATAGGATCTGTAGATGTAGTCCCATACAGGTGGCACATGCTTTCCTCAGGTCACACTTTGCGGCCTGATGAGTCCTAGCACAACGCCAACACCGTTTGTTTGCTTTTATCCAGTTTATTTTCTCATCCTTTGTCTTCTGAATGAACTCGGGACACTTACTAATGTGGTGTTCAGGTGAGCGGCAATATGCACATGTTGCCTTAGTTATGATGGGTTGTGCTGCCTGTACAGGATCATCAGATGTATTTGCCCCATGTAATATTGTTGTAAGTGGAGAGGTGTACTTACGGGAAGGTCGTGGCTGGTTGAAGGATGAAACAGGACTGGCCTTCCTTGGTTGACACTTGCATTCCATTTGCAACCAGGATGAGAACAAAGGCAAAGTATACGTCATTTCTCCCTGTTCCCTGTAAACATGCCGTTTGAAGCGACTGAAATGCTCTGCAGGCAACTTCGCTAACAAGCGATCGACATGGGAGCCACAATCTAGTTCTGCACGTCCTTGTTCTCCCATAGTGCTAAGCAACCCAACTAAAGCCTGTACTTGAAGAGCAAAATTATCAAGGCTCTGACCATCACCTGCTCTGATAGGAGGCAGTTCCAGTATATTCTTTAGCTCTTTCAATGCCAGCTGTCTTGGTTGCCCATAACGCTCATCAAGGGCTTTGATGGCTTGTGTGTATGGGTCAGGAGCGTAGGAAAAGGCAAGAGCTAATCGTTTAGCTTGGTCTACTTTGAGGTGATCAAGAAGGACGTGATATTTGAAGTGCTCTGTCTCATGAGGATCAAGAAGGTTTGTAAGGGCCATCCGTAACATCCTGTATTGCATTTCGTCTTCTCTACTAAGGTCTGGAAATGAAGGACCTTCAAGCTTATATACATGTGTTCTCGTGCTAGAGGAGTGACCCGAGCTAGCAGTACCAGGTATCAAAGGTTTCTGGTCATATCAGAATCAGAATCAGAATACTTTATTGATCCCTGGGGGAAATTATTTTTTGTTACAGTGCTCCATTTTAAACCAACATTAAGACAAGACAGACAATACGCTAACTAAGAATAGTACAATATATACATATATATACATACATACATACATAAGTCACTTATAAATAAATAGTTGGAAAAGAAACATGTGTAGCTGTAGCAGCAAACAGTGTGTTAAGTGGATGCGTTGTACAGGGAGATGGCCACAGGCAGGAATGATTTCCTGTGTCGTTCAGTGGTGCTTTTCGGTAATCTCAGTCTCTCACTGAACGAGCTCCTGTGACTGACCAACATGTCATGGAGTGGGTGGGAGGTGTTATCCAACATTGTCTTTATCTTGGACAGCATCCGCCTCTCCGACACCACCTTGAGGGAGTCCAGCTCCATCCCCACAACATTGCTGGCCTTACAGATCAGTTTATTAAGTCTGTTGGCATCTGCGACCCTCAGCCTGCTCCCCCAGCATGCAACAGCATAGAGGATCGCACTGGCCACAACAGACTCATAGAAAATCCTCAGCATTTTCTGGCAGATGTTGAAGGACCTCAGTCGCCTCAAAAAATAGAGACGACTCTGGCCCTTCCTGTAAAGTGCTGTGGTGTTGAGGCATTGGATGTAGCTGGTTGCTGCTCTAGAGGAGGGCAATGCTTGTGGTCAGATATGCGAATGAGAGGTTGAACAGGGTCTTCAGCTAAAGGAACAGCAGGTTGAACACATGAGATCTGGTGGAGATCCTGCCGTGATAAGGCCAGGAAATCAAAGGGAGTCTCATCTTCTGTAGCAAGGACTGGTCTAGGCAAACCAGTTGAAGGGATAGCAGCATCTAGTATTGTTGAATTAGGTAAAGGAGGGCTGGCAGCTGTAACTAAGCCAGACTGACGGCTAATCTGCGGGGGCTGGAAGGGTGATTGACAGGTTACTGTATCAATCACTGGGAGCTGCTCATGTCGTTGATGTGTTTGAGGACTGGCTCGTAAACTGCATACAGAAGCTTTGATTCCATCAGATGAGACTGTGCGAATGGAAGATCTGGAGCTACGAGAATGGGAAGGAGATGATTGAATCATAAATTGCCTAATCTCCCTCATTGTTGTCAGGAGTTCCCTCATGACCTCATCTTGGTTGGTGGGTAAAGGAGCAGGGGATGTCTCTGGTTGTCTTTCTGACTCTCCGACAGGATCCTGCGGCCCATGTGTGTCTTTGTCACTATGCTGGCATTCAGTTTGGCTCTCTGTCTCACATGTAGCTCTTCTAGCTCCAGGATACTGAACGTCATACTGCTGCAGGTAGGCAGGAGGTCGACTATCACGACTGGATCTTCTCAAACCTTCAGTCAATGGCTGCTTTGAATCCATGACGCTAACACTGCTCCGGCTCGGAGGACCATGTTTTGAAGGAAGGAAGGTTCAGGGCTGAAGCAATCAGCATCATGGGCTCATCCGGTTAGAATAAGAAAAAGCAGCCATCTAATTCAGAATTATTCTCAGGGTTCTCCTTTTATTCTCAAATAAATAAGGCAAAGAAGGAAGGAAACAAAGACACACATGGACTGCCACAGCTGAAAGAAAACAGGAAAACAGATTTAAGTTACTCATTCCCTTAAACAATACATAAAATAAAACCCAAATAGAACCTCACCTCAGCTGCCGCCCCGTGTGGAAGTGAAGAAAAAGTGAGCCAAAAGTGAATGCAGTCCTTATATAATGTGTGACATATAATGTGTGACAGGTGATTGCAATCGAGGACAAGCACCACACCCAATCAAAGGTGAGAGAACTAAACAAGGTGCATCTGGTGAAGTGAGTGGGTGTGCTGGGATGTGCCAAAGGGTGGGTCTCTACAACATTATCATAGTCGTACATTCTCCAAATGTCTGTCTGTTCACAAACTAAAAAGGAATTTCAGACAAGAGGCACAAAGGGGTGACTGCTCACATTAAATCCAAGACCATGTCACTGAGTGAAATTTTAATAAGAGGAGATCTTTAGGATAAATTTAACATAATTTATTGATAAACAGAATTGAAACAAGCCGTCTGGTGATTGGACTCTGATGGCTAAATAGATCCAGATCGTTTATAGGGCAGGACCCCGCCCGGAGTCGAGATGCTTGTGATGGTGATGAAGATAGAGACTTGGATAGAGCTCTGAGTAAGGTGGGTTGAAGCAGAGATGGAGAGGAGGTGGGTTGCGGGAAGTAGTCAGAGGAACCGTGAGATTTAAAGTATGTGAAGTGGAGGCTGATTGGCTTGAAAGTGGCAAGTTGAAAGATGATTGGACTCGACCTGAGCTTGATGGTTTGGGAAAGTGGAAGTTGTGCTGGGCCCCGGTCTGGATGGGCCTGGGCCCCCTTTCCCTGGCGGGTCGCGGAGTATGGGAGTGCCTACTGGGGTCAGCGGGGGAGCTGGCCCCAGGGAGGGGTCACCTGCCCCTCCCTTCCTTCCCTCCCCATCTCCAGCTGCCTCCCTCTTCCCGCTCCACCACAACCACCCACACATGTAGGGCCTTGGAGTAGGGGTATGTCACCAGGGTGCAGAGGAGGCTACCCCCCCCCCCCCCCCCCGTCCCCTTCTGGCTGCCTCTGCCTCAATTTTATCCCACAACTTAGACATTCACATTACTCACACTCTCATTACGCATACATATAGGATCTTGGGGGTGGGCACGATACACGGAGTCCAAATTACCATCAGGGTGTACACCCCACCCCTGGCGTCGTTGCCCACCTCTCAATGTTAAATACACGTAGACATTGAGGGCTAGCAGGAGGGACTATGCGCTTACCTGCTGCTCTCTGGCAGGTAGCTCCATGCCCTCCTGGGTTTTAATTGCACCTTAGAACACACATGCATCAACACTACAATGAGCGAGTGGAGGGAGGTTTGGAGTCTTCTCTCACCCCCGTTCTCTGCGGCCTGCTGGAGCGGGGGGGCTAGGAGGAGGAGTTGGCCGTCCGACTGCGGTCTGGAGTGTGGGGCCTCCCTGCTGCTGCGGAGTCGGGGCGGTCTGCCTCTCCCCACCGCAGGGAAAAGGGTAACACCACCTGGGTCTGGGTGCAGTTCCCCCCTCCAGGGGCAAGGGTACCTAGACCCGGTTCGTAGAGTACGCTTGGGGAGTGTGACCGTGTGTACAGCGTCTCTTTATGTCTGTCTCCATGTTGGTTGAGTGTGGAGTAAGTGCATATGAGAGCATGAGGGTGGGAATGGATGTTTGTGTCTGTGTGTGCCTGTATGTCTGTGTCTATATGTCAGGTTGGGTATCAGACACCACCTCTCTGGGGACATCTCAGGCCCTCCAAGGTTTGGAGACCTATCTCCACCCACCACCACTTCCCCTGCCAGTGGCGGACTCCCTCAGGTGTCGGTGCGTTGGTGGTTCTTTGTGTCTGGGGGTGGGCGTCCGGGTACACACCGGCTCACTCCTTGGCGGCCGCTTATCGGGGCCTGGAGCCTGGGGCTCGCTCGGACCACTTCAGAGGTGGGGTGCCCCCAGCCTCTCGGCCTGGGGCTCGGTCACTCAGGCACAGCTGGCTGCCGGCGGAGCTCACGGGCGCGTCACTGCAACTCCCCCTGGCTTCTGCTCCGCGGCTGCTGAGTGAGCCCTCATCTGGGACTCTCCTCAGCTCTTACTGGGACAGTGGCGCAGCTGCCCCTCTGTTGGTCTTCCTTGGTCTCTTGTGTTCTGGGGGCCTCTGGATGTCTGGAGTTTTGATCTCCTCCATACCTGCTTCATGCCCTGGAGGACGGGGCTGTGGCTCCCCACACTCCCTAGCAGATCGTTACATGGAGAAACCTTTGGAATGCAAGCATGCTGATCCACACAGGTATGCACACAGGTGTACACACGGGTATTCACAGACGCGGACTACAGCTTTCTTGGCTGCTGCCTCAAAGCACATTGTGCGCTGTCTATCTTGCGTGCTGCACAATATCGTTTATTATTTAGTATCTACTGATATCTACTGCTAGCTAGTTTATTGTGATGGTGCCGTTTTTTTATTTTATTTATTATGTTGCTCTTTGTTGTTTGCTTTCTCTTCTGTTTTTTTTTCTCCATACAGGTGACCCAGGAGTTTTGTTCTTTTTTTTTTTTTTTTTTCTTTCTTCCCCCCTTCTCACCGTCTCTTCTCCCATTTGGTTTTCTTTCTCTCCCTCTCTTTCTTTCATTCTTTCTCCCTGTCCTATCCTCCAGTCATGTCTGTCCCGTTTGTAGCAACTGAAAATAAAATAAATTCATAATTATAATAAAGGTCAATCAAATGGACCAATATGGCAAGGCCATGACGATCCACTTGGTAAAATAAATCCGCTTGGCATCTTTCTTGGCCTTAAGACAACAATTCTGATGGCTATAGATCCAAACGGGACACAAAAAAAAAAAAAAAAAAAGAAAAAAAAAAAAAGAAAGTGGAAGTTGTGATAGATGTGTGATTATTGATCTGGCAATAACCAGATGAATCTCCTGATTGGTGGGCTGGACTGGGCTGTTTACCAAAAATCAGTTCAGCCAGGAAGCCAAATGCTTTCATACACAAATGAAAACCAACCAAAAGACAATTCACTAACCTAACTTTCTAACAAAAAACAGGAGAATACTTAATCATCAAAAATGGCTTCTCACGCCTACTAGGCTGCTGCAGTGAACAATATATACAAGGTAAAAAAAATACACAATTGCTACTTTACAAATCTATTTACAAGATTAAGGTTCTATTGCCAGACACACACACACAAAAACATTGTACTTGGTTATACTTGCAAATCAATCAACTTTAATTTAAATACACCCTCAATAAAAAAAAGTTCAGAGTACTGAATTTTTCCATTGCAGAAAAGTAACTGATCAATTTAAAACCTCAGCCTTCAAAGAACATCTCTTTCACTGGTAAAAGTGACGGGCTCTTCAAGTTCATTTATGGCATCCTGAACAATTAAAAGGCGCATCCTGATTGGCAGATGCTAACAAGAAGTATCAAATACTTTAAATGCTGGCGTCCTCCTCTGATTTTGGGCTAGCCCTGGCATAGCTGCACCATTCTCCTATAGACTATCTGTGCCTTTGTTACATTGACAACTAGACTAACATTTTACATTATCATGACGTAATTTTATTGGCCTCACTACCAAAATATTTACCTCTTTTACAATCATGCTACAATCTTGGAATAATTTTACACCAAAATTTGAGAAATACAGACGATTTAAAAATAGATCTTAAGGCCATTGCTCCCTTTGGCTTCAGTGCACTGGTCATGTGCCAACTGTGTCTATATGGTAGTCTTTCTTTGCTTGTTATTACCAAACAGCTAAGCAGCTGAAAATGCAGAAGGGCAGGTTAATTTTCAGGTTAATTTGGCCAAGTGGTAAAAAGTCATGTCTTTGCTGCTGAACTAACACACAGGTTAGACACATTGTTTTATATGACAAGTTCTCAGTAAATTCTTCCCACAGGTTGACACCTGGTTTTCTGGAAAGGAGTCAACCTACCACCATGCAGCATGTACAGACAGGTTCGAATTATTCATCATAATCCGCTCCTTCCCGTGTACTTTTCTAACTGAGATACCTGCAGTGTTTGATATTTTTCTCATTACCTGCTTGAATGAACTTTCTGGTCATTTTGATAGCTCAGAAAAAACAAACAGAAAACAGTTCATTTACTAAAATATGATATTTTTGTTTCCACCTTTGATATTCATTTAAAATGTTAGTTCAAACAGAAGGATAATTGCAGGGTGTGAGTTTGTTGAAAGGAGTCCTCTTCTTCATTATTGTTTGTTTTATGTGTGCATACTGATTTACTCAAAGATATCATCTCAGCTGCTGCTGCTGCGCTGAGATAACCAGAGTGCAATTTTCTGCCTCGTACAGGATTCATATCCCACTGCAGAAAACTTCAAACTCACATATAATGATGTAGCTGTCATATCATTTTTTTTTTATCATTGCCAGATACAGTTAAAAATGAAGAATTAAAAATGAAAAACAAGACAACTAGTCAATCAAATAAAACCTATGACACAGTGCATACAGGAGATGACAAAAAAATAATGTGAAAGGATACAACAGCAATATTTTTCCACAATTTTAACAATAAAAAGACTTCATATGACTTTTCTGTGAGATGAGAAGATTTTAATGAGTTTAAAATCTTTAAATCTCCAGCCAGTTTGGATAATATGTACAGATTATTTTTAAGAAAGCAATAATACCTACTAGAGTACAGCTGTGCATTGTATACACTCACCAGCAACTTTTTTTAGGCCTGTTCGTCGCAATTACCAGTATATAATCAGCCAGTCATCATCAAGACAACCTGCTTAAGTCCAAACCAAGCATCAGAAAAGTTATTTAAGTGATCTTGAATTTGGCATGGTTTTCGATCTGACTGGTTCAGAAACTGCTGAAATTTTCCAGGGTTTACAGAGAATGGTCCACAAAAGGGAAAACATCCAGTGAGCAGCAGTTCTCTGCGTGAAATTGCCTTGTTGATGCAAGAGGTCAGATGAAAATGACCAGACTGCTTCCAAATGATAGAAAAGCAAAGGTAACTCAAATACCTATGTGGTACAACGAAGGCAGACAAGCATCTCTGAACACACAACACTTTGTTAGGGTTCAAATATTGAGGAAGGATACAGGAGGAATTCCAAAATAACAACACTGGTCCGGCTGGGTTAAGTCAAACGATGATTTTAATGAACACGCATGGGGAGATGTACACTGCACAACATCAGCTGTAGATCTCCGCCCCAAAACTACACAGGAATGGTTTTATAACATCAGGGTATATTTTCTTGACGACCCCTCATGCGTCATCACATGCATAAGTTTCAAAACCACAGTGACATTTAACACAATTAGAAAAGAACATCACCATGTCTCCATCCCAGGTGTCTTCCTGTCGCTCGTCCTGCCCGCGCTTATCTTCTGAAACATCAGGCCCACATTCTGCAACAAACTGTTCTTTTGCAGGCACAATTTTGCAGTCACAAGAAAAATATGTCTGAACTCTCACCTAGACCTAAGTTCACTTACTCTGTATGTGTATATGTGTACGTGTGTGTGTGTGTGTGTGTGTGTGTGTGTGTGTGTGTGTGTGTGTGTGTGTGTGTGTGTGTGTGTGTGTCTCGACCTCACACGAACTTTGTCTTATGAGAAGAGAGGCCAATTCTCATCTATATCTGTAATATGTTGAATAAATGTTTTAATCAAGAACCTCTACTAAAAGCTTAATCAAAAGATATAAATGAATAAAAGACAATAATGAATAACCTGGTTATTCAAATAGCATCCTCCCAACAGCTCCTCAAAGTAACTTATACTTAGACTCTGCTTTAGTTTCACTTTCACAAGCACACTCTGCAAAAGCATGCGCTTCCTGTCTATTTTGGCACAGAGTGTACTCAGAGTTAGGCCTTTCTTTTATAATGCAATATAATCTGCATATAAACATTTAAGATTATGAAAAGTATTCAAAAGCATTTAAGATTATAGATTTAACTCAACAGTTTAAAGTGGTTATAACTGCACCTGTAATAAAGGCTAATTGGGTGCCAATAAGTTTAAACATCTGAATACAATATCAATGCTGTAGATTATATTATTAATGCAATGGTAGTGACGATGACCATGAACAATAGCAATAAAATATTTCCCTCATATCAATAACTTCAAAGCTTGAAGTAGATTGCCTGTATCAGGGGCCTCTCCTGCCAGCTAAGAACTGGAAATTGAGGCTGCTATCCACATGGACTCACCAAAATGTGACAATAAAATTGGAAAAAATTTTCCCTCGTATGATGAGTCAAGTCCTACAACAACATTTAAATGTTAGGTTAGAATTTTGTGTAAACAACACAAAAGCATGGATCCATCCAGACTTGTATCCATGGCTCCTTCTAGTGGTGATGGTGGTGTAATGTCATGTACAACCTGATGGCTGTTTTAAATGTAACAGCCTACCCTAGAAGAGTTGCTGTCCATCTCTATACCCTTATCAAAACACCTATGTTCTGATGAGGCTCAGATCATCTCAAACTGGTTTCTTAAACATGACAATGACTTCATTGTGTTCGAATGGGCTTCACAATCCATCAGATCTCCATCAGCCTGGGTGGGATGTGCAGTTTGAGGGTGTGATCTGTCTCTTTAAAACTTGATTTGACAACATTAAAGCAGTATGTGCAGCCTTCTGTCAGCTGTGTGACACACATGGGGATTGTCCCGTCTGCTGTTTGTTTTGTCACTTTGTTTCTCCCATGGTTCCTTTCAGTTGTCAGCAGAGCAGCAGCCTTGTTAGCGTAGCTCCCTCTGAGTTTCACTGACACACACACCTCAGCACCAACAGATACACACACACACACACACACACACACATACACACACACACACACACACACACACACACACACACACACACACACACACACACACACACTGGTATGAACCCTCAGGTTTACAAAAGTTTTCCAAGTTATTTGGTTTGACAACCACAGTATCACAACATAGTGAGGCATACTTCATCTTATACTTAGGCACCTATTGTGAATGTATGCACAGTAACATTAAAGATTAGTCAGAAGATATTGAGAAATAAATACACTTATGCTTTCATGCATGCTTGTTCGTTTGGTAAGTATACAGTTATGACCAATTTAAAAAACATTAATGTGGCTTTGTGCAAAATTAACAGAATATCTCCCTTGTTGGTTCATGTTTGCAGGCAGAAGGTATCTGCTCTGGTGCAAGACATTTTGCGGTACATGCACTAAACACCTGTAAAACTGCAAACCTTTTTTACTTTTATCGACTCTAATCAAGAAAATATTATGTATTATGTATATGTATATGTAATGTAAAAGGGATGTATATGTAAAAGGGATCTTCAGAGGTGTTAGGAGAAGTGAATGCTTTTTAAGTTTTGGAGATGGAAACACAATCTGTACACATATAGACAACCAACTGCTTGTCTCTGTTGCAGGTGGTTGCACTAAGCTAAGCTAAGCTAAGAGAATCTGTTTATGCAAACACACATAAATCCCCTCCCAGCCCACCCCTTCCCCTTATTTCTGCATTATCAAACAAATATATAACCTGGTTACTGTGTGGTATCAACAGTTTTTTTAGAGACAACATTATAAAAAAATAAAATAGTAAATCATCTGCTGTGTTTTCAGTTACTCACAGATAATGTACTTACCACAAACGAAGCATTCAGTATCCTAATACTGTGATTGTATACCCGAATAAATAAAGTTGTTGTATACAGTTGCAAATATTCACAGGTTTTTCACAGTTTTGCAACTTTCATACTTTTTCCAGAGAAATGAAATGTATCAACACAGATATATTAAACCGATGTAATTTTGCATTATGAACAAATACAAACACATTGATTGAGAGAATATGGCCTTAACTATGAAGCCAACTATGATTGTAGCTTATCCAAGTAACTTGAAATTAACCTGCTCCAGGGTAGGATTTGTTCTAGATTAGAGATCAGCAGGTATTTTATTTTTTTAAATTTTGGCTACAAACAACGATTTTTGATTGTATAATAATTGTATTCCTCTATAAGCACTATTATTATATAACAGGACTATCTGTGACTGTTCAGATACTGCCAACAGCAGCCCTGTCACCTGAATACCCTATGGAGCCAGAACAATACCTCCTGATTTTGCTATTGGAAAAAAATAAAATGATATGTTAATAAATATAATGGAACGGTACCGTGGGCATATTAAACTTGTTTTGTAGTATAGGGCCTTGTTGGATAGCCTTACTGCACTTTGATTTTCTTCCACTGCAGTCTAATAATATGACACTAGAGGGTGATGCATAACAGGATATGGCATGCCAGATGTATGTGTGTAGACCAGCATATGTGTGTGTCTGTGTAAAAATTAAAGCACTTGAAGGCATATTTGCTGCATATTTGTATGCTGATTATAAGGAAACATATCCTATAAAAAATTCCATCTGTGAAGGTTTCAGGGTTATTTCCTGAGAAATCTTTCTGTGTGCAATCATTTTTTCTTCTATCAATACTTTAAGAACACACAGTAGCACATGGACACACGCACACACACGCACACACACACACACACACACACACACACACACACACACACACGCACACACACACACACACACACACACAAACTGAAGCAGTAAATGGAATTAAACACCCTTTTAGAAAAGACAAGACCAAATCCTTCACGCTTGAGTCACCTTCTGTTTGAGATTATGTATGCATATTATTTATTCATATTCTCATCTTGACTTACCCATATGTTTTAAAGGTCAGGGTGCTATTACTGTTTTAGAAGGTTAAAAAGTTAGTGGAGGGCCAAAATCATTAAGACACTCTGTGTATGCCACCAAATTGTATAGTTTTTTTTTTTTTGTTTTTTTGTAGCTCAAACAGGCTGCATGTCAAAGTGTGCTGTAGCCTGTAAGAGCCAAACCCCCCACAATGATAAATAGGATAACGAGCTGATTCTCATGTGGTTTCTCTTTTAGCATGCCACGGTATCTAGTATAATACTTGCAATAAACTTTTTAGGTCTGCACATTAATCCAGCACATGAAGCTCATGTTTTAGACAGCCTACTTAAATCATTAGTTTTTGGCTAGCTACCAGTCCACGAGATACAATATTAAACCACAGCTAGCAGTTAGCTTAGTGGAAAGACTATACATATGTGAAGGTATGCGTTTTATAGTCTTAAGCTGTATTAAAACACAATACTTTAAATGTGTCTTGAATAGTCTATTATATTTTGCTGCTTATACATGGTTAGCATGTGACAACTAGCTAGCTTCCTGTAGGCTAGCACTCACAATCAGCTGAAAAAACAAAACAAAACAAACACCTAAAAACCCATAACGTTACTGCACCTTTTACCCGTTAATCCCTTTTATATTTCCACAGACTAATTCTCTTTGTTATTAAGAGCTTCAAAATGGTCTATGAACGTGACTTTTTGTGCATCTGCCTTTTGTATGTGCAGTCAGAAATTGGTTTAGAGCAGCCAGAGGAGCTGCTGGCAGCTAAATTAGGAGCACATCAATCTTTTATGGACGTTGTTTTACAGTTCCTATCTCACTGTTATCTCTCTGTCTCTTTTAGGCCGGAGGGGCTAGCTGATTTGATCACCAGCCGTCTTATGCACACATCTTAGGAGATGTGGAAACTAATTAATTTGAAGGACCATTTAAAACACAACATTGTCAACACAACCTGTCTATAGAATCTCTCAGTTATACACGCAAGTGGGTGATATAGTAACTGACTTTGTTAAGCATGCAACCCATATCAAGGAGTCATGCAGGAGTCTGGTTTCTAGTCCACTCCATGCCATTTTCATGGTACCACTCCCCAAACTCTCTCCATTCTTTCCTGTCAATTGTCAAACAGTTAAATGGTGAAAATGCACACATACACACACCACCTGGGCAAATTTACGTACTAATTTGAAGTTAGGGTTATTATTCTGTCAATAGATTTTTTTTCTTCAGTTCAGTGAAGAAGTCATGTCTAATTAATTTTAATTTTTATTTCTTTTTGCCCTGTTATTGTTGATCCCCACCATTCAAACCCTGGAACAAATGAAAAATCATCATCTGTTATCTGATCTGCAAAAAGCAATCAGAGTGTAGGGAGGTGATTAATGTTATTTTTGCACATGTGTTAATGTACGCTGGTGCGTGTGTAAAATAGGTAATTGTCATTTTCCTGAGCATGCATCGGGACTCTGAATTTTTTACACGTTTTCACAGCCACCCAGTGAGTCATATGGGTTGTTGGCAGTACAAATGTGATTTTCATTGCTGTAGTTAATTCACTGCTACAGCATTAGGCTGTAATAAAAACAATATTCATAATTAGGAATGAGGATAGGTAACTCACACACATTTGTTACCTGCTCTACATAGTCATGCAGCATTGGGGGTCATACCAATCTACTGCACAAGAAAGAGAGGTATGTTTTTGTGTGCTGATGGTTTAGGAATGAGAACATAACAAAATTATCTGGTTCATAACGAGTTAAAAAAATTAAATAAATAGAACATCTACAACAGAAGCATTGTGTGAAAAACTAAGTACACCCCATGACTTAATAGTTTTTAGCAGCAAGAAGTTGATGTATGATTTTATCAATCTCTCGCATCATTATGGTGGGATTTTGGCCCACTCTTTACAACATTGCTGGAGTTCATTGAGGTTTGTGGACAGGTTTTTGCACAGCTTTCCTAAGGTCCTGCTACAGCATTACAGTCGGTTGAGTTCTGAACTTTGACTTGGTCATTGCAACAACTTGATTTTTTTTTCAACTGCTCTATTGTAGATTTGCTGCTGTGTTTAGGATCATTGTCCTTTTGCATGGCCCACTTTGGGCCAAGGTTTAGGCCAAAATTGACAGATGGCCTCACATTTGATTTAGAATAGTTTGGTAAACACAAGAGTTCATGATCAACTCAATGACCATAAGGTTACCAGGTCCTGTGGCTGCAAAACAAGCCCAAATCATTGACCCTCCACCACCCTCTGACGGTGTTTGTACCAATATGCTGTGTTTGGTTTTCTCCTAACATGGTACTGTGCATTATGGCCAAACATCTCAATTATGGTCTCATCTGACCAAAGGACATTGTTCCAGAGGTCTTGTTGTTTGTTCAGATGCAACCTGCTCCCATGTTCTTTTTAAAGAGAAGAAGCTTTATCTTTGCAACCATTCCAAAGTGACAGAGACTGATAAAGTCACACAGAAATGAATGTTTCAGTGACTAGATGGGTCCATAGCAATTTTTTTTGTCATGAAATTCGGTCCTGATGCAAAATCCATGAAACCCTGAAAAAAGTCTACCTCTCAAAAGACTACATCATAACCCAGAACTTAAGAGCAAGACTGTATGTTTGATTTATTTCCCTCAAATAAATCAAGGCCTAGATTCAACTTCTAAATCTTTACTCACAACTCTAAGGGGAAAAAATGAGCAGGTGTACGCTCTAGGCTGTATTGGATCTTACTGAAATTGAACCACACATTTCTTTTACATGTAAAAGTTGAATGGCTTATAGCTTATACAAGAGCTTCAAAAGGGACCATGGCTAAATTGCCAGTTGTCTAAATAGTGTTTATTTATTTTTACATAGGTAATGAATTAGATCTGGATAGTTTTTATGTTTGTTACACCATTGATAAAGTGATGAGTTGTCATGTGTGAGGGAGGCAGGATTAGAACCCAAAATAAGACATGGAGACAAGCTAGAGACAGAAACCATACACAACTGACTACACACTGGGGATGGTGGGGAGGACACACAGAAGCAACCAAGAAAAACGGGACAGAAAGGGGAACGAAACTCAACGAGTTGGGTAAACAAATTAATACTCAAAAATGAATATTAGAATCACACAATCCCCAAAATGAATAAATCTAAACAATGCAGAACATATCAGATAATACAAAACACCTTAACAATCCAAGAGTCAACAACCCAGGAACCATGACACAATGACAGCTGGGTTAGTCTTCAGCCTCACTGTCACCCGGAAATAGATATGCGGTTATGGAAATGGATGGATGTAGCAAACATATTTCTACTTATGTATTCTACTTTCCCTCCACATACTGAGATTAATGATAAAAGGGGGCCAAGGCTAATGCTATGTGCCAGAATTTCAAAGCAAATGATGTGGATCTGCCTTAAAATTGAAAAATTTCTCCTGTTGCTCAGGCTTCATTATTCCACCATGTTTCATGGAATAGTTTTTGCCTAATCTCGCTGTCAGACGGGCCAATAAATAATCACAAATGGAGAGTGCTCAGAGAGCTCATTCTCCACTAAAGCAAGTCAAAGCAATGCAAGCTTTAATGCAAGCTTTAATGGATTCTTTCTTTGCATAACTCCTTACCAAGTCAACAGAACCTAAACAATAATCAGACACAAAGTCAAAGGGACAGACAAATGCATAAGAAACACTCCTGTCTTGCTGGAGAAACCGTTTATGACTTGCCAGTTTAAGATTACGTGTGACTGGCACGGCTGTGTGTACAACACAAACCGAACATAACTGGTGATAATGAATTACATCCACATGTGGAAAAGAAAAAGGGACAGATTATCCAGTAGTGAGACTGAGGCTATATACAGTATTATGTTCCTCCACAGGTGCATTTATCACAGAGCCTTGCAGCTCTTATTTCAGCCAGTGGAACTAAGAAGATAACAACACACAGAAGAAGCACTGACAGCTGCTGATTCAAAGGAAAAGACAGATAAGGCAAAGAGGATGGCCATCAGTCTGAAACATGACATTAATAACACTACACAGTATGTTATAATGAGCCTGTACAAACCAAGCATGCATTTTCTCTCATTATATTGTCTTTACCCCCCTTTTCTGCTGGATTTACTTTGCTAACTACTTGAGTTTCACACTGTTACTGTTTTCTGTTTACTTTTGTAAATCTTACAAATAATTTAAACCCCTCTTCTGAGTGTTTTTCCACCCTGTTTTTGGCCTGTGTCTTAGTTCTGAAATGAAGCTCTTCAGGTGCCACGGGGAATCATTTGGCGGTCCATTTTTACTCGTTCCGTACAGTACTTTGAAAAAGCAGTACCGGTGGGCTGCAGCGGCGTAAGATGGCTCTGTTAAGAATGTTAATGCAACATCCTTGTTTGACAAGATCTTGCCTTAATATTTCAGGAAGCAAGCTTTCAAAGGTAAATGTTACATGTAAATGCCTCATTTTGTCAGGCTCCCTGAGCAGATTGGCTTGGAAAACAAAAGGTCACGCTGGGTTTCTTGACAGATAATACACAGTGGAGGAAGCAGTGATTGAGTTCAGTAGTTCTGATGAGTAAAAAACTTTCCCATTGGAAACCGTCCTTAGAAACCAATCACTACATGATTAATATATCTGAGACATTTCACCTCACTTATAGGGGTTAAAACATGGCTAACACACATATATTTAAGGATCCTTTACTTTTCTTTCTCTGTTTCTGAACAAAAGTACGTTTGTGTGAACACCGTGGTGGTAGAAGTAGGCCTGTAGAGTTTGATGTTTCCTTTCTTTGCTTTCATGAATATTTAATCCAGCTCACCATCCCCAGAAGGTTCTTTCCAAATGAAAGCTAAAACAGCATCGACAACAACTACAACAGCAGCAACCAATATGGGAACATGCGCCCAATCACCGTATAGCCTCACAGAGATTTTTCGGTGTTACGTAATATTGTTGAATTTTCTTGCTAGTTAGCCTTTTGTGAAAAAAATAAAAAGCTAAATTTGAAAAAAACTGAAATATGAAATTGAAGAGTATAGCAAAAAGCACATGCAAGTTGTGATCCACACACCACACACTCACACACACCACATATACATACACTGAGAAAATTAAGGAACATGAGGTAAGAAAAACTCTGCAGCAGAAGCTAGATAATAACATAAAAGCTTAAGAGGAGATAGTGAAGAGGGCAGAATGACTTAAGCAGTCTTTGCTGTTCCTCCTAAAGCAGTGTGTGTGAGTACACACATTAAGATTTTGTGTTCCACACATTTTATTATTGTGTTTGGTCTTTGAAGGAGAGAGAAAGCAGAAGAAAAAAGTGACAAGAAGAGGACAAAGGATAGGAAGAAAAGATAGAAATCTATATTGTAAGCTTTATGGATGAAGTTCTTATTCTTAGCCAATTATACTGCATATTTACCTGCTAAAACGACATCTGATTCTCACATTATTATCTCTAGATATCCAAACTTCAAGATCTCTTTCCACTGCCCAGTTACATCACTTCTGTGAATGCAAAGACAAAACTTTCTTTTTACATTATAATTTTGAAGTCCTTAAGCATTTCAGTAGAAAGAAACCCTTTATTTCTTCACTTTTAACATCAGAGTTTTCAGAATCCTGTTATGCAACACCACCTTTTGAGATTAAAGCAACAAATTGAAGTGGATCACGATGAAAAATCATATGCAAGGAAACAAAGTAACATTGCTGAATGATAAAACTTACATATACCTGACTAGCACGCACCTTGTAGGATAACATTTATCAGCTCTAACCTCCAACATAAGGACATACAGAAATTACATTTAGACTCAAGCCTTAAAAGTCACATGAAAATATTGGTTGGTTTATAGCAAAGACTTACAGGTAAATTATGGTTTAACAACGCTGGTGGATTAGCATCTGTGGGCAGTTTCAGACTGGCCATCTACCTGCAGAGAATGTCTGTTATTGGATGGGGGGGAGTGTCAAAACTTGTAAAATCATACTGTGGTCTTTCAGAGAAGAGTGAAGTGAATAGCTGAAGTCTAATCAAATGTTAGAAACCTGTATTGTTTTTTTATTTTTTATTTTTATCTTTAATGTTTTTGTTTGTTCTGCTTCTGCTATTCCTGGTGAACTCTGCCGTCACCCCCTGCACTGTTCTGGCCCACTTGTCAGCCAGTCAGCGTACAGTGCAGTTGGGATTTTGGAGGAGTGACAGTTAGGATCAGGTGTGGTGGTGGTATGCTTTTGGAAAATGGTGTTAGTAATGCTTGCTTCAAAGAACAGAGCGCTTAGCTCTTACCAGACAAGAAAAAAGTAATGCAAGGCCCCATGCATAACTATACAAGAGTAGATATATGTTGTGATGTACTTATGAGAATGAATGAAATGAATTGAAAAAGCAAATACTCTTTCTTTACTTATACAATGGTTAGCATAACTTTCCTAACATATCACTAACTGCTAACTTACCTGTATGACTTTAATACGCACTTGAAACAGGGAGGACATATAAACGTACAAGGAAAACATTAAAAAGGATGAGTGAGGAGTAAGGAGAACAGGGACTCCACATGCTACACCGATAAACAAACTGAATGTAACAGGAAGTGAAAATATGTGTATTTTAAACAAAAGCCAAGGGAAAAAAATGATATTCTGCATAAGCAAAACTATCTAAAAAGCTGGGCAGCGCTGATAGTGACAGCAGAGTAAAGAAAAAAAGGTGAGCAGTATTGTTTGCCAAGCAAATTAAAGGATGACAGTCAAGTTGTTGTGTTACTCAGTGTTATAGTTGCTAACACTTACATTTTACTCTGCAGTCTCATTGCCCCAACCAAACCAGCTGATAACAGTTTTGATGAGATCAAGGAAATACTAAAGACGCATTTATATCTGATACCAGTGATAGTGGAACGTGTCAGGTTTCACACAAGGAATGAATCAAAGATTGAATCTATACCTGAGCACGTGGCAGAGCTCCTTAGATTAGTGGAGCATTGTCAGTGAGGGGAGAAGCTGTCAGATGCACAAGTGACAGGCTTGTGTGTGGGCTGCACAATGAGGGCATTCAGAAACGGCTTCCACAAAGGATAGACTAACATTGACTTGGTTTGTGAAGATCCCCATATCTAGGAAGCACAGCAGAAGATATTGTCAAGTTACAAGATGAAAATGCGACATATAAGCACGATCAGTACACAAGGTACTTTCTATTGTGTATCAGAATCTCATATCCCACCAACAAAAATCTCACCTGTATATTTGGAATATGTAACATTATGATATTTGCCACTCATAATGCCTCTACAGAGGCAGTGATTTTAGCTTTTAACTACTTCTTTTCACTTTGTGTGTATGTGTGTGTGTTGGTGTGTGTGTGCTTGTGTCACGGGACTGTGCTAACGCAGTGAAAGACTGCTGGGCCTTGTATGTAAACCTAATCTTTAGACAGTACTCTTCCCCCCAGAACATCTTCACAGTCTCCTTGCACAGCTGTTTACACATAACCGTAAAACTGAAGTCACACCTAACAGATGTTTTAAGATTTTACAGCAATTAATTTAAGCAGCAAAAGACAAATCTTCAAAGCTTCCTGTATTAATGATTACAATTTTAATTTTATATCACAAATATCCATCCATCCACTTTCTTCCTGCTGCCGTAGGGTGAGAGCCGGGCTACACCCTGGACAGGCTGCCAGTCTGTCACAGAGAGAGACAGACAGACAGACCTTTCACACCCACTGCCACTTTAGAATCACAGACGCCACTAACAACGTGTCTTTGGACTGTGGGAGCTGAGTTTAGAATAAAGGGAGCTTTGCTGCTGGAACAGATTTACTAACTTAGTTCATATCATCTGACTTTTTCACCTCTTTTTAATAAAGATATCTCGAGCAGCAGTCATGCCAATAGACAAGTTTCAAGTTCCAGCTGAACAAATGTTATGTTGTTATTTTTGTTTATGTATTAAATAAATAGCAGTAGGACAATATAAATACATACCTCTACACACATCAGGATAGTCTGGTGTTTTTGTTCTTTATAAAGTCAAATTACTGATGTCATTGATATTTAGCTTTTACAGGTTTTCCCGTTCTTTATATGTTTTCAACACAGTGGACTCATCAACTGTAAATAAAAGATGGACGTAGCTTCTAAGTATGACAAGTGAATATCTTATCTGCATCTTATATTTATATATACAGCTGATGATGGATGCAAGAAGAGTGGCTGGTGTGCCTTACTCTTCCTATAGGGTGTAAAGATGCTGGTTAGTGGGGCTGTTGGAATGGTGGAGTACTGCAGCTGGTTGAGTAATGGTGATGCTTTAAGTGCAGCTACAGGAGATGGGCTACACCTGGGGGCAAGCTCAGTATGTGGCAGGGGACAGGATTAAATGGAGGGAACTTGGTGTGGATTTATATAGCAGCCAAATGCCGCTGCTAGCGTTCCTCAAGAAATCTCATTTCTGACCTCTTGCATGGGGAACATGTAGCATTAAGTTTCAGTGAGGAGCCTTAAAAGTGCGCAGACTTTTACATCATAATAAGATTTCTTTTACATGTGAACACCAAGCAACTGAAACCTTGACAGCAAGCATCAAACATCACTTATTAACCATATGAACAACATAAAACATTTAGAAAACATATTTCAGTGTGCTTGGGTGGGTTAATAAGAATCCGCTGACTCTGTGTGTATGCGTGTGTGTGTGTCTGTGCTAATGTGTACTTCCTGTGGTGTCCTAGTTTTTGCCTGGCAGTCTTTGAGGTCAAATAAGGAGCAAACTTTCTGCATCATGTAAAGAAGAATCCCTCCCACAGGCACAGTACACACACATATGCATGTGTTGCTACATGCACACGCTCACACACTCACATGTGAACATGGATGAAAACAATAATTCTTAGTACATGTTGGTCATGCTGTCATTATACACTTCCATAGATGCAATTAAAGCAGTACTATCATCCACATAATCACTAACATACACAAGGCAAAGAGACAGCCAGTATCCATGGGTCCTGCAGGAATGGGAAAATACACAGACACACACACATACGACACACACACACATTCAAATCTTGAGAACCATGCACCATGACAATTTAATGCACGTGAAATATAAAACTGTCAGAGAAAGCACAGAAGACATACAGACACATGCAGAGGGCAGAGCGGTGTCACATACCATCACCATAGACAGGTCAGCATACGATGACACAGCCAAGATGGACACCACAGCTAGCAGGCATATTGCTACCCAACAAACACACACTCAGGAACAATTTATTGCGAGCAAAAAGGAGACATCATGGGACCTGACGTGGGCCGGGGGTTTTCATCTGATTGGCTGTCACATGCACTCTGGTTATCGTGACAACGGCTGTCCCTGCAGGATAGTGGCAGCCTGAGCTCGACGTGGAACTGAGCCATGACACTGATGAGGGAGATGGAAACTTTTTGAGCTTCCGTGTGGATTTCCATTTAGGGAACACAATTAATTATAATTTAATCAGCTGTTAATTTACCATTTGTCCACAAAGGCTTTTAGAAAGTGTTCCAAAAACAGAAATCTGGAAGATTTAAAGCTTCTGATTTCTTTCAATGTCCCAAAGTCCTCTCAATTCCTGTCCAGTTTGGGGCTAAAGTTGTCGAAAAAATGAATTTCCACCATCCACTAGTTGGTTCCTCAGAGTATACTCACTCTTTGTTGAATATCACATTATTGCTGATTGCAAATATCTTATTTCACCTCGGCATGTTTGTGTGTATTGCCTCATCTCATTCTTTTCCATTTTGATGAAAAAAGTCCCATTAAAAGGTGATTCTGTTGCCTCAGTGTATGATTCTCCAGCTTGGATAATGAAGCCGCCAGAGACCAACATTCATAGCAGAGTTAAATCATTTCTCTCTCTCTCTCTCTATCTCACACACACACACACACACACACACACACACACACACACACACACACACACACACACACACACACACACACACACACACACTCATGCAGAGGGGACACAGAGTCTGTGATTGGAGTTAAATCACTTGACCTTTGACCTCTTTCTGGACCAATGAGAACATCCCAGACGCCTGGGTGCAGTTCTGAAGAAAGCCTATAAATAGCAGGCAATTTAGAACAAGAGAGGAGCGGGCATCCCAGATTAATGACTTCTCTCTGCATGCATTTTACTACTTTTTGTTCTGCTCGTCTTATCTTTCTTCTTCTACCACCACGCTTTGCTATCTCGCTCGCTCTTTTTTGTGCTCTCCCAGCACATTCTTACTGCCTGTCACTTCACACTCATTGTCTTTGGATGGTGCTTGCTGTTTTGTGCGAGTGTGCGTCAAAGTCGTACAGTGACACAGAGATGTGAGTTTTTCTTGTGAAGATTCTTAGTCATCCAGGTCATGGTTATACAAGATTTGAGAGTTTATGTTGATAAGATTACCGTAAGATAAATTCTATACCCTTTTTTTGTCATTGTGCCAAAGATTTTATAACACGGGGAAGTTGCAGAGTGCCCTCTGATGGACAAACTATGCAACATTAACCCTTGTACCATAGCGGATGGATGTTATTATTCTTTACTTTTAAAATTTTTATCAGATGTTATACAAGCCAATACTGAAATACTGGCAAACAGCTAATATTAACGAATATATTAACAACACTGAGGATGTTCAGAGGGTTGGTGTTAAAGAGGAGGATAATCCACTGTGTTGACTCCTAAAAGGAGAAGCTGTGAAAAGATACAGCGACTGGGCTATATTTTACATACTTGATACCTGATTCAAGCTAGCAGTGCACACCTATAATCATACGTTGCACTCTGCTTTGTGAAAACAGCCGTGAGGCCTCTTAAATTGTTATCATCTATTATCATTTATGCATCATGATTGATGAGTTTTATTCAGTGAAGCAATAATGTGTAGTGCTCTTCAAACCGTCCTGATTGCACAGAAGAAGCTTTTGCTCATAAAATACTCCCTCCTCTCAATATCCTTGTTCCTAATGATGGGAAATCCATTTTTGCTGTGTAACTCCATTAACTGTGCGAGAATATGATGAGGCACGAAACTTAACCCAATAACAAATATGAAAACTCATTTAAAGGAGACACAAACGGCAGGAATGTGTCGAGCAAATTTAGATCTAAGATGTAGTAGTGGTCGCATAATACCATCAGACTGCTCCTAAACAGCAGATGAGCAACAGTTTTTTACGTTTTTTTGCGTTGCTTGCACGTGCGCACATACACACACACACACACACATAGTCCTTTCCTCCGTAGAGACCACATGTGATTACAAAATCCTGGCTACAAGACAGTGACAAGAAGACACCCCTATATAATAATAATCCACAGTGCTTATTGATTAAACCAGTCACTTTTGGAACAGCATTCAGGAGTTGATGAACTAGCTTAGCACGATTTCCAGATTATTATTTCATCCTTTGTGCAAAACTCGAAACACATTCTGAGCTGCTAAAACACCTTCTGCTTTGTGACTCACTTGCAAAGTGTCGCTTGCATGCAACAATGGTTAAAAATAACTAAAAATAACCACTGCGTCGTTGTCATCAACACAATGGCTCACGATTGCTAACGCATGCATCTAATCATGTGATGCGCTAAAACCAATCAATAAATAGGATTAGGGGAAAAAAAGCTGTGCAACTCCAAGTGGCGTTTTTGAGTTCAACTTTCATTGATTAATGGAGCGGAACAATAAAAGAGAAAGATTAGCACTGAAAGACGGTGCAGCTGATTTAAAAGGCGAGAGCAGAGGAAAAGCAACAGCTTTATTTTATTTGAAAATAGATAATAGATCACATTGTCGTACATTGTCTGATTTTTTTGTTAACGAAATTTTATGCATGTTTTTCCTTCTATCTTCTACCTCTAACCCTTCCTCACTGCCATCAAAGATTTTTGCCTCAGCTGGTGCTGGAAAGTATTTATTGCAATCGTTGGAAGTTACTCTTGGATATGTAAATGTGGAATTTTGTAAAGGGTGGATTTGACACACTTGGGGCACATCATCTGTGTTATAGCCTGGCCTAAAAACAGACCAGAAGCTTTTGCTGAATCAAAATGAATAACAATAGTAATTTGTTTTGAATAGTCTGGTTGAATTTGAATAGCCAAAAAGGTAACTTTCTCTTCTCTTAGCTTGTTTTGAGTACAAAATATATATACAGTGGGGCAAAAAAGTATTTAGTCAGCCACCGATTGTGCAAGTTCCCCCACCTAAAATGATGACAGAGGTCAGTAATTTGCACCAGAGGTACACTTCAACTGTGAGAGACAGAATGTGAAAAAAAAATCCATGAATCCACATGGTAGGATTTGTAAAGAATTTATTTGTAAATCAGGGTGGAAAATAAGTATTTGGTCAATAACAAAAATACAATTAAATACTTTGTAACATAACCTTTGTTGGCAATAACAGAGGTCAAACGTTTACTATAGGTCTTTACCAGGTTTGCACACACAGTAGCTGGTATTTTGGCCCATTCCTCCATGCAGATCTTCTCGAGAGCAGTGATGTTTTGGGGCTGTCGCCGAGCAACACGGACTTTCAACTCCCGCCACAGATTTTCTATGGGGTTGAGGTCTGGAGACTGGCTAGGCCACTCCAGGACTTTCAAATGCTTCTTACGGAGCCACTCCTTTGTTGCCCGGGTGGTGTGTTTTGGATCATTGTCATGTTGGAAGACCCAGCCTCGTTTCATCTTCAAAGTTCTCACTGATGGAAGGAGGTTCTGGCTCAAAATCTCACGATACATGTCCCCATTCGTTCTGTCCTTAACACGGATCAGTCGTCCTGTCCCCTTGGCAGAAAAACAGCCCCATAGCATGATGTTTCCACCCCCATGCTTCACAGTAGGTATGGTGTTCTTGGGATGCGACTCAGTATTCTTCTTCCTCCAAACACGACGAGTTGAGTTTATACCAAAAAGTTCTACTTTGGTTTCATCTGACCACATGACATTCTCCCAATCCTCTGCTGTATCATCCATGTGCTCTCTGGCAAACTTCAGACAGGCCTGGACATGCACTGGCTTCAGCAGCGGAACACGTCTGGCACTGCGGGATTTGATTCCCTGCCATTGTAGTGTGTTACTGATGGTGACCTTTGTTACTTTGGTCCCAGCTCTCTGCAGGTCATTCACCAGGTCCCCCCGTGTGGTTCTGGGATCTTTGCTCACCGTTCTCATGATCATTTTGACCCCACGGGATGAAATCTTGCGTGGAGCCCCAGATCGAGGGAGATTATCAGTGGTCTTGTATGTCTTCCATTTTCTGATGATTGCTCCCACAGTTGATTTTTTTCACACCAAGCTGCTTGCCTATTGTAGATTCACTCTTCCCAGTCTGGTGCAGGTCTACAATACTTTTCCTGGTGTCCTTCGAAAGCTCTTTGGTCTTGGCCATGGAGGAGTTTGGAGTCTGACTGTTTGAGGCTGTGGACAGGTGTCTTTTATACAGATGATGAGTTCAAACAGGTGCCATTCATACAGGTAACGAGTGGGGGACAGAAAAGCTTCTTACAGAAGACGTTACAGGTCTGTGAGAGCCAGAGATTTTCCATGTTTGAGGTGACCAAATACTTATTTTCCACCCTAATTTACGAATAAATTCTTTACAAATCCTACCATGTGAATTCATGGATTTTTTTTCCACATTCTGTCTCTCACAGTTGCAGTGTACCTCTGGTGCAAATTACTGACCTCTGTCATCATTTTAAGTGGGTTAACTTGCACAATCGGTGGCTGACTAAATACTTTTTTGCCCCACTGTAAAACACTTTTATTTTTACTTAACTCAATAATAATGCTTTAAAGATCAATTTCAACGTGATCGGTTACATTATGCCTCTGTGTTAAATCTACACCACAACTTAAGTCAAATTGGAAACACCTTCCTAAAAAATGTAACTACATGTCAGTGGACTGCTATGACTGGCCCATTCAGTACTGTTACTTCCTATGCATATCTCACCAAGTAGGTAAAGAATAGTTCAATTTGAAAAAGCAAACTCTTAAATCAAGAGCATAGAGTTGATTTAAGAATGCAAAAGTAAAAACTAGCCATAGTCATTAGAACCTGTGACTAATTCTCTTTGTGGTGTTTTCTGAGCTCTCTGTTGTGATACATGGCTAATTCCATTCATGTGTTCTGGCAGTCCAGTGTAAACAGCGCCTAATTAGACAACCGAAATGAATAAAACTCAGCAGAATAAAAGCCCAGCAGCACTGTGACCTTGAGGACCTATTCTACAGGCTTGTGACTCAGAAAAAATAAAGGTGGTTTGCCTAGGGAGCCCTGGCTGCTCTCCAGCTGTTCAGGTCTTTGCAAATCACAGAACTCTAACCTGCAAACCCAGGCAGTGTGAAAGGTTAAAATGGTGATAAATATAACAAGCTAACAGAACATATTCAAATGAGACAGGCTGAAATCATGAATAGAAAAGCGAGAAACACAAAGAGAAAAATATAGAAAAAGAAACAGAAGAAAGGGCAGTATGAGAAAACGAGGCACATGTTGTATATCTGCAGATTGCAGAGTAAGAATAGCCATCAAAATAACATTACAAAACACTGAAAAGTCTTTTGAAGGTGCACACAGGCCCTACAATTGTTACAGTGCATCAGCTTATGTTAATAATTATCCATTGTTGCACTGATTTTGCTTAAAATATTTTGAATGTTCTAAAAAGTAACATTTTCACAGGAACCAGAAAAAGCTAAACTTCAGACCTTTCCCGCTATGTGTAAATAAAGGGTCTTCTGACCATACTGCAACTCCCGTTGTGCATACCTAATCTTGCTTAAAATCTTACAGAGTTTTCTTGTTTGTAGATTTTACACAACAGACTGTAACGTGTATGCTTGACAACTTGACACCTATTAAAAAAAAATTGTAGTAAAGCAGAACATGACTTAACTGTATTAACTGCATTTTTTGCCGAAGTAAGTAAATATTAGTAAAATAACTTTGCATTTAAGTCCAATATCCCCAAGTAATGTAAATATGTTAGCAGGGGTGACATTGTTTGATCATAGTTCATGAACAAACAACAAATGCTGTTGTTTTTCTCAGAGGGATGGTCCCAAGATGGAGGTATAAATGGCCTGTATTTGTATAGCGCTTTACTAGTCCCTAAGAACCCTAAAGCTCTTTACACATCCAGCCATCCACACACACATTCACACAATGGTGATGGCAAACTACATTGTAGTCACAGCCACCCTGGGGCGCACTGACAGAGGCGAGGCTGCCGGACACTGGCGCCACCGGCCCTCTGACCACCACCAGCAGGCAAAGGGTGAAGTGTCTTGCCCAAGGACACAGCGACCGAGATTGTCCAAGCTGGGGCTTGAACCGGCAACCTTCCGATTACAAGGCGAACTCCCAACTCTTGAGCCACGATGATGCTCACCTGACATCATCGTGGCGATGTATAGGTGAAATTAAAGTTAGATTCATTGGACCTTTTATAACACCTTAGTGTGTCCCTCTGTTAAATTTAACACAAGTGCATGCACATGCACGTCCGCACATGCATTCACTTTGTTTGTAAATGTGCATATGGATGTTAGAACATGCCCGTTTTTGTATTGTTATGCATGCAAACACTTGTATTCGTGCACATAGGTGTGTGCTTATGTGCAAGTGGCTCCCTGCAGCGGCCCTCTGGCCGTGGCTTCATTAAACATTTCATTAATGTCAAACATAATTTGCTTCATCAGATTAAACAAGCCCCGTTCATACACATACTCTCACACAGTCTCCGACAGAGACCCAAACAGCGTCAGAAAAACCTGTGTGACATGTTCACAGCAGGAAGACGAAATTAAAGCTGCACTCTGCAAATTTACTGTATCACACATGTCAACACAGAGAATCCATAATGACAGGCTGATTTTTACACAGACGCACAGGACACACATTTTTTATGACAAGTAGGGTATAGATGAAATTATCTGGTTGTCTGCATATATTATCGGGATTATTTTTTTGTGTATGCAGCGTGTGAGTCATCATTGAGATCCACCCTCTGTGGCTGAAAATGAAGACAATTCAGAAATCTTACAGTAAATGCTGCTGTTCCTCATAGGGATACTTGACTAGCTTCACCAGTGTGTTAGTCCACATACTGTACAGTTGTGACCGATGTTCACACTTTTACAGCATATATGTTGAGATTAAAATATAATACATGCTTAAATTTTATTAAGACAAATTTATGAATAAAAAAAAATTAAAAGTGTGGTCAGGTGTGGCAGGTTTTAATGTCACCTAGTTGTTGGTTTGTTTGCAATGTGTTGATTGATTGATAATACTTTATTCATCCTGAGGGAAATTGTACTTGTAGACTAACATATATGAGCATAAATTACCAGATGTTTGTATAAACATTAATAAAAACATCTTAAAATTGGGCAGAGTTTCATATTGCAGTAGAGAGAAGGGGGGGGGGGGGGGGGGATGACAGAGCAATAGCAATAGTTTCTTTAAAGCAGAGAAATTCAGAAGTCTAAAAAGTCTAAAAAGTACAGGGAACCTCTCGTCCAGACATCTTTTAGACAGTGAAGTATAACTCTTAGCAAATTGAGGTTTTTCATGTACATTTCAAATTAAAAGTGATAGAACCAACAGTTTTTAGTGTGTATTATAAAATTTGTATTCCCAAACTGGTTAGCAAGTGGTAGTGAAGATTGCCGGCTTTCTGTGAAGCTGATCACTAAAGCCCAAGTGACGCAAGCCTGGGAACTGGTCAGTGACACAAAACAAGTGTATTCCCTGACCAGCTGGCAAGTTCCTGCTGGAGGGTGTTGGAAGTCTCTAGATGCAAAGTGGTATATGGTGCTTCACTGACAACCACCAAGTGATTACTTGCTAGCAGGTTGCTGTGGTCATTTTTCATAGAAGATGTATACTTGCCCTCATGTCTTTTGTCCTGTCTTCCTCCTCTTACCTCCAATTGGTTGTGGCAGGCGGCTGCCTTACCCTGAGTGTGGTTCTGCTGGAGGTTTCTTCCTGTTAAAAGGGAGTTTTTCCTTCCCACTGTTGTCAAAGTGTTTGCGAATAGGGGATTGTCTGATTGTTGTGGTTTTGCGGTATTATTGTAGGGTCTGTACCTTACAGTATGCCTTGAGGTGACTGTTGCTCTGATTTGGGGATATACAGTATAAATAAACTGAATTGAGTTGAATTCAATTTAATTCAACTGCAAACCAGAAAAAGAGACTACTGGCCTTCAAAGTAAAGGTTGCACATTTTCTAAGGTGTTGATTTCAGAACTAAGCTACAACTTCACAAAGCTGAATGTCCTCCATTTGTGTTTTGAACTCTACTTTTTACTTTACTTTTTGAAGTTTCACTACTACTTGGTGAGTAGGTGGTACAGGCCACCAAAGAATCTTGCTTTAGTTAATTACATGGAGATTTTTGTCCAGCACGTTTTTCACAATCAGCTTCCCATGTTAGTTGCCAACAAGCTCCAACAACCACTTGGCCAACTGGTTGGTGAATACATGATTTTGCTAAGTGACAGGAGGTTGCCATGGGGTCACTCACCAGTCTTTAAGCTTATGTGCCTAAGGCCTTGTTTTTGTTTTTTTCCTATTACTAGGACCCATGTGGTTGGATCATATCACCCCCAATGCTAGGCATCATCATCGACATCACAAGAGATGACAAAGCCTGATGGGACTATTCATTATGCTTAAAGTATCAGTTATAGCTTTGAAGTCTTCTCACAGCAGAAGTTTAGTATCACATTTATTTGAAGACACAGAAGCAGGAAACAGAATCAAGAAAAGTTTGATAAACTTTTTCATTACGTGGAAAATCCTGCAATGGTTTACATAAATGATTCACATCTACACTCAAATCATTTAAATTGGCTGTGCTGAAACCAGACAGGATGCAAAGTGCTGAAATGGCAGGAAGCCCTAATGAGGACACTGGTGGCAAGTGTGTGTCCATGTGGGTGTGTAGGATAGAGAGATAGGGACAGAGAGAGCACTCGCTACGAAGAGCCGATAGCCAGAGCTCGAGCTTTCATCAATAAGATTGAGCCTTACAGAAAACCAAAGACTTGAGTATCTGAACACTTAATATGTCATTTTTTGATTTGGGTTTTCAAAAACAACAAAAACCACACTTGTACAGATTGTTGATTCTTAACTGGGAATATGTTGAATGCATTCATATAACATTATGTACTATGTGTACTCAATGGACATGCCTGTTACTGTTTCACGTGTTACTGTGTCAGGTGTCTTTGAAGAGGTTAATTTTCCACTCCAGTAACAAGCTCATCTGATGACAGACCATCTCCAGGGGGTTTTTCCACTGTCTCTGCCCCTCGTGCCCTCCAGGCTTTTTTTTAGTATTTAGCTTTGGAAAAAAGTGCCCTGATTAAAGTGAGGTTGGGGTGGATTTGATTAAAGGGGACACGGAGTGGACCTGACTCAAGGCTGTATTTTTCTCCCCATCCCCCCTTACTGATTAATTGGGATATTTCTCATCCCACTCCCGAGGCCATAGCAGATTGCAGAGTCAGATTTTTTTTTTCAACTTAAAACCACAGCCCACAGAAGTGAGCTTTCTGAACCATTTAGTTGCCTAAAGTGTGGCTTAAATGCAATGCAGAGCTGACGAAAGACAATCGATAGTGGAAAGAAGTGGCTGTGTGTGTGTGTTTTGTTTGTTTGTTTGTTTGTTTTTTTGGGGGGGCTGACTCAGTTTGCGTGAAGGTGAATTAAAAGTTCTCCAAAGTGCAACAGTACAATAAGAACAACTGTGTTAAAACAAGCTGTGGAGTGCACTGTCATCGGCTAACATTTAATTTGGAATATTGAGATTATTCAAGACTGTGTTTAAATGCAGATACATGTCAATGTAGGTCAGCAGATTGCCATGAAAAAACAATTTAAGTCTATAGGCATTTCCAAGAACTGCCACCTTATCACGTTGGAGGGTTTGTGCATTCCAGTGATCCCAGGAGCTATGCTGCCGTAGGGTTTCCGATGGTAAATTGATCCTGGGTGATGGGCCATGCAGAACGCTCCTACTTATCGAATGGAACCAGTTGAGCTGGTTCGAACCCAGGGCTTGCTGGGCTGATTACATCTCTCAGCTGGCTTGGAAAGATCTTGGCGTCCTCTTGGATAACCTGAAAGAGGTGGCCAGGGTGAGAAAAGTCTGGGCTTTTCAGCTCAAACTGCTGTCAATGCAACCTAAACCTGGATAAATGTCAGAAAATGGCTGGATAGATGAATGGTGGCATTTTATGGAGAAATGCATTTAATTCATTTAATGCATTTCTTTCTTATGGCTCTACAACTCCTTCTACACTGTCACAATGCACAGCTTTTACAAACAGAAATTGTCAACATGTTAAATGTGAACTTTATAAGTTACACATAAGTTCAGCTGCTTGCTAATCTAAATAGCTAGTAAGCCAATTGCACAGCAATAAACTGATTTGCTAGGCTAGTAACGTTGTGAGGATGGAACTGGGCTCTCTGAAGGTGGTGTTGGATAGATGGATACTGTCTTAAGTTAAGGACAATGCTGCACAATACCTCCCACCCATTCCATGATGTGCTGGCCAGTCACTTGTAATAAATTAGTCTGATTCTAATGCTAAAATTGGGAAAAAGGTAATTTAGGTGATTTTGAATGTAACTTGATTGTTGTTGCCAGGTGGTCCGATCTGAGTATTTCAGAAACTGCTGATCTGCTGAGATTGCTTTGGACAAGCATGTCTAAGGTTCAGAGAGAACAGACTGAAAAAGAGAGCTGCTGTTTTCTGAGTGAAAATGATTTTGCTTATGCCAAAGGTTAAATAACTACTCTTTACAACCAAGACGTACAGAAGATCATCTCTAAATACAAAACAGGTTGAACTTTGAGGCAGATAGGCTAAAGCACAGCACCACACTGGTGATAAGTGTTGCTGGGGTCTGGGGTGGCTAACCAAGCTTGTAGTATGATGCGAGAGGTGGGGAACAGCTTGCCAGTCCATCACAAAGCTAACACAGAGCGCAGGGACACAACTCTTGGTGCTCACCTTCACAACTACGATCAAATATTATGCATCTGTGAACTGTCGGGGGAAACTGGAGGACCTGGAGAAAACTTACACAGATACATTGAGACTGAGAAAACCATAGCCAGTGCATTATCAAATTCCTAAAAACCAGAGTTCTGCTTGTAGCTGGCTTTAAAAACATATTTTTAAGGCAATGTTTTAAATTTCATTGACATTATTAAAGTGTTCTCTAGTTTGTTTCTTCATTTCCAGGTGAATATTTTTACCTCTCTCCATGTTTTTATATTAATTGTGAAAGGTCAAACACAGCAGTCTGCCGCACAGCACAAGTGTCCGAGTGAAACAGTCCATTAGGGCCTTAAATATCAGAGACCTAAGAAAGACTTTCAAGGGCCCTATTTATGCACAAGTATGAATGAAATGACCTTCAACATGTATAAACAAATCAGTGACTCAATGCCTGCCATAAAAGCTCCAACTCAGAAACTCTCGAGCCTTTAGAAGAAAACAGATACAATGAACAAATGTTAAGGTTTTATATATGAAATGGCTTTTTTGGCTGGTCTCATGTGTATTGGCTGTATGCATTTCTGTAATGTTGAATCCAGGCCACAGGAGGAAACCTTTTATTATAACAAAAACCAACAAAAGTAATTCCTGCATATTGTTGTGCAGCAAAAGGTTTGCTGACTGAACTGAGAGTTGTTTTTATATCTATGCCTCATGGCAATTTTGTGGTTTAGTATCTTCCCCAGCCTTCAGTGTAAGGACTGGAGCAGCAAACTTCGAGCCTTCCTAGTGGATGACATGCTCTACCTCCTTAGGCACAACCTCCCCCTCATATCATGCCACATGATTGGGGCCTTAAGAACACATTTGCAATCATTTTGAAGTATATCTTTAAATTTATGTTCAAATTTGTGTGAAAGAAGAATTTATAAATCTTTAAGTAAGATCTAGACTTTGTGTAAGAGAATATTCTGTTGTCTTTTTTGGAACTGGGACACACATCACTCACATGCGTTCTGCCTCACCTGCTTCCACACACAGGCAGCACATTCCCAATCTGGTTGTTAGCTTTCATGTCAACCCACTATTAATTGCCCCAACTTCAGTCTCCTCTATGACTGCTGTGAGGTTGTCTTCAAGAGTTTGTTTTTTTCTTTGAGAGCCTTTTTTAGACCCTCATTTGCACTGGCACCATTCAAGTTGATTTAAGATTTACAAATGGGATTCTTACTAAGCATACTGAAAGTGTTCAGTTTTTATTCTCCTAAGCTGTTTTTTGTGAGTCAAATACAAGCATGCACACTTTTAGCACATTCATGAACAGCACAGTTGATGGGAAGCTGATCTCAGTGAAGTGAGTTCTACCAGCTTGATTGCTGGTTTGGAAGCCGAATAATACATCACATACTGGGTGAGTCATAAGCGTTAGACAGCGTTTTGTGTTAGAGCCCGCGGGGTATGACAAGGCGCCATGTAAATAAGCAATAAAAGCTAAAAGTTCAACATTAGAAACCAGAATAAATGGCAGATTTTCACAGACGGACGCAGAACCCAAGACGACCAATTAGAAGAAAAATGCAAGAGAGGAGGGAAGAGGAAGTAAGAGAGTTGGGGATGGAGAAAGAGGGGCTAAATGTTGAATCTCTAATTGGCCTGAAGTTGGAAGATGTGTGTGCATATGTGTGTGCCTTCTTGTATGTGCAACAGTAAAGCAAGTAATTATGTGTGAGAGAGCCCCTCATTATAAAAGGCTCTTGCAGCTGTTATTTATTGAAAAGCAGCAGCCTTTCAGAAACTACCATGCAACAGTAATGCTACAAATCACTCTCTTGCTGTTTATCTCTGAGTACAGTGAGGGGGAATCTTTCACATCTTTCCTGGAATCCTGTTTAACTTTATTATCTCTGAAGATTACATGAGCAGTACCACCTGCAATTTTAACACCATGAAACACAAACTCCTAATGAGATTTTGGGGAATGAATGCATGAATTAATAAATTAATGAATGGATGAATTAATCCTTCTCACTGCACAATGTATAACAAAACTAATACACTGTCATATAATGGCATGAATTAATTAAATAATTAGAAAAGAACATTGCAAATAAGTTACTTTTATGTTACATAAGTTGCATTTGACAGCATAATTTAAGAGCATTTAAATGACTTTAATATATCTTCACAGGTGTATTAGGAAAATGCACCAACCACAGCATTGCTAGCATCGTATAATGTGCTTGTAGCAAGCTATACTGAACTTGCAACTTATCTTCTTTCTGTTGCTATCCGGAAAACCCCAATATTATACAGTGGTATACAGTAATGAGACAGTTGTTTTAAACCAGTCAGGGAAAAAAAAACCTGATATCAATAAAATACAGGAATAGCCTGCAATGTAGTTTGGTAGCATTTTATATTAAAATGTTATACTATTAAGCATTAGTAAGGTACTAGATAGTGCTTAATTAATCATATATACCATTACTCCTCCTTAGCATGCCATGTATAAATACATATAAATAAATATGTTCATCCATTGGTCACTGTTACAAAATTTCACAGCTATCACTGCTAGTAATAATCATAATGATCAATTATAATCATAATCATGGTCATAAGAATATGTTATGTATTGATTAATTTATATTGTATATATGATGAATTAAGCACTTGCCATTACCTTAGAAATGCTTACAAGTGTGACTTTATTATGAAGTTATTAGAAGTTATTATGCTATCTGTAGTTTTTATTACATTAAGCTAGTTCATTAATTTATCCAAAGAAACAAAGGTGAATTTGACTTTATCTCCAGAGGAAAAAAGCCTAGATGTCTTTAAAACTGTGTTTTTCTAGATGAAGAATCTGCTATAGTTATGGCACACTGCATGAATACACATGATGACAATTTGTTCAATATAAAAATGTAGGTTGATATTTATAGTCTGCTGTTTCCATCCACTGGATGCAAAGTTCTCTTGTTTTGTTAAAGTGTGTCAGTAATGTCACTGGGACTTGTCATGTTTTTTCCTGCAGCAATGTCACCAGCAAACTATATATTTATTAATCCTGGCAGATAGTGGAGGTTCTTGTCTCTAAATTGCTACAGCAGGTCTAACTGTAAATAGACACAGTATTTTGCCCCAAATCCCGAGAACCGATACAAAATCCAGGGCTCTGCTTTTCCTTAAATAAGTCAGTGCTAGGAGGGTGAAGATGACGCAGATATGTTTTTGTAAAAAAAAAACTTGGATGAAATATCCTGTAATTGGACAAACAGTGGGCCCAAAGATCGGACTTATACAACACTTAGTGTTATGATCCAGTGATGTGTTTGTTTTGTGTTACTCCTCCCACCAGAGGATAGCTGTGGGTATCTTTCCCCTTTTCTCTCCTAGGAGGTGGACACCTGGGCGTGGCTGCTAGGTATCTGGGTGGAATCTCTGCCTATCCTCGGATTGGATAATTGATGGATCACCTCCAGTACTTAACTACCGGATGACAGCCACCTGGCCCCTCTCCCCGAACCTCCACCACTTAACCAAGAACCTGTGTGTTGATTTATTGCAGTGTAGAGTTTTCGTGTGTATGTCTGGCGTTATTATGTCCATTTTGTAAATAGTTGTAAATAGATTTGTCAAGTAGCGATCGTACGCTTTGTTCACTTTGTATATATCCTTCACTGCAGCAGCGTAGTAGGCGTGAGAAGCCATTTTTGTTGAATAAGTTTTCTCCTGTTTTTTCATTAGAAAGCTAGGTAAGTGAATTGTCTTTTGTTTGGTTTTTTTTTTCATTTTTGTGTAGGGAAGCGTAGGGACCACTAGGGAGTTTTGTTTGTTATTTTTGGCATTGCTCACTGCCAAAGTAAATAAATGGCTGCTTAGCACTTTAAAAGGTATCGTTGTTGGTGTTCTTGCTTGGGTGGGGTGTGAATGGGCAAACTTCTTGTTGCGTTTAATTACTTGCCTAGACTAAAAACGTAACATTAGCAAGTGTAAGAATTTTATTGACAAAAAGTGGAAAAACCTGAGAAAAATCTAGAGGATTGGAGGTTGTGCAGCACAACAGTGTCACCCACGGTAGCTCTGCCAGGAAGGAGATAAGACAGAAGTCCTCAAGATAAACAGTGTCAGTTTTACCTGTTTTGTAGGAGAGTGTAATCAAGTAAGGGGTCTGTGGGTGGCTGGTGGCAAACCAAAAGATGGCAGAGATTGAATAGGCTGGCTGGTTAAACAGAATGGGCGATGAAGAGGACAAGCTTAGGTTTCCACAAACAGCAGGTGAGTGTGTTTCCAGGGGGCAAGGTTTCTGAGAGAGCTCGGAGCAGGTAACTAGGAGAGGCGAGGAGAGACCGGATTGCTACAGACAGGCGATTGCAAACAACAGGTAACAAAGGTGGGCTAATGTTCACAATAATTGTGATGACAGTCTGGCAAAGGACTACTGCAACCTCCAGCCTTGATATACCCAACACTTCATTATCACACGTGGAGCAAGGATGGAACTACGGGGTAATTACTCCCGAGGGTGAACCCAGTGAAAGGAGTCAGCCCGGCAACTCCACCTGGGACAAACAGCAGAAGGGTCAGAGAAACTCAAAGCCCAATCAAAGTCAAAGTCAAAGTCAAAGTCAACTTTATTTGTCGATTCTGCCACATGTACAGGACATACAGAGAATAGAAATTGCGTTACTCTCAATCCCTAGATAAATAGCAAATGAACATTTAAATATATTTAAATATAAAAGTGATTAAAAATGCAAGTAAAATAATTAAAAAGTAAAAATTTAAATAAATACAATTTTACATATAACAAGAAAGCTATACAATATACAATATAATGGGTAAGTGACATTGAGTGTAAACCAGGCAGAGTAGTGCAAATAGGCAAATAGTGCAAATGGAGATTTAGTAGTGTACGGTAAGAGAAAGTGTAACAACAAAGTCTTATGAGGTAATGGCAGCCCAATCAGCTGAATCCCAACAACTATGGTATTATATGATGCCCCAAGACAGGAAGTTGTTAAAATATCAGCAAAAGATGTACTTTCTGACTGCTGCAAAAGCTACAAACAGGTCCACTGATAAAGTTGTGGCAGTTCTTTCAGACTGCTTTTGGCATGAAATCCTGCTTTAATTGGCTGCAGCGGACACTCTTTCACAAATAGGAGATATAAAACTCACAGTGGAATTTCAGATGATAAAGAGATCTTTTACATTCCTTGCCACACTTGTCAGTATGAACAACCTCTTTTTTTTAAATGAAAGACAACTACAAAACCCAGATGTCAGCGGTTTAAAGAGACATAAGCTAACTGATACCTTATCTAGAACACTTGATTCTAGTTGTATGCATTCAAAGTTAAATGTCTCAGCAACTAACGCTCTGCGTTTGTTTGGAGCAGAGCTTCCCAAAGTGTGGGGCCCACCCCTTGGGGTGGTGGGGGGGGGGGGGGGGGGGGCATGGAGCCATTGCGGGGGGGCAGTATGAAAAGGAAAAAAACCCACCCACACAAACGCAAAGCAGGAGATGAGGCATAGCTGTATATGTTTCCAAACCAACCTCATTCTAAGCCAAAGACCAGAAAATATGGTGAAGCACATCTTAGTTCACAAACACTTGTTGTAATGACTCCATTACATGACATTTTGGAGATGTTAGCTCTTTATACAGTAAAGTTACAGCGGGATACAAATAATATCAGGCTGATCCTGCCACGATTTGTTCCCCCGGTTCAAATCCCGGACAAACAGGATCCCACAGTTGTTTATGTTTTTGAATCCATTTTGCACAGAGAGGCATTTTTTGAAAAATGTATTGATAGCAATGTTGAATATTATTACACAGGAAAAAACAACTACACGTAAAATAATCACACCATGACGCCTCTGCCTTTCTAAATGGAGGGACAGTAACTGTCTGTCTCTATCTGCCATTCTGCAATTCTTTTCATGTAAACAATAACATTTGCACAGTGTGACGTGAAAAAAGGCACATACTTTTGACGTTGCGTGACGAACTCTGTATTCCTCATCCACACGTAAACGCAAAAAAGGAGTTTTAAAAATCTCTGTTTTCCGCGATTTTAAACGCAGTTTACGTGTGGACGAAACAGCTGCGTTTTCAAAAATACCCATGTAGGTGTGGACGTAGCATAAAACAGTTAGTAGTTTATTTTATTACTACCTGTAATTTATTCCAGATTACTTGTGTTTGCTAAATTGTTTACTTAATGTTTAAGGTGTGAAATAAACTGCAATGGAGTTTGAAAACAAAATATGGGTGTGTGTGGTTGGAGGATGTGTTTGTGCGTGTGCACGTGCGCGGGGGCGCGAACATGTTTCTTGTAAAACAAAGGGGGCCTAGCAAAAAACGTTTGGGAACCACTGGTTTAGAGGAACATATGTTATGTGTGTATATATTTTGCAACAGTATGATGTCCGGGGACATGCCTAAAGGAAAGATTTTCTTGCTTCGTCACTTGTGATTTAAGCTTGCACTCCTCTCTTAAATTATGCACCTCCAATATAATGGAGACATACACAATATGCATTAGTCATGCACTCTGAGGTTCACATACTGCCTCTAAGTATGAGGCATAATGAGTACTGTTTGAACAATGGCTGTGGAGTTTTCAGGATCCGTGTACATATGAAGGTTAAGGCAAGGCCATGTGTAAATGGAGGGGTGGGGGCTGAAATAAACAGAAAAGCTTTAATTACTGCAATATATATTTGCATTTTGCAAAGGAGGATGCACATGCAAACACACACACACACACACACACACACACACACACACACACACACACACACACACACACACACACACACACACACAGCAGTCACCAAGCTGCAACATATGTTTCCTCTTAACCTCTAGCAGTCCCTTGTGAACTCCAGGATGATACATTACAGAGTGCACTCGACCATTTGAGCATGTGTGTGTTGCCCCAAATACAGGCCACAAGGGTGTGGTTAATGTAGGATGAGTAGAAGGTTATGTCAACATTTGGTGTATTGATTTCTCCGCAGACTCTCCCTCTAACCTTTTCACTTACACCCTTTTTAGCCTTCTGTTGTTTGATCTCTCAATACAAATCTTTAATATGGTCTATTGCTCAATGAGAGATTGAGTCTCAAAGGTAAATAATAAATATAATACAACATTGTAAAAGAGGCACATGAAGTATTTCAGTGGAACACACTGGAGTTTTGAGATTGACAGTATATTTTGGTAAACAAATAAAAACACTCCAGGCTAGTCACGAGGGCTATTTATGATTAAGAATCAAAACCGATATATAGAAAACGATAGCACAATTCCACTTAGGAAATTCCAGGAGGAGATTTCCTGTTATACAAAATTAGTATACTGCTCACTATGTGTGTGTGTGTGTGCATGCATGTGTGAAAGTGCATCTTTTGCCCTGAAGGCTTAGATGGAAACTGATGGACAAGATAGAGGGAGCGATGGTAGAATCAGGGGAAGGCATCAGGGTGTGAATGCTAATAGTCTCCTAGCTAAGACATCTGCATCTCATCTATTTCTTATCCTTACCTGACCCCCTTCCCTTTTTCTCTCTATTTTGGTCACCAACTCCCCAACTTTCTGCACTCTTCTGCTGCATAAACTTCTGATTCCTCCTGCTTCTCCCTTTTCAAAGGTAATGATGGATGGATGGAAATTTTGCTACTTTGATTCAAGGATAGACTGATTGCACGTTGGTGATCAAAGGTCAATGTCTTTGTTACTTTTCCCACTTTTTTTTTTTTTTTACAGCCATTACTAAAGAACCCATACAATAATAATGACACAATAATAAGGCTAGCACTGGGATATGACAATGTTATGAGAAAAGGAAAATCTACTGAGGAACAGAAATCGAGAATGTTTTCCAATTCTAGATTTGGCTGACTAAGAATTGATGAAACAATCTTGCAACAGTGCTTTAAATGTGTGTTAAGAATTTGTTTTAGTAATTGTAGTTTTTTTGCACCAACATACGTGCAGTATCTAAAGACGTCTACTAACATGGCGCGAATCAATATTAGTTTTATTGACGAGGCATGTGAACGCATTCAAGAATAGGGATGGGTACCGGTTCTGACATAAACGGTAGTAACCAGACTGAAAAGCAGTGCACATTTCGGTGCTTTATTTTTCCTGAGATGTCATACACTTTGGATTTTAGCCAATCATTTTACCTTTGCAAGCGTAGTAGGCGGGCCCAGGTACGTACGTTCTTTTAGAGCAGAGCTACAGATTAAAAATGCCCAAGGTGAAGCAGTCAAAAGTCTGGCTGTACTTCACAGCAAAAGATGCAAACTCAGCAGCCTGCAACAAGTGCTTTAAGGTGACACTGTGCAAAGGAGGTAACACCTCGAATCTGATGAAACACCTGGTGACGTATAGCATTTTGTTAAAAGCCGAGAAATGCACCGTATTTGATAGCTTGCTGCGAGACCTCACACCGTGCGCATCTATTGCGGGTGTGGTGCCTGTTATCGGTCCCGGAGTTAGCAACATGAACCCAAAGAGGAGAGTCCTGGCCCCTAGCCCTGCCAGTGTAGCAGAAATGATGACGGATGATGATGGCAGCAGCAGTCGTTCTTCTCTGGGCGAGTAGCTTAATGTTGTTCGTGTGTAATTTATGTCGAGTAGGCTAACCACGTTATTAAATTAATGCACGTAAGGTGAACTAGCAAACACCGTCGTAGTTACATGCGGCTGTCTTTTTGTTTGATGGCAGGTACTCCCTTCACCCTGGCCAAAAAGGCCAAAATGACCAAAGAAAAAGAGGGAAACAGCTAAACATGAGAGGTTTTTGGACAAAGTTGGTGTTTTTTCCATTGTTTAAGCACTGCTTCCTGCCAAGAGTGATACCATATATGCCCTATAGCTGCAGAAAAGGCTAACATTGTTATCTTTTTACAAAAAACAGTTATACATAAGAGGTTTTTTGATAAAGTGTGCATTCTCCATTCTTTAAGCACCGGTTTGAGCACCGGTTCGAGCACAGTTTAAGCACCGGCACCGTTTCAAAAGTACCGGTTTGGTACTGGTATCGGATAAAACGTAAACGATACCCATCCCTATCAAGGAATCTAAATCTGTTTATACTTTCTCTTAATGAACTAATGTTGTTGGTAGAGGCACTGGACCGCAAGGCAGTAATTCAAGTTCTTCTTTTTTTTTTAAATCTTTCTCCAGAAACAAACACATTAGCAGAGATTGGAAGGGATCACATCATCTTTAAATCAACACCCCTGCTGTTCTCCCAGCAGGGCTCTTCTTACACAATATTTGTGTAAATGTATTTTTGGCTTTTTTGTGTTAACACATGATTAAGCATGTGCATGTTTATCCAGGCCCCAAATTGCAGAATTCGCAAGTGCAAGTATGTGGGTTATATGCATTTCTGCCTTGACAGGAGGCTGTACAGCACTCTCCCATCCTGCAGGCATAGAATAGAGAGTGGGGGGAATGTGCTTGCCACTGCAGTAAATGAGAAAAAAAGAGGTGATAGGAAAAAAAAAAAGAAGTGCTGCAAAAGTTGCTGAGGCACACAAAAGAAAAGAGAGAGACAGAAAAAAAGTCTCTTATCCTTAATTAGAGCTTCCGCCTCTCCCCTTCTTTTGGAGAACCAAAGCATGAACCCACGTTACTTTTTTCCCTCCGTGAGAAACATTTAAAAACATTTTCCCTAGCTGCACTCCTCCTGTCAGACTTTAAAAAATTGTAGATGCTTTCTTATCTTTTATGCCATCCAATTTGTTTCTCAAAATGATCGAGTGGTGCACCTTCTCTGCATGCGTTTCTCTTTGTTTATGCTGGGTTTGTGCTTTAGAGAGTGATACTGATGTAGTACTAGTGTGATCCTAACTATTATCATGCTCTTCATCAAAGCCCTGTCAGGATATTCAGTTCTCACAACGGCTGAAATACAAAGCAAATGTAGACAAACTCACACTTGTGCATCATGGCCCAGACTGTGAATCGTCACCCTCCTCTTGTCTGTGGAGCGTGACAGCTGATGGCTCATTATGGTGAGGATATATAGGATTCTGCACCTCATAGATATTAACCTTGAAGTAGCTGAGGTATTTTATGATTTATCCTGAAATCCTTTATGCTGCACTGATCCTGAGATATATGCAAACGATACATGCATGCACACACAGACTTACAGAAGTAAAGACCCAAAAACAACATGGATATGAAGTGTCAAACAATTCAGGACTAACACACAGTACTTGTGTTTTAAACACCACCTGAACACAGCACACCTAACACTTTGATCGATATCTAGGCATATGTGTAGGCCAGTGACATTCCATCAGGACAAGCAAGGCAGCTGCCCTGTTTGGATTTGTCCTGAATTTAGATTCAAATCTAAGAATAGACGTGAATTCAAACATCCCACCGTAGACCAATCGCTCTCTTTAAATCGTAGACAGTGCTGCTTCACTTTAGACTGTAGCCATCCTTATTTACTGGGTGCGTCCATTTCCTGTTAAAGATGACTGAATTTTCGCATACAGACTTTGCATAAACCGCTGTTTTGTTTTGTTTTCAGAGTAGGAGATCAGTGTGTATGACAGAGTATTAGGGCCACATTAAAAGAAAAATATATTATTGATCATTTTGAGAATAAAGTCAAAAGCACACAGGTGTACACACGGGTGTTCACAGACGCGGACTACACCTTTCTTGGCTGCTGCCTCAAAGCACATTGTGCGCTGTCTATCTTGCGTGCTGCACAATATCGTTTAATATTTAGTATCTACTGTTATCTACTGCTAGCTAGTTTATTGTGATGGTGCTGTTTTTTATTATGTTGCTCTTTTTTTTGTTTGCTTTCTCTTCTGTTTTTTTTTCTCTCCATACAAGTGATCCAGGTGTTTTGTTTGTTTTTCTTTCTTTCTTCCCCCCTTTCTCACCGTCTTTTCTCCCCTTTGGTTTTCTTTCTCTCCCTCTCTTTCTTTCATTCTTTCTCCCTGTCCTATCCCCCAGTCATGTCTGTCCCGTTTGTAGCAACTGAAAATAAAATAAATTCCTAATTATAATAAAGGTCAATCAAATGGACCAATATGGCAAGGCCATGATGATCCACTTGGTAAAATAAATCCGCTTGGCATCTTTCTTGGCCTTAAGACAACAATTCTGATGGCTAAAGAGCCAAACGGGACACAAAAAAAAGAAAAAAAAAAGAGAATAAAGTCAAAATGTTTGAGATTAAAGTTGAAAATCTATATTGAGAAAAAAGCTGAAGTTGTATTTAGAGAAAAAAGTCAAAACGCAGAGATTACAGTTGTTGTTTTAAGACAAGCTGCCATGGTTTCTATACTCTCTGAGCTAGTGAAATTGTACTCAGAATCAACTTTAGAAACAAGTACAAGAACATCAAAAAGATGCAGGTGCAGAAAGCTTCATCTGGTGAGATGGAAAAACAGACAAATGTGGAAGAGTGGATTGTACAGAATGAAATGGCTAGTAAAAGACAGATGCAAGGTTAGCCATGGTTACACCCTTGTGCAATAAAGTGGATTTATGTTGTATCACCAAATTGTTTCATTAACTTATCTAAACAAGGCATTTTGTAGAGGGTATAGCAGCTGTTGCAATTTGTCTTGAAACAACTGTAATCTGATATTTCAACTTTTTTTCTCAAAACACAATTACAACTTTTTTTTTCTAAAAATAGTACTACAACATAATTCTCAAAATGATCATTGTAATTTTTTCTGTTAACGTGGCCCTAATACTCCTTCGTAAGCATGTGAGGCAAGCTGGAGGAAACACAGCTAGCACTAGCAAGTAAATGAGCTTCAGTGATTTATCATTGTAACAGATGAGTTTCTTCTCGCTAGCCATCTCGGCAAACATGTGTGATGTAGAGAAGATAGAGTGTGAAAAATGTGTTAATAACTTATTTAATACATTAGGAAGGAAAGCTGACCATGATGGAGAGGGGACATTAGCTCTGACCATGTCTGGTCCAATGAAACAGGCAAGTTGAGCAGATGAAGGCTAAGCAGCATTAACAGTGAGCTAATTAGCATGATCAGTGAGAGTGACTAAATGTAATACATTTAACCGGCTGGTTTGCCAACACTCCACATTCATTTTTCATTAATGTTTTAATAGCCCCTGTTGATATTTGTGGTTAACCATGCCACACACAGCTTAAATTGCTTTAAAGTCAGCAGATGTTTTGTCAGTGGTGCATTTCAGTATACTTAAAAATCAATTTGTAGGCCTGTGTTTCTGATCTCATGATCAACAGTGTTTTTCACAGATATGTAGTCCTTACAGGAGGACTGATTTTGTCTGATTTTGTCATCTAATATACACTGGAAAGAAAAATAATCTGTAAAAACTTTATGGATGTTTTTCATATCTGCTAAAAAAAATTGCAGTATGGTAGAAAATTACCAGGACATTCTCTGTGATTATTTAAATAGATTTTTTCTTTTTACAAACAACAAATCTTTTGTTTGTGCCCCTTAAAGAAGAATGCATTATCATTTAGTAATGTTATACGAAGCTAAAGCTAGTTAATAAACTCAGAGGAAAAGAATTCGAAGCAACAAACTAAACTTATTCTTTGACTTGCTGTTTTTTGCTGGTGGCTTCTTCTGTGAAAAATATTTAGGTAATGTTGGTTAGGTAAGTCTGGTGTTCATGGGTGCCACTGTCTGGCTTATAAGGTATGGAAACGCAAATTATCCAGAATTTATACCAAAGGATATAAAATGCATTAGCAAAAAAAAAAAAAAATTTAAAGCCATAGATTCGTTTGTGAGTTGTGTTAGTTAGTGTTTTCAGTATAAATGTATAAAGTCAAAGTTTAGCCAAAGCCAAACAAATGGTGTTGGTAAAAGGCTCAGAGAGCCACCTCATGAATGCACCTGGGAGGCTGCACCAACCGGGAACCTGCAAGGCTGCACCAACCGGGAACCTGCAAGGCAACAGAGAGGGGCTAAAAAAACACACAGGAGGAACTATTGTAAAGTGAAATATCTTTATGTATCTATAAAATGGTAAAAATTGTACTGACTCCATTTGCAACAGTGATATTTCTGTCTTTATTTCTAGATAAATCTTGTCTTGAAAGGTAGTCACATACCTTTGCACGCTGGCCTCAGCTACACACAAGCCACATAAAGAATTTGAGGCCTTGATTCTCCTTCTGTTTGTGTATGAGTATGTGATTTTTTACTCCTCTCTATCCATTTACTGCTTGTCTTTATCTCTGCCTGCTATTGAATAGAGAGAATGACAGCTTGGCTTGGAAAAAAAAATCACTTATTGTAGCCGTTGACAGTTGAGCTTATTCTGCATAATGGTCTTGAAATAGTTCATGACGAGTAGTTTCAGCAGAGACGGAGAGCTTGGCATGACTACTCAATAAGCACTCAGTCTACAGTGTAGTGACACGTCTTGCACAGTGAAAATAGGGAGTTAATGAAACCACTCGCACCCAGATAGAGAGTCAAGTGATTCACACATTGCCGATAAATGCAATAGTAGAGAAGAGTTCAATTGCTGTTTCTAAAAGCCAAAGGCCTTCAACAGTAGCAGGCGTATTACACTTGGCATGTTATGAACACCCCTCTTCTATGTGACTGCCTCTCTGTTATATCTTTCACTTGTAGCTACAACTATCTGCTTTTTCTCTGCCCTTTCTTTGTCTTGTTTCAGAGCTTTCTCACCCACTTGTCCATTGGGACAACCAATAATAATCTGAAAAACTTTGCTAGCTGTAGGTTAGGGTACAGCGAACATGTAAAAGTTGGTCACATCACATGGTGTCCCGTCATTCTTTAATTAACCCTCAATGGACACTTTTAATATGGTGTAGAGCAGAGGTCCCCAAACACTGGACTGAGGACGCACCTCACTCTCGCACCCAACTCAGTCTTGTTTTACTTTTTCCATACATCAGTACATCTGTAAGCCAACCCTTGTGGCGACTGGCTAGCTATAAAGCAAGCTCAGGGCTCCCACAGATCCTGCATTATAGTAAATTATCAACTGGTATGATAACATAATAGGTATTGATAATGCATTTTATAAAGTGCTGGTGTAGCATACATGGATTCTCCATAAAAATATGTATCCACTGTAACATCACCAGATGATTTGTGGACCCCTGTTCACTTTCAGTCCATTTGTGCGGTACAACATATACAACATGGGACATGCATGTCCTGGCTTAAGACGGATCAATTCAAGCTTTTAAAGCAGCTGACCTGTTGTGACACTCGTGAGCCCCTGCCTTCACATATTTGCCCTGTCATCATAGTTATCCATTAGTTTAATACCAGCCTGGCTTGTTTTGGTTCCTCTCCTTCGGGGAGCAGAAGTTATAGTGATAACATTTTGTTTTATAGTATGGTATAAAAGCTATTGCCATTTTTTTTAACCCAGGACTGAACTTGGATGAGAACATGTAGTGCAAAGTTATTGGCTACCACTAGTTATGAGAGCATGAGCTGCATTGTACAAAAAAGGATACTAAGTCCTAACATATACAACACTAACAGGCTAAATAAGTAATTATTAGCATTCGATTAAAAAGTACACATAACCCGTCTGTTTACGTGTTCTATCAGTACAGTTGAGCTCACATTAAGTCATATATTTGATTTACTCGAATAAAGTATAAGTAATCCTACCTATAATAGGAAGCCTTTTAGCTAGGACGTTTTTATGGACATGAAGTCTGCCAATAAAGATTGAATTGAATTTTTATTTCTGCTGGAAGGTTTGAAATTCTAGCACATACTGTATATAGAGCCCAGACAATTTAAAAGGAAACAAAGAGAAACAAAATGGTAGCCTCTCTGTCACACTCATTCTGGTCTTGTCTTACCATGTTCCCCTCTGTTTTCACAGTGATTAATAGAGACCTCAAGTCCACCGTGGGGTCCTCCAAGAGCTTTGATTAAAGGCCACTGCACCTGTCAGTCTTAAACACACATTTTCAGACACACACAGAGCAGCAAGGCAGAGAAAGGTGACCTGAACATAGACCCAGCCATATCTCTTCTCAGATAAACACAGACACTCGGGTAATCAATTGAACACTGAAAGCAGTCACAGGGGTCAATGTCATAGTCATAGATTACACCGGAGTTCTGCAAACTTTGTGGCAGGGCTCGGTGACCACATTGCACTGTTTTGTAAATCAATGTGCAAACTGTGACCCTGACAAGTTGAGAAGTTTAAGTTTAAGCTCTTTTATATATGTATATATAGTGCTGGGTGTTTTATATATATATATATATATATATATATATAAAAACAAAAAACACCCAGCACGCCCCTGCGGGCGGTTTATCCTTCAAGCTCGGGTCCTCTACCAGAGGCCTGGGAGCTTGAGGGTCCTGCGCAGTATCTTAGCTGTTCCCAGGACTGCGCTCTTCTGGACAGAGAGCTCCGATGTTATTCCCGGGATCTGCTGGAGCCACTCGCCTAGCTTGGGAGTCACCGCACCTAGTGCTCCGATTACCACGGGGACCACCGTTACCTTCACCCTCCACATCCTCTCGAGCTCTTCTCTGAGCCCTTGGTATTTCTCCAGCTTCTCGTGTTCCTTCTTCCTGATATTGCTGTCATTCGGAACCGCTACATCGATCACTACGGCCGTCTTCTTCTGTTTGTCTACCACCACTATGGTTAGCCACCACCATTTTGTCCGTCTGTATCTGGAAGTCCCACAGGATCTTAGCTCGGTCATTCTCCACCACCCTTGGGGGCATCTCCCATTTTGACCTCGGGACTTCCAGGTTATACTCGGCACAGATGTTCCTGTACACTATGCCGGCCACTTGGTTATGGCGTTCCATGTATGCCTTGCCTGCTAGCATCTTGCACCCTGCTGTTATGTGCTGGATTGTCTCTGGGGCATCTTTACACAGCCTGCACCTGGGGTCTTGCCTGGTGTGATAGACCCCAGCCTCTATGGATCTTGTGCTCAGATTAGTGATTAGTGCCTCTGTGCTGTCTTTCAGTCCAGCTTTGTCCAGCCACTGGTAGGATTTCTGGATATCAGCCACCTCCTCTATCTGCCGGTGGTACATACCGTGCAGGGGCCTGTCCTTCCATGATGGTTCCTCGTCTCCCTCCTCTTTCTTGGGTTTCTGCTGCCTGAGGTATTCACTGAGCACTCGGTCAGTTGGGGCCATCTTCCCAATGTATTCTTGGATGTTCGTTGTCTCATCCTGGACTGTGGTGCTGACACTCACCAGTCCCCGGCCCCCTTCCTTCCGCTTAGCGTACAGCCTCAGGGTGCTGGACTTGGGGTGAAACCCTCCATGCATGGTAAGGAGCTTTCTTGTCTTTATGTCAGTGGCTTCTATCTCCTCCTTTGGCCAGCCTATTATCCCAGCAGGGTACCTGATCACGGGCAGGGCGTACGTGTTGATGGCCCGGATCTTGTTCTTACCGTTAAGCTGACTCCTCAGGACTTGCCTGACCCTCTGCAGGTACTTAGTGGTTGCAGCTTTTCTAGCGGCCTCTTCATGGTTCCCATTCGCCTGCGGGATCCCCAGGTACTTGTAACTGTCCTCTATGTCTGCAATGTTGCCTTCTGGTAGTTCAATCCCCTCAGTTCTGACTACCTTCCCTCTCTTTGTTAACATCCGACTACACTTCTCCAGTCCGAACGACATTCCAATGTCATTGCTGTATAGCCTGGTAGTGTGGATCAGTGAATCGATGTCTCGTTCACTCTTGGCATACAGCTTGATGTCATCCATGTACAGGAGGTGGCTGACAACTGCTCCATTCCGTAGTCGGTATCCGTAGCCAGTCTTGTTAATGATCTCACTGAGGGGGTTAAGGCCTATGCAGAACAGCACTGGGGACAGAGCATCTCCTTGGTAGATCCCGCACTTGATGGTGACTTGTGCTATGGGCTTGGAGTTGGCCTGTAGTGTTGTGCGCCACATCCCCATTGAGTTCCTGATGAAGGCTCTTAGGGTCCCATTTATCTTGTACAATTCTAGGCATTCCAGTATCCAGCTGTGGGGCATTGAGTCATAGGCCTTCTTGTAATCAATCCAGGCAGTGCACAGGTTGGTCAGTCTGGTTTTGCAGTCTCGGCTGACTGTTCTGTCTACCAGTAGCTGGTGTTTTGCGCCTCTGGTATTCTTGCCAATCCCTTTCTGTGCCCCGCTCATGTATTGACCCATGTGCCTGTTCATCTTAGCCAATATGATGCCTGACAGGAGCTTCCATGTGGTACTGAGGCAGGTTATTGGTCGGTAGTTGGAGGGGACCAGTCCCTTCTTGGGGTCCTTGGGGATCAGGACCGTCCGACCTTCGGTTAGCCATTCCGGGTGTCTCTCGTTAACTAGCAGCTGGTTAATTTGTGCTGCCAGACGCTCGTGGAGTGCAGTCAGCTTCTTTAGCCAGTAGGCGTGAACCATGTCAGGCCCTGGTGCTGTCCAACTCTTCATACTGGAGACCCTTTCTTGGATATCTGCCACTGTGATGGTTACTGGACCCTGTTCAGGGAGGTCGCTATGGTCTGCCCTCAGATCCACTAGCCACTGAGCATTGCCGTTATGGGTTGCGTCCTTCTCCCATATGCTCTTCCAGTATTGCTCCGTCTCCAGCCTTGGTGGTGCTGTTCTCTTATTATTATTGTTCCCTTGCCACTGAGAGTATACCTTTGCTGGTTCTGTGGAGAACAGCCGGTTTATTCTCCTGCCTTCTATCTCTCTGGTGTACCTCCTCAAGCGGCTGGCCAAGGCTGTGAGTCTTTGCTTGGCAGTTTCCAAGGCCTCAGGTATGGACAGCTTGCTGTATTTCTTATGCACCTTCTTTGTCGCACCTTTCTGCAACTCCGTTAGTTGGCTAACCTCCCTCCGTGCTACTTTGATCTTGCCCTCTAGCCTCCTTCTCCATGGAGGGTGCTGCCCCTTATGGCTGTTCAACTTGTAGCCAAGCATCTCACTGATCACTGCTGCCGTATTGTAGATCAGCTTGTTAGTGTCAGTAATCGTGGCTGTAGGTATCGTCCGTAGTGCTGCATTAACATCATCTAGCAGACCTTCTGAAGGTACTTCACGTAATGGCTTACAGCAGTTGGTATTCCCAGGTAGTCTCCCATCCAAGTACTAACCAAGCCCAACCCTGGTTAGCTTCCGAGATCAGAGGAGATCGGGTGTGCTCAGGGTGGTATGGCTGTAAGGTATATATATATATATTAGGGGTGCAACAATACTCGTATCGATATTGAACCGTTCGATACAGTGCTTTTGGTTCGGTACGCATGTGTATCGAACAATACAAAATTTTTAATTCATTTTATCAACTTTTCTTCTGATGATGCTGTCTGTGTTGAGTGCTCAGTGGATCTGCGCTCGACAGTGCAGCCTAGGCAGAGTAGTCGAAAACAGATTCACTGACCGCAGGGCAAGCTAGCGAGACAGAAGTTAAGCTGTCATTGCAACATGGCAAATTGAACCTCCCCCACCCTCATTCAGATGTGGCGTTTGGAACTATTTTGGTTTTCATGTGACTTATGACCCTGAAGGTAAGCGCGTCATGGACAAAAGTAAAACAGTATGTCGGATGTGCCAGGCAATGCTCAGTTACATTGGTGGGAACTAGTGCATTAGCGCAGTTTGCTCGTTAACGTGTTGGCCGTCCAGCCCCACGCACGGGGAGATCCGCGGTAGCTCGTTAACGGAGATTTGCCGTGTTGCGACGTTAACGTCATTTCAACAAGATTACCGCTGACAGCACTAGTGGGAACACAACGAATATGACTGCACATTTACTCAGACATCCTCCTAGTGCAAAGACAAGTGGAAGCAGACAAAAACAACAAGTACGCATGCTACAAACTAAGTCATTTAGGTTAGCACATGATTCTCCTTATGGGGACCTGATATGTTTAATATGCTGCTGAGAATATACCCCAGAAGAAGCGTATAGTATAGCTTTTATTTTGGAATGAGCCATTTCTCTGTAATAAACTCTCTTTTCCAAAGATGAGTGATTTCTCGATCAGATAGATTTATTTTTTTTATTACTTTGTTGTTTCAGCAACATTAAATTTAAAAACTACTTTTGAGTTAAAATATATATTTATAATTTTAATAAATGACAAATTAAAAAGGCATGAACATTTTTTTGTATCGAAAAAATATCGAACCGTGATACCAAAGTATCGAACCGAACCGTGAATTTTGTGTATCGTTGCACCTCTAATATATATAATATATATATATATATATATATATATATATAGGCTGGGGTCTATCACACCAGGCAAGACCCCAGGTGCAGGCTGTGTAAAGATGCCCCAGAGACAATCCAGCACATAACAGCAGGGTGCAAGATGCTAGCAGGCAAGGCATACATGGAACGCCATAACCAAGTGGCCGGCATAGTGTACAGGAACATCTGTGCCGAGTATAACCTGGAAGTCCCGAGGTCAAAATGGGAGATGCCCCCAAGGGTGGTGGAGAATGGCCGAGCTAAGATCCTGTGGGACTTCCAGATACAGACGGACAAAATGGTGGTGGCTAACCAACCGGACATAGTGGTGGTAGACAAACAGAAGAAGACGGCCGTAGTGATCGATGTAGCGGTTCCGAATGACAGCAATATCAGGAAGAAGGAACATGAGAAGCTGGAGAAATACCAAGGGCTCAGAGAAGAGCTCGAGAGGATGTGGAGGGTGAAGGTAACGGTGGTCCCCGTGGTAATCGGAGCACTAGGTGCGGTGACTCCCAAGCTAGGCGAGTGGCTCCAGCAGATCCCGGGAACAACATCGGAGATCTCTGTCCAGAAGAGCGCAGTCCTGGGAACAGCTAAGATACTGCGCAGGACCCTCAAGCTCCCAGGCCTCTGGTAGAGGACCCGAGCTTGAAGGATAAACCGCCCGCAGGGGCGTGCTGGGTGTTTTATATATATATATATATATATATATATATATATATATATATATATATATATATATATATATATATATATATACGTATGTAAATGTGTGTATGTGTGTATAGTTTTATTTTTACCTTAACCTCTATGTACATCTGTTTAGTAAATATATCTGTTTCCACAGCCAGTAGCAGAGTGGCTAAGTAAATGACTTTTAATCTTTCTTATTTAGCATATAGCATATTACAAACTGAAAGTAATTTTGTCTGGTCTTTGTGTGTGTGTGTGTGTATGTGTGTGTGGGTGTGTAGTTGACATTGGTCACGCTGCGTATTTTTTTTGAGAGGAAATTGTTCTCTGTCATTTAGTTGGCAGCCTGGCAGAACTGCAATTTACTCTCTCTAATAGATACATCTGATTATGCACTGATGTCCGTGGATGCACACAATATGAGTACAAGGGATCACAAGGTGTTCACATCGCCACTATGCAGCATCAATCTTTTGTGTTGTTACGTCATTCCAATACAAGGTTGCCTCAGGGGGAGACATCTTCTGCCTTCATTCTTTCGAGCGCACATGCACAAATCTGTCAGACCCCTATGGTGGCTGCAGGCTTTGTCATATACTGGTGACAGTAACAAGATGATACATGTGTCAGCAAACTAATCGACTGCCACACGGCCACTGTGGACACTTGGATGGAACCCACTGGTGTCACATTAGCGTTGTCTTTTTATTTAAGGGTTAACATTTTTAAAAGGTACACTTTAAGCCAAAGCTTGAGTAGTTTTGGTGCTGAAACCTAGTGAAAGCGAACAAAAAATTGTGTCCTGTGTGTAAGCTTTAATTTAGCTTCACACTGCATCCTACTGGTGACGTTCTTGTGATTTATGCTATCATCAGCTCACCGCTCTCCGCCTAATGCGTCTTTGTCACTTTTTAAAAGAAGAGCGTTAGCTCTCAGAATGAAATACTGCTGCGACTAGTGTATCAATGAACCTATGTACGCCAAAGGACACCTTGTGCATATCTGAGATGCCAGCAGCTTTGACTCTATTTGATGTCCTGGGAAATGAGATGAGATTGCTAGAGCCAAACGTATGGCAAAGCTAACAACCTAAAGACGTACTGTATTGATTAATTGCTTATAGTTCCTTTGGTTGCATTCGTATCTTTCTGACATTTGTTTTTAAGTCTCTGAAAGAACAGAAAAACACACAAACACGTACACACACATCCATACCAAATACTGTGACAGATGCTGGGCCAAAAGCAAGTCAACAATGTACAGTAGATGAAAAAAATGAACAGCTTGCACATTGCAGGACTCCAATTTTGCCTATTTATTGAACCATGAAAAATACGCACAGTTACAGGCCGTGCGTATATATATGTATATATACATATATACCCTTTGACATGGAGCCTGCGTGGAGGTGGGATCTAATTACTAACAATCCATATAGAAGACAATCCATTCCATTTCCTACGCCTCTGATGCCCCCAGCATCTACCAGTCAATCAAATCAGTGCTATGTTGTTATTCAGTATGACAGCAATTCTGCTCATGTTAGCATAATTGGTCAGTTTTATCATTAAGAATCTCGTATTTATTTGTTACTATTGCCAACACGTATTGTTTAGCACTTTAGTACTATTGTTTGGAAGGCATACTTGTTTTGTACTCCATATTTGGATTCCTCAAACATTAAGACGAGCTGGTTTTATTGTTGAAGTATCATCTTTATTGTCAGTAACTCTCAAGTGTTTTTACACATTTAAGACATCCACTAGTCTAAGCTCCTGGAAAAAAGAAATACTTAGTAAAATCTCTGACAGTTGCTGCCAGAAGCTCTTTGTTCATTTCTGGCTGGAGATACATGGGACTTTTGATGCAGGTGGAATTTCTCAAGGTATTTCTTGAGAGATGTTACCGAGCATGTCACGGTATGGCATGGCACACCGTGGAAGGAGTGGGGAAGGAGGACCCAGGCGCGGTGCTCTATGTATGGACAGTGTTTATTTACAAAGTGAAAACCAACGTAACAATAAATCCCCCTTTTCCCCCAGACTCCCGTGTCGTGTCTCCCCGTGAATAGTCCGTGTTGCTGTGCTCTCCGCTCCCGTGTCAGCACCCCCCGGTGCTCGCTGCTCCCGTGTCTTCCACGCTCCTCATATGGGAAACAAAAGACGCAGCGTCAGGACACCTACAACTGCGGACACACACGGACACACACACACACACACACACACACACACACACACACACACACACACACACACACACACACACACACACACACACACACACACTAACTAAGTAACAGGACAACTAACGTGGAGTCGCATGCAATGATCCCGCGTCGGTGGGAGCTCCAAGACTCTCCTAAGTAGCTCCCCCGACGAGCCCTGATCAGCGGCAGGTGTGTGGCTTTGGGTGTGGCCAGTCCTTCCACAGGGCCACACCCCTCAGGCCTGCAGGTGGCTGAGCTCCATCCTCCAAGCATACCCGCAGACGTGTACACACACACACACACACACACATCTACAAGCATGGAGAAGAGCAGCAGCAACACCAAAATACATATAATAATAATAATAATATAATACATAACTGCTCAGGGATCCTGGGTCGCCCAGTCCCAGGACCCTGACAGAGCAAAGGATAAGATGTTCATGTTCCTCATACACAGAATCCTTGTGATTTTTTATTGTTTCTCTCCAGTGTGTCGTTGTGATTGTTTTTGTTTTTTCACTGAATGTCACTGTAAAAACATTCTCAACTTTTAGGATGTATAAGTTGGGTTTGAGATCCTGAGTCACTCCTTTACCCTTTGTCCAAAGTGCAACTAAATGTACGTGACCTTGTTGAGTAAAACCCTTCTCTGAGCTTTGTGTTGTAGTTTAAAAGGCACTGGTCTTCAGGTGAAATTAGTGGGTGATGAGATTTGTCTTTTTCTGCTTTTCTAATCTCTTACACCTTTGAAAGCTTTCATAAGTAGCTTTGAGTTCTGGCTCCTGCATTAAATTCCATTAACAGCTAACTGGAGGCCCACTGAACAAAATCATATCAGCTAGCCCAAATTGCAGCTGATTTTGTTGTTGAGCCCTGCCTTAGTTGTTGAGAATCATCAAATTGCCTCAAGATTGTATTAATTTCAGCAAATTGGTGATTATTATAATTTGCACACTCAGCCAAGTCCTAAACTTTTTTTTTCTCTTTAGCTTGGCATTGGCAAAGTTATAATTAAACAAACTTTGTGCAAAGTTTAAAAAAGAAAAAAAAAACTACTCTTTATATAATAGCATATACACTGGCTTGCAAAAGTATTCGGCCCCTTGAACTTTTCCACATTTTGTCACATTACAGGCACAAACATGATTCAATTTTATTGGAATTCCACATGAAAGACCAATACAAAGTGGTGTACATGTGAGAAGTGGAACGAAAATCATACATGATGCCAAACATTTTTTACAAATAAATAACTGAAAAGTGGGGTGAGCGTAATTATTCAGCCCCCTTTGGTCTGAGTGCAGTCAGTTGCCCATAGACATTGCCTGATGAGTGCTAATGACTAAACACAGTGCACCTGTGTGTAATCTATTGTCAGTACAAATACAGCTGCTCTGTGACGGCCTCAGAGGTTGTCTAAGAGAATATTGGGAGCAACAACACCATGAAGTCCAAAGAACACACCAGACAGGTCAGGGATAAAGTTATTGAGAAATTTAAAGCATGTTCAAGGCTACAAAAATATTTCCCAGGCCTTGAACATCCTACGGAGCAGTGTTCAAGCAATCATTCAGAAATGGAAGGAGTATGGAAGAAGGTGCTCTGGTCAGATGAGACCAAAATGGAACTTTTTGACCAAAATGCAAAACGCTATGTGTGGTGGAAAACTAACACTGCACATCACTCTGAACACACCGTCCCCACTGTCAAATATGATGGTGGCAGCATCATGCTCTGGGGGTGCTTCTCTTCAGCAGGGACAGGGAAGCTGGTCAGAGTTGATGGGAAGATGGATGGAGCCAAATACAGGGCAATCTTGGAAGAAAACCTCTTGGAGTCTGCAAAAGACTTGAGACTGGGGCAGAGGTTCACCTTCCATCAGGACAACGACCCTAAACATAAAGCCAGGGCAGCAATGGAATGGTTTAAAACAAAACATATCCATGTGTTAGAATGGCCCAGTCAAAGATCTAAATCCAATCGAGAATCTGTGGCAAGATCTGAAAACTGCTATTCACAAACGCTGTCCATCTAATCTGACTGAGCTGGAGCTGTTTTACAAAAAAGAATGGGCAAGGATTTCAGCCTCTAGATGTGCAAAGCTGGTAGAGACATACCCTAAAAGACTGGCAGCTGTAATTGCAGCAAAAGGTGGTTCTACAAAGTATTGACTCAGGGGGCTGAATAATTATGCACACCCCACTTTTCAGTTATTTATTTGTAAAAAATGTTTGGAATCATGTGTGATTTTCGTTCCACTTCTCACGTGTACACCACTTTGTGTTGGTCTTTCACGTGGAATTCCAATAAAATTGATTCATGTTTGTGGCTGTAATGTGACAAAATGTGGAAAAGCTCAAGGGGGCCGAATACTTTTGCAAGCCACTGTATGTACAAGAAAATACCAATCAGCAACTTTTAAACAGTATTTTGAAATAGAATTTGAAATCGATACAGGTATTAAGCATACAGTTTTGTTTTTGTGTTAATGTCCAGGCAATGCTGATAACACATTTTCTAAATGCAATATTTAAAAAGAGCACTTGACAAAAAGCTTATCTCATATCTCAAAACATATCTTGGCATGGTGTGCCCAAGTGGACAACCAAACAGAAGATGAACACTATCTGAAAGTCATGTCCTTAAGAAATGGGAAAGAAATCCAGCAAAGACCTGACACAGTATCTAAAAGATGCATCTGAGCCTTTGGATGATCATTCTACTGTTCACTGAATCCTTAATGGAAACAGTCTTTGTTTAAGGATGTCTGCGAAGAAGTCGTTCTTAAAAAGAGAAACAGGGAGAAAGAGCTGATGCATACCAAAGTACACAAGAACTGGACTGAAGAGTAATGAGTCCAAATTAGAATTCTTTAGTTCAAATCATCATCATTTCATCACCAATAGGGAAGATAGGGAACAGATCAGGAGAGAGGTGAGTATGAGTGACTATCTACAGGCATCTATACAACATCCACAGATGAGCTTTGAATGCCTTTCAAGAAGCCTGGAGAACTATTCCCGAAGACTACATGAAGAAAGCTGCCTGAAATAGTTCAGGTTGTGTTGAACAATAAATGTGGTCATACCATAAATTGACTTTCAAATATATTAGAATTGCACAGACTCTGTTTTTCCTTTATGAATTGTGTTTCCATTTTTGTTTTCACCTAGATTTGTCATTTTTTACTATTATCCAAAATACCATCAACCTGTTGTCGTCGCCTAAACTGTAATATCCTAACCTGTAGTTTTGATAAGCTTTATCTTACTGGGAGAAAGGATATGGTAAAATGATGGCAATTCTTTTTTTAGCCTCTTGAGAGGTTTTGTGTTTTCTGTCACTTCTCAAGGCTTTAATGAATGATTAATGATCCCTCCATCAATATTTATTGATCATCAAGAAGCTGCAATGAGGCTTCCATGCAAAGGCTGATGAAAGTTTAATACTCCAATCAAAAAACTGGTCCCATCCTTCCTTTGACAGGAGGCAAGAAGTGTCCCATTATCTTGTACTGAGGCCTGCACAAATTCCCAGCAACACATAGAATTTCCCAACACAAAACTTGCGTTACTTTTGGGAAACTAAATGACGTTTTAGCGAAGCTAGAAGGCCATAATGTGAATTAGCACAGACTAAATCCTGGTTTTCTGACTTGAAAGTACATCTATTACACAAAATCACTGTTCCCATGTGTTTCATGATCCACACAGGCAACTTGATTATTTTCTAAGCAATGACGTACTGTATATGAAAAGTTATTTCACAAAGACATTTAGCAAATTAGGAGAAGACTGCGCTGAAGTAATTTAGTGGAAGCACAGCAAATCTGTGTACTACCTGGTCGTGTTTAGGAAGCAGATAGAAAAATCTATTCTAAATTCCTAGAAAAATAGACACTCTTATTGGATATGCCTGCAATAAATTAAGTTACAGCTAACTCGATTATTGCTCAAGGATTGTACCTTTTTTCCTTTCCCCCCTTTAATAGCACATTTTTTGTGATTCAGTGTACTTTATATTTAAATCGACTTATTAAAAGACTTTAAATGTAAGGAACTTGCCAGTGTTCTTGATGACAGTGACCCAGCAAGCACAATAAAGTGAATCATGCTTTACTCATTCTCAAAGGGAGCCTGATTCTGTATACATAAGCACTGGGTGCAGCAGTAACACATAAACAAAGGCCACACCGAACACATCTTGCCACCTACAGGTGCATTTTGGAGTGAATTTGCATATGCCCTTGAGACAGCCTCTACTGCCTGTTAATATTCTCCTCACCATTAACAGCATTATTGCGTGCACGAAACCTCTCTCTCCTCAGGTCCCACTCTTCATCCGACCATTACCCTCCTTCGTGCGTATACGTGTTTCTGGTAATAATTCTCTGCATGGACTAGCACTTTTAGTCCATAGAGAGAAATCAGAGGTGTGTATGTTTGTGTTGTGTGTGTGCCTTGTCTCCCTGTATGTATTGGGTGTACTTGTGAACATTTATTATTCCCATCTCTAATAACTTGTTTCTGCTGTCGTTGTGACCTTGTTGGTGATAGTTTCTAACCTGCTTAGCTTGAACAGACCCAGTGAAACTTTGGGCTGACATCAACTCCAACACTTATTTACGAGTCCAGTAGGTTTAAAAGTATCTGACAAATGCACACAGTAAGCCAGATAGAGGAAAGTACAAAGGCAGTGTGGGGGCGGTGACTATAACTGACCAACCTGTGCTTCTCTGAGCATTAGGTGAAGTTGTTCCCTGTCCTCTTGCTCCTTCTGCGCCTCTTTTTTTACTCTTGCCTCCCTTCAGAACAGCCAAGGCAGCACTTTGAGGCTGTGGCTGTGAAAGGAGGCCACAAGTTTACCTCACAAATAAATCTCTCTCTCTCCCCACTAAGTTTGACCTCTGGGAAGAAGTGGATCAAGGCCTGAGGCAAGTTCTTACTTAGAGGAAAGTGCACTACTGCACAATTCTGTAACTGCCTAAACAAAGGTGGAGAGCGATACAAATTTACAGGCTGAGAGGAGTTTGGGGGCAGTTTTTTTTTTTCCATTTACACTTTTGGATCTCAGAAAGTTAGAGTTCTCTTTGATGATTTTCATTCAGCATATAAACTAGATGTGATGCACTAGAATCCTTTGCTGCTCTCCAATCACTGAGCAAATCATAGACAATTTTCTCTGGAATCATTTTAACCTTGCAGATTCCCTCTACTCAAACTTTTACTCAAAGCTATCCTTATGCTAACTTTAAACTGAAACATGATTTATATACCCACAATATGAGTAATACGAGTGTACACTCTGTCAAGCAGGGATTTTGCTATTTCTGAAGTACTTCCCAAAGGTAGAATACAACTAAGAGCCACTACTCACACATTGCATACCATCACAGATGGACAACTGTTATAATGCACCGCTCTCTTTCAGCAGTGCATTATACTATAAAACTCAACACAGTATTTGTCATCATCTGGAAAAATGCATTCTGTATAATGTATGTTCATAACAAAAATGCACTGATGTTGTTGAGACAGCTAATAATTGTGTAACAGTGGTGTTACAATTATTGAAACTGAAATAATCGCTTAAACAGTGTCTGAACATGTTTATTCATGTACTTAAGTATTTATATTATTTTGCCAGTAACATCTCTAGTTATATGTTCCTCTACAAAGACCTTCTTATAGAATTAAAACTGTAATGTAACGAAAACAATTAACTGAGTCCAACAGAAATGACTAAAAAGATTGCTGTAAGCTACACAAATCTCATAAAACAAATAGACATGTCCAGTATCCTGAGGGTCATGTCCATATGTTTAGAACAGAAGATGAATCCAGCACTTTTAAAAGGCCAGCTTCAGCAATCAGCAAGTCTGTGCATTTTTATGTGCCCTCAGTGCAAAACACTTATCCTGTGTAATAACAATCTTTGCATGCATGCACATCTTTGGTAAAAAACATTCAGCTTATCCTTGACCTCAGTGTACATTGGGCTATTTTATTGCTAGCCATTAGGACATTTATGTAATCCATTTGTGGTATGGGGTAGTGTTTATTTAGTCATACATTTATTCATGCAATCAGCACAGTCCGAGCAGCCCAGGTTTCCAGTGTAATGATTTCCAAGCCTCACCTGACAAGCTGTCATATGCTTACCAAAGTTTCTTTCTAATGCAGCACGCGACAATATAACTTTGTTAGAAGCATTTTTGCTTTAAATTTGTTAGTTTAGTGACACCACTAAGTCTACATTTAAGGCTCAAAGTCACTTGTAGGCCTTTCAGTGGTGTGTGCACAGTTCCAAAAACAAAAGAAGCTCAGATTAATCCTGTTAACTTTTGTCGTTTGAATCTCCTCCTCCTTCAAATTGGCCTACTTGTCGCTCTTTATTTGTCTCTGCCTGCCTCATCTATTCCTCTCAACCTCAGAGTGTGACATACTGTTGACACCGGATGGGTTGAGGCAGACAGACGACTGATGAGATGAAAGTCAGACGTGATGAAAGCTGATAGAGCCAACAGCAAACTCATTTACAGACCGGTCTCTGCCCTCCTGGGACAGACCTCCTTTTGTCAATATTTTCTGGAGTATGACATGCTGCAAAATATTTAAACACACCTACTGATTTTTGAATTACAATTTTAGAATTAGTACTGCTGAAATTGCAGGGTTGTTTTTTGTTTTTTTTTTTTAATGGGAAAAGAACAAGGTGAAAAGTACAGGTATGATGTACAGATTATGAACACATCAGTGAAATTGGGCTTCCCACTTTCTAAAAATGCCTTTTCCCATTGCTAAACACAAAACTAGCACAAACTCCCAGGTAAATAAGTCAACGCTCATTGTAAAATATTGTGTATCCTCCTGATTTCTTTTTGATGTGTTACAGCAAGAAGGCTCTGCTTTCAAACGTGCTGGCCAGTTCGGCCCTTTCTATGGGGAGTTTGCATTTTTCTATGTGCTTTTATGGGCCCTACAGATACACATTAGTTTAACTGATAATTAAATTAGCTGAGATGTGGGTTTAAAACTGTGCTGCTGTCTGGCTGTCTGCATTAGCCCTGTGATATACTAGTTGTCTATCTAACATGTACCCAGCCCTTTGCCCCTTTACAGCTGGAATGAGCTCCAGACTCCCTGTGATCCAGTGCAAGTAAAAATATGCACGTACCATCCGAGTCTTTTTTATTACCAACAAAACATTGGTTATTACCTGCCTCAGAGGTTGACTAAAGCTGACAATGAGCAAACAACAACAACAGCTAGTTGTAAGCTAACATTATGCCAGCTAATGTTAGGCTTGGGTTTCCTAAAAATCACAGTTTCCCTCTGATAACAGTTTTATTATCGTCTCATATTGTATGACACTTTATTTGCTTAGTCTAACAATGTTAGAACATTGTGACGCCCGGCGTCAGTTAAAAAGAGGTTAACTGCCAAACATAGAAAATGATGTCCTCTCAATACAAGCGAGGATTCTTTTTTTTTTTTTTTTTTTTTTTGGCCTGTCCCGTTTGGCTCTTTTGCCATCAGAATTGTTGTCTAAAGGCAAAGAAAGATGCCCAACGGATTTACTTTACCAAACTGACCATCCCGGCCTTGCCGTAATGGTCCATTTGATTCACATTTTATTGTTTATTTTATTTTCACTTACTGAATACGGGACAGACTTGACTGGGGGAAAGAAGGGGAGAGAGAAAGAGGGAAAGAGAAACAGCTGAGAAGAGGGACGGGGGAGAAGGGCGAGGATTCTTTCTTCCTGGATACATGAACATTCTGATCTGCCATGGCTAAATATTGAGGAAGTATTATGTAAACCATCCTCACCTGTTAACTTTTTAGGGAAATGTTTAAATGACTTACCTCACGTAATAAAGCATAACCCACTGATATATAATGCTATGTGGACGTGGGGAAAACTGAGAAAATTTTTTAACAGTAGTCTTCCGTTTAATATCTTGTCAATGTTTATAAATAATCCAGACCTTCTGCCACAAAACATAGGGTCAAGCTTTGTGGGATGGCATAAAGTAGGTGTAAAGAGGTTTTATGACCTCTTTAAACATGGTGAGTTTAAATCATTTGAATCCTTGAAGTCCCAGTATTCTATGTCAAAGACTGAGTTTTATAAGTATTTGCAATTGAGAAATTATGTGTTAAAAAATGCTAAATCATTACAAATCCCAACTGCCTCTTTTCGGTTGGAGAAATTTTTTCTGGATAATAGGGAGCATAAACATTTTGTATCAAAGTTTTATTCCGAGATTTATGCCCTAATTGTGGATAAACTGGCATGGTTGAGAAAATCTTGGGGGACGATGCTTAAATGTGAAATAGATATACAGCAGGGGCGGAGCGTGGGGGTGGCTTACTGGGCTTAAGCCCGGGTTGTTTTGTCAGAAGCCCGGGGTCTTTTGGAGTGTAATTTTTTCATAGTTAGATGCCTGGCTGACAACTGTATAAAACAAAAAGTACACACAATATTCGAAGCACATAGTGCACACTGTGGGAATTTAGGACTGTGCGTGAATCCCCCCTGATATTGGTATGATCCGAGCTCAGGCACTAAGCGACTGAGCGAGGGGGCGGGACATCTGCTGCCTGTGAGTGCGCTGTTGGAGAAACGGAGCCAGCCATACTAAGGAGAGCTTAAGTTTGACCAGGTACCAAAGCAAATCATTCACACCGTACAAATAATGTAAATATGACGGTGCATCACGAAAGATTGATATCAAACTGATCACTTGACCAATATTACCTTACTTGCTCTTCAAGTGAATCAACAAATGGCGAAATGAAAAGCCGAACAAATGCTATTTTTTTTAGAATCTTAGCTTACGTGTGTTTATTTCATATTTTCAGTTCTTACCCTCCCCGACTAAATCGGTTTCAGTTATGTACTGAAATATAAGAATGGACATTAGAGGGTTCTTTCAAAGAAAAAACTCAGGTAAATGTTATTTTATATATTATGCTTTGTATGTTGTTCAGTATATTTCTATGCAAAACAAGAGGGGTTTCAGTACACAGCAGGATATTCACATTTGTAACCAGATATTTACATACACTTTAGGGAGAAAACATAAAACATTTTTACTCTACGACATCAATTTAGAGTAAACTTTTGTTTTAGATAAATATTGAAAATATGGGAAAATCAAGAGACATCAACCAAAACACCAGGAAAAGAACTGTGGAGCTCCATAAGTGTGGCTCAATTTTGAATACAATTTGGTGCCATTTGCAATTAAGAAATACAGATAGTTTCTCTCTTTACTCTTAGAGTTAACAAATATGTTTTTTATATTTATCAATCTAAAAAAATAAACATTTAGTCTGATTTGATGTTACAATTAAAAAAGTGTTTGTGTTTTGATCTGAAGAGTTTGTAAATATCTGGTTTCAACTGTATATTTGATGATTGTCAGCACAGAGAGGGAGAGAGAGGAACAGAGAGGGAGATGGAGAATGAGGACAGAACAGAGGGTCTGGTTGAATTGGAGTTTAATCCTCATGTCTTGATACAGCCCCGGTTTTGTTCTGCCTTGCCGCTTAATTAAAAAACTAGTTTAAGGTGTCCTGCACATGTGATATATATTTTTCCCTATATGAAGTTACTCTTTTTTGAACAAAACTCAAAACAGAGCCTATTAATCTTTCAGTCATTTCTACCCCCCCCCCCCCCCCCCCCCCCCCCCCAAAAAAAAAAAGAAAAAAAAATCCCACATGCATACTACCCTTTAGGGCTAAGCCCCGGGTGTTTCAAATGTCTGGCTCCGCCTCTGATATACAGGCATGGGACAAAATCTTGCTCCTTCTATCTAAAATCTCTGTTTGTAACCGATTTAGAGAAGTGCAGTACAAAATTTTGCACAATGTGTATATTTCTCCGTATATTTATAGTAAGTATAATATGGGAACATCTCCAAACTGTCTCAAGTGTAAGGTCAGAGTGGGCACTAGATTCCACTGCTTGTGGGAATGTACTATTATCCAGTCATTTTGGAAAGAGGTCTGCGCCAATATTAGTACAGCCATTGGTCATCAGGTGACAGAAAACCCATTAATGTGTATATTGGGATATATTCCTGTCTCACTGGTACAACATGAGCATGTAATTCAGTCACTGTTAATGTTGGCCAGGAAAAGCATTATGTTGAGATGGGTGGGGGCTGAGCCTCCCTCCATTTCTCTATGGAAGTCGCTCATCATTGAAGTTATGACTCTGATCAGGCTGGGACATTATATTGATGGGAGCTCCCGAATTTTTGTGGACAAATGGAAGAAATCACTGGAAGCACTGGGAGTAACCTGTAAACTGGATCCTAGTGGACAACAATTATGGACATAATGTTGTAATGTTCTAGTGCTGTGTAGTGTTATTATTTTGGATGTGAACCAGTCTTATATTTGTTGGGGAAAAAAGTTAAATAAAAGTTTAAAAAAAAATAAAAAGAGGTTAACTGATGCTGGCCTAACAGCAGCTAACAGAGGCTAACAGCAGACCTCACCTAGGTATCACTGTCATTTGTTAGAAGTGAGTTCGTATCAGAGTCTTCTTACAAAGTTTTACAGCCTCCTCCACCTCTACTTTAGAGTAGATGTGGACAACAACTGACATAAACAGCGGAATGACACCCTACGCTCACTGCACATTAACAAACAAATTAATACTTAGTATATTACATTGACATTTCTGGCAAGGAGCTCAACTAATCAGGAAATACTGGGGACCTACCTTACCATTAATGTGCTGCAGTTGATCAAATGTTTTATACCGCTGTCTCGAAAGCCATTAGGGCACCTTATTTTCTTATGTGCTTCCTGAGCTTTTTAGCGTGTACTGGTGTGTTCCACTGTTGTGGGGTTGGGCAAAAAAAAAAAAAAATCTCGCTGTCTAGTTTTGCCAGATGAAAAGACGCACACACAGATACAAACACATTAGATGGAGTATGAGTTTCTGCACCAGTGGGTGGTTTCAGTGAGCAAAGACATGATGTGTGTTTAATGTGTTTGTTCTTTAAAGCTGAAATAAATTTGGGACAGTATGTGAATGTCTGTTAGGTTTGCGCTTATCTCAAAAAGCAAGAGTAAGAGAGAGCACCAGAGACTGATGATGAGGGAGAATGAGTTGTTTTCACATCATGTCGAAAATTTAACACCTGTTTTCTTCTGCTCTTTGCCATTCAGGCTTTTATCTAGTCTTTATGCTTCGCTGTTTGTCTGTTAACTGTGCTCTTTGCCTTTATGTCACATCACTGCCATGGCAAATCCTGAGGCAGAGCCCTCCTGGTCATTCTTACTCATCCCTCCCAGCCATACTGTCCAGCCAAATATCCTGAGGGTGATTGGGTCTTGGCTGAATGTGCCTAAAGGCCTTGCAGTAGCCTTTCTGAAGAGAGGAAATGTTAGCTATTAAATCATTTCTTCAAAGTGTAAGGCTGGATTTTAAAATAATTTCATTCATCTTGTGACTTAATATTTTATTGCAATGCCAATAATGTATGAATTTAAACTTGTTCTTTGCTTGCATATACTCCCATAAAATGTCTGAAAATGGTAAATGGACGAAGTCTTATACAGAGCTTTTCTACTCTAACTGGGCACTCAAAGCAATTTATACAACTTGACTCATTCACACCAGAACATTTTTCTATGTAGGCGCTTCTAACACTCACACACATTCATACTCCAATGGATGTATCAGAGAGAAACTTCGGTTTAGTATCTTGCCCAAGATTATTTGGCATCCAGACTGGAGCAGACAGGGATCAAACCACCAACCTTCTAATTAGTGACTTGGTCTACTGCCTGAGTTACAGCCACACCACATGAGATTTAAATGTAGGATAAAATGCAAAAGCAGTGATGGCTTGAAGCAGCCTAACAAGATTAAATCTAAAAATCCTCAATTTTACTCCAAATATTTGACATGTTGGGATTTTTCCACTGCTGCCTAAGTGTACTAACATCACTAAGTGACGTATAGCTTATTTCATCACATTAGTTTTTGCACATTTCTTTCTGATTTTGCTGGCATGAAAGTAGATTTGAAAGCACACAGACATGAATGCACTTATGTAGCATAAGGAGCTGCACTGACGTATTGTTTGAATGTTTGAATGGCCTTATTTTAGGATGTTGTTAGTTGGTTTCTTGGCATTGTAACTTTTGTTACAGTCATAAAACGATAATGATAGGGTGCTTTCATAAGGTGTTGTAGGTGTATAAAGGCTGAAAAGTAAGTAAGTAAAGTAAAATTTTATTTATATAGCACCTTTCATGATAAAAATCACGAATAAAAATCAACCAAAAGCAAGTTTAAAAAGATGAGTTTTTAGCTGTTTTTTTTAAAGCGACCACTGAGTCACTGAGAGTCACTGAGAGTTCCACAATTTGGGGGCCACAGTTACAAAAGCTTTGTCGCCTTTTGTTTTCAGCCTCGTGTGTTGGACAACCAGCAAGCCCTGGTCACATGACCTCAGGGACCTACTGGGAATGTATGAATGTAAAAGTTCACTTATATATGTTGGTGCTTGTCCATGCAGAGCCCTGAAAGTCAAGGTCAAAACCTTAAAGTGGATTCTGAATTTAACGGGGAGCCAGTGCAGCTGAATCAGCAGGGGTGTGACATGGGAGTACTTGGATGACTTGGTCAGAAGCTTTGCAGCAGCATTCTGAACAACTTGCAGATGCTCCAAAGAGGCTTTACATAAACAAGTAAACAAAGAATTACAATAATCCAGACGAGATGAAACAAATGCATGAATGACAATTTCTAATTCGGAGTGCAATACAATGGGACTCAGCTTAGCAATGTTTCTCAAGTGATAAAAACAGGAGCGAACCAGAGATTTTACATGAGCATCCAAAGTCAGAACTGAGTCAATAGTAACACCAAGGTTCCTGATAGACGGTTTGGCAAATGTAGCAAGTGGACCCAAGTTTTCCATAACACTAGGTACAAAATTTTTAGGAGCACAAACAAGGACTTCAGTCTTCTCCTCATTTAGTTGAAGAAAGTTTCCAGCCATCCAACCTCTAATGGAGTCTATGAACTTATGCAAAATCTGTAGCTTGGAAACATCATGGGGCTTAAAGGAGATATATAACTGAATATCATCTGCATAGCAGTGATACGAAATGTCCTTAAAAGTGCTCAATAAGTGTTGCAGAGGAAGTAAATACAGCAAGAACAATAAAGGCCCCAAAACTGAACCTTGTGGCACACCATAGGCAAGAAAAGTAGAAGAGGAACTGTACTTACAGGTAGCCACAGAAAAGGATCGTTCATGCAAATAGGATTCAAACCAGTCCAAAGCAGCCCCTGATATACCCACCCAGTGTCTCAGCCTATCTAACAGAATATGATGGTCCACAGTATCAAAAGCAGAGGCCAGGTCCAACATCAACAGAACGGAGCATTCTCCTGTATCACATCTCATCAAAATGTCATTGGAGACTCTAAGAAGTGTAGTTTCAGTAGAGTGAGCTCTACGAAAGCCAGATTGGAATTTATCCAGAATGCTGTATTCATCTAGAACAGCTATAAGCTGCTTAGCCAAAACCTTTTCTAAAATCTTAGCAATGAACGGTAATTCTGAAATTGGTCTGTAGCTACTAAGAAGAGAAGCATCAAGCTTAGGTTTTTTTTAACAGTGGGAGAATAACAGCATTCTTACAATAAACAGGGACCTGACCAGAAACCAATGAGGTATTGATAATTGTGAGCACACAGGGACCAATAGACTGAAAGACATTTCTAAACAAACGTGTATATTAAAATACCCGGCTAGAACCAGTCTGGACAGCTTCAAAGTCGAGGATAAAAAGTCACCGAACTTTAAAAACATACTCTTTAGGCCAGGTGGACGATACACTACAGCGCAGTAAAACGGATCTTTATTTCCAATTCTAACCAGCTGTAGTTCAAAGGATGAAAAATGTCCGACCAACACTGCGCGGCAGTAAACACCGCAGCGACACCTCCTCCTCGACCCGACGTCTGAGGCTGGCTGATGAAGGAGTACCCACTCGGGCAAAGTTCAATGAAGGATGAAAAGTCACCATTGCGCTGCCAGGTTTCAGTTAGAAATAAGAAGTCCAGTTTCTTGGAAAGAATAAAATCGTTCAGCAAGAACGTTTTATTAGTCATTGATCGAGTGTTAAAAAGCGCCACGCTCAGCGAAGTAGAAGACATATTATTAACAGAAGCGGCCCGATTTAGGGGACGAAGAAACAGAGAGTTTGATCCATGACGCTCATAAATTCCACTCACCGCGGGGATGGAAGGCCAAACAACAGGAGAGTCTGGATGAACACTCCTGAGGTAGCGCCGTCTCATAGATCCAGGCACAGCTAGTCCCCGCTTCCAGAACAGTCTGAGTTTTACCTGGACACCTGCTCTTTTTCCTCTCCTCCTCTGTGACTTGCGTGGACACAGAAAGGCACCACTGATGACACCTAACGAAGATCCAGACACCGGTGTCGGCAGCGGAGGATGGAAAATACCATAGGAGGATGAGGCATCTTGACTTATCATAAAGGATCGGATGGATAATAGCGTCAGGTGATCATAGCCGTGCATGCACAAAAGGATCCAGACGCAGACTCAAGCGCTAGCAGAAAAAGACACTTTATTATAATAACAAAAGGTGACCCGGGAAAACCAGAGAAGCAAAACGAGGAACTAAAAAAAACCTGGGGAAACAATGACGTGAGGAAGCCGGAATCGGGACCGTGGGAGGCTGCAACAGAAAGGGGAGAAGATTACTAGTGAGCCGGGAAGCGGGGGAACACATCAAGACTGAGTTAGAATAGTTGGCTTACGATCAGCACCGGGTGATCCAATTGAGCAGGAGGACAGCCAGGTGGCAGATACTGGACGCCGGATCGAAACCACAGAGAGGTGATTAACGGACTGGCGTGGAGCATCCGTCAGCGCAGGGTTAAGTAGCTCTTCAGGTAATCACCCCGATGGAAAGCAGGTGTGCTGGTGATGGCCCAGCCCGGGGTGTGGCTACCCGAGCATCACACACTCCACAGACACAGGACCACAGACCATGACAATTCTAGCCTGTTGCTAGGTGCTAGCAAGGTGATGCTTATCATATGTTATGCATAATTGAGCTTTTGTAGTTATAAATTAGACAGTATTTCCATGAATTGGTAATCAACTTGATGACATCATAATATCTGATATAGATAAGAACCTACAGGGACCTTGAGCA